>NC_140940.1:124557968-125032968 GCF_014529385.1 Adiantum capillus-veneris
TACAGTGTCACTTTCACAGGACACAGTTACAATTAGTACAGTTGGACTGGTCTGTTCACACTCTGGGCAGTGACACGTGGCAGGGATACGGATGGTGGCCTAGTGGACATGTGGCCAGGTCACACTTAGCTGGCTGACATTTATGAGCCGTTGGTGGCTCTTTATGATTGTATCTATGAGTAGTAGCCGTTCGGTCATCATCATTATCTTATATAGATGGTCGGTTCATCATCTAGGTAGCGAGTCTTACACAGAGCACTGCTTCACCATCCATGCACATCTGAGCCTCCACACCCCACTTGTACCTGTGAGTCCTGGGCTGAAGCTGAGTGTGTTGCCACGCCAAAGTCTGTACATGGTTCTTTGAGCTAGTCGAGTCCACATGTTCTGGTCCACTGTTGTGTCTCTATTGTTATCCATTGTTTCTATGTTTCATTTTGTTTGAGAGAGTTTCCATTTGTTTGAGTGAGATTGTCACGCACATTGCACTGAGGGGCACCCACACTGTAGAGAGCACGACACATTATCCGCGCTACAGTTGCTCTCATTTTGGCGATCACGGTGGGACCTCAACTGAAATCTCACTCTGTTGAGTAGTTGGTTTCTTCGCTTCGCCTGTGCAGCCTGTTGGTCTGGTCCAGTTTCACCCTTGACAGCTTAATCTAGCTGGTCTAGTCTCTCGCCTTGTTGGTCTTGTCCCCTCTCGCCCTGGTCCACCCAGTCCTCGTCCTGGTCTAGTCCTTCTCGTCCCTGGTCTAGTCCCTCCTCGTCTTGGTCCAGGCCAAGTGGTCTAGTCACTCGCCCCGGTCTAGTAGAGTCTAGACCAATGTTCAGCCAAGTGAAGGTTGTCTTGCCCAAGTGAAGGTCTTCTTGCCCAAAGCTTGGTGGGGTTGGCGGTTACTGCATGACACATACAAGGAGGTCTCTGGAGCATCAAAGTGCACTACTGAGTCCTCTGAAGTACTACCACAGACGACGTCAACCCTTGGTGCCCAGTAGAAGCATATTAACCCCATCACCTATACCTACTCATACGGCTACCTCCATTCCTTCGACCAGTTCTACATCCTCCAGGTCACCTTCTCCGGTAAGGCTCTCCCCCATTTTGTTACAGCAAGCTAGTGAGCAACAGACTCAGGAGAAAGAGGCCATGGAGGAGCTCACAAGTGTTCTGGCAAAGGTGAACATCAAGTTCCCTACCTTTAAAGGTCTCTCCGCAGAAGATGCAGACGACCATGCTCGGAGGTTTGTCTCTCTTTGCAAAGGTCGTGGCCTCAACAGAGAAGACGCATACCTGGTGCTCTTCCCGTCCACCTTGGATGGTCCTGCAGATAAATGGTACAGTCAGTTTGCAGAAAACCACTTTACTACTTGGACCATGTTAAGACAGCAGTTCTGTGAAGCTTTCCGACCAGGGGATTATCAAGAGAAGATCCTCGATGAGTTGGCCAACCTGTTGCTCCAGCCCAAGGAGACATTTGCAGAGATCATGACCAGAACAAAGTCCCTGGTCGCCAAGATGCCCCAACAACCAGGGGAATTCATGGTGAAGAAGTGGGTAGAGAAGGCTCTGCCAAAGACTTCTCAACAAAAGCTCAGAGAAAGTCTCCGTCCTGAAGCCAGTCTGGAGGACTTTATTGCTACTGCTACTAGAATAGAGGGAGCAAGAAGGCAGTTCACGGACTCTACTCAGTTAGATACTGCCCCTGTACTCGTGGAAAGTCCATCAGACCCCTTGACTTCTTTAAGAAGGGAACTGGAAGCCCTAAAGTTACAGCGGGCCCTTCACGAAGAGAGATACTTCTCTCTCAGACAAGAGAAGCCTCCACATCAAGAGGCTTATGATCAACTTAAAAGAGAGTTAGAAGAGCTCAGGGCTCAGCAGGAGACTAAGGCTATGGTATGGTGTAGTTCATGCCGCTCTCCAGGACACCCTCCACAGGACTGTCCCCTTCGCTCTTATTTCCACTTTTGCGAAAAGTCGGGTCATGAAGATAAGGATTGCTACTATATAAAGGGATTACACAAAATACAGCGAAGTCTTGGTCCTACTCTCCAACAGGGGTTAGCACCAGCATCCAACATGGTTTCCCACTACAGCCATCCCAACTACATGCCACCTTTGCTCAATACCCCTGCTATCCAAGGTATGTCAAGTACTTTCCCAACTCAAACTTTTTATAATGCTAATACCACTTCAACCCCTCAGAGCTTCTACACTTCATCCTCCAACTCTATGCAGCAACCACCTCGTCCCCCGTTTCGTCCTTCCAATCGGCCCATACTCTACTACAGATGCGGAGAATATGGGCATTATCAGAGCAAGTGTCCTTTACCTGAGGGGTCCCCTCCTTGTCGTCATTGCCCTGATTCGAAGGATCACTACAGTAAGGATTGTTCCACGCAAAGGGCATCCACGTCTTCAAGCTTGACTCAGAACCAGCAAGAATTCACCTTCCCGAAGATAAACTTGATTACTGTGAACACCGTGCATCAACCATCACCTGCTACTCATGTGGTTAAGCCACTGCAAGTGGAGCAGCCTGCTGGTGTCCTTACTCGGGCACAAAGAGCAGCTCTTGGTCTTAGTCTGCCCACAGGTCCACCTCGCCAGTCCCCACTTCCTCAAGCTGGTCTATTTGACCCAATAGACGAGTCCTTTTTTTTTTCCGAGAAAAAGATCCTTCTATTAGTCAATGAAAACTGCCCATAGGGCTACATCCACCTCTCCAGGAGAGGGCTACAACAAGCATGATGGGGAGACTCTCCCAATGAAAAAACAGCATATATACAATGAGGCTAAATCAAGAAATGGGAGGGAACAGCCACACAGGTGGACAGTAGTGCCATCTGGGCATCCCCTGGACAATGGTGTAGAAAGGTCCAGGGCGCCAGAGTCGAAGGAAAGCCTCGCGGCGCTCCCGCATGCGGTCAGAGCTGCCCTGTAGTCCCTCAAGCTCTCCTCTGAGAGTATCGATCAGCTCTAGCCAAAAGTCACGAACAATCTCTGCTGGTTGCACACGGCGAGCCTCAAAGATGCGGAAACAGCTGGCCCGCCAGATGAACCAGAGAGCTAGGCCGCTGATGAGCTCCCAACACTCCTCTCTCTCACTGCACCACTCCTAAGGAGTAAGATCTGTAGCAGGCTGGAGAGTAGGTCGCCCCCCTTGCATCACTATCATCCTGTTGGTGGAACATAGCTAAAACTGAAATGTTGGGCCCGTGAGGGTGGACCAAGCCGCTGCCCCCCAAGTGTACTGTCGAGCCGTGGAGAGGGCAGGCATCAGCCGAAGGACTCATAGCCACACCTGCTGGGCCGAGGGACAGTCCCAAAGACAGTGACGCTGACAGTCCCACAGCCTCTGCCAAAAAGCTGCCAAGAACTAGACTGTGAGGCCCTCCTCCTGCCAATGACGTGCTGCAGTGGGGCGGGCCTCTCTCTGTGCTGCAAGTATATGGCGTCCAAGCCGAACAATGTACTGAAAAAAGGGGACTCGTGGGCGGTCTGCAGAAGAGAAGGGGTCCCTCCATAGCCACTCACCAGGATCCCACTGTACTCGTGCCAGTGGACAGCACTCCCAAGCCCATAGCCTCCAGTGTCCTGTCTCAAGAGCTGCTGGGTCAAGGTCGATGACGCAAGTCCTCCCACAGATGCCCACAACTCGAATCCTCTGGAAACAGCACTTTGCTACCTGCGGGACCTCTACTACAACTCACTTTGCTACCTGCTACTATGACACCAAAAATCTACTCATCGCCCCCGCATAGAACAAAAACAGAAAAGGGGCAAGAGGACAACCCTTTCGGACCGATCGTGTGAGCATGAAGCGCTCACCTTTACCTCCTGCCAAAAGCACCTTACTGTGAGCCTGTCTGTACAAAGTTGACACCCCTCTGATCCAAGCATCTGAGAAGCCCATCTTGCGTAGCGTGCGCTCTATAAAGTCACAGTCAACTCTGTCGTATGCCTTCTCAAAATCGAGAAGAAGAATCACAAGGTCCTCCCCACGGAGTCGTGCTAGGGCAGAAGGCTCCCAGAAAGTGAAGATGTTGTCAAAGATACTGCGTTCCTTGACAAAACGTGTCTGAGTCCCATGTATAAGGCTCTCCAAAAGCGGTTGAATCCTCAAACTCAGAGCCTTGGCAAGAATTTTGTAGGCTGAGTTGAGAATGGTCATGGGGCGCCACTGTCGAATCTCATCCAAGGAGCCACCCTCCTTTGGAATGAGGTAAATCAAGCCCTCACTCAGGCTATCCGGCATCACTCCTATGTGTAGAATGTACTGAAAGGCACTACAAAGATCTAGGCCAAGCAGGTCCCACTACTCCAAGAAGAAGCTGGGAGTCAGCCCATCCTTACCTGGACAGCTACCCCGAGGGAGGGCCCTAAGAGCCGTGTGCAGCTCCTCAAGCTGAAGAGGTATCTCTAGCCTCTGGCGCATGTCCTCAGTCACAAGACAAGGCATCTGTGCCCAAACCTGCTCCCTGCGTGCATCCTGTCCTCTGACTGGGGCTCATCAGACGACAGTAACTCACTGTAAAAGTCAGTAGCAACTGCACGCATATCCTCAGGCTCACAAACAACTGACACATCGGGTCTCCTCAACTGATTGACCTTGGCATGCGAGTGCCGAGCTCCCACTGTCTCAAAAAAGGCACCTGTCACTCTATCACCCACCTGAGTCCACTGAGATGCATGTCGGTGAAAGGCAAACTCATGGCGCCTCTCCTCTGTGCAAGGAAGCTCCTATCGAGCCTGCTGTAATTGCTCCTCCAACCATGGACTGTCTGGATGCTGCTCCTGCATCCTCTGTAGTGAAGCAATACCTCATCTGAGACGCTGCTCCTCCTCTCTCGCTGCAGCCCGTCGAGCCAGAGACTCCTAGAGAAAAAAGTGGCTAAGCTGAGCTAGGCCTGAGGCCACTCTATCTGCAGGTGGAGCCTGGCTGTCCATGCCCTCTGTCCAGAGAGCCTCGACCCTCTCTCTGAGTGCTGAGTCCAACAAGACCCGCTCTGGGATGCGAAGCATCGTGCTCCCACTCCTCTGCCTGTCTGCCACTGTGAGAATCACTGGTGCATGGTCCGAGAAGGATGTCCCTGCCAGGATGCCCACTGATCCCCCCAAGTCACTGAAGTGGTCACTAGTGTAGAAGCGATCTATGCGCGATAGATTCACTCCTCCCACTCTGCGGTCCAATCTAGAGAAGGCAAGACTCTCTGGAGCCTCACAAAGCCAGAATGCTGCCATGTATCGGAGACCCTCAGCGTCATACAAAACCTCTCCCAAGCTGCTAACTCGACTCCATGCACTGTAGCATGGCTGCCTCCGATCCTGTCAGACGGGTCCTCCAACATGTTGAAGTCCCCTCCTACACACCACTGGTCAACTTGTGGCAAAGACTCAACAATCTGTGACCAAAACTCTGCACCAGCACTCGCCACATTGGGCGCATAGATGTTCAGGAAACCCACAAGGCTACCCTGAACCTGCATAGTAATCCACTGAGCCCTGCCTGGCACAATAATCCCGCTGCCCACAATGGCCTGCTGCAATGAGTCCGCAATAGTCATACATACCCCACCCTGGATACCTCCACGTCCAAAAGCAGCTGACCAAAAGGTATCATAACGTCCACGCAAAATCTGACCACATCGCCGAATGCGCCTCTCAGACAAATGGTGCTCCTGAAGCATAAGGAGATCAATCTCTCGTCCCACAAGGCAACGCTGAAGCTCCTGACGCAATCGGCCCCGTTGTCGTTGAAACAGGGACCCACCTAGTCCCTGCACGTTCCACGAGACGATCCTCATGGGGAGCGAGAGAGAACAGATGCTGCCGCAGCAGCAAGACGGGCTATCTTCGAGGCTGGCTTGGATGGGGAGTAATCCGCATCCGAGCGTCCTCTAGATAGGCGAGACTGCAGTGAGTGCCTGGTCCAAGCCCAACCAGAGCGAGCCGTGCGTAAAGCAACCTCCTCTGTCCAGGAGTCCTCATGAATGTATACATAGCAAGGCAAACACTGCGTATCAGCAAAAAAGTACACCACAATGTGTCTACATGCTGCTGAGTCTGGGGGTGTCACCGCAAACTTGGCCAGTGGCCACAAAGTCTGCAGGCAAATCTGTAACGCCAAGTTCTCCCATGTGGTGAGAGAACTCGAGAACTTGTGTATGCAACCATCCCACCACTGAGTCGAGGGACCACTCAGTCTCAGTTCTACCACAGAGTGGGAAGGAGAAACTAACTGCTGAGTCCAAGGCCTCTGTCCCCCTAGCCGCGAGGAACAAAGCGTGGACCCTGAAGCAGGCTGCCTCGTGGTCTGCCGCGGAATCGCCGAGAAAGCAAGTGTACCCGTAATCAAAGAAATCCCAGCGGCGTCGGAGGTCAATGCTCGTCAGACCACGAGGGATAGTTGCAAGGGAAGATGTCTAAATCTGCAGAGGGGGCCGCAAGAAATGCTGACCCTCTCTCGCTAGGCGACTCGTGGCAAAGGCGTTGCCAAGAGATCTCCGAGCCGCCGGCGAGGGACCAGTCTCCTAAGTCAATTGTGGTACTGAAGCAGGAGGAGGGGGAGAAGGAGCTGGGGGGGGGGGGGGGGGGGGGGGGGGGGGGGGGGGGGGGGGGGGGGGGAAGCGGGGGTGGGGCAACAAAGACAGGGGGGCGAGGTGGAGAGTGGGCGGGAGCAGAGGGCGGGGGAGGGAATCAGGAGGAGGGGGGGAAATCGGAAGGCGGAGCGGCTGGCGAGGGTGAAGCGGAGGTGGAGGCTGGCGAGGGACCAGTCTCCTAAGTCAACTGTGGTACTGAAGCAGGAGGAGGCGGAGAAGGAGCTTGGGGGGGGGGGGGGGACGGAGGAGAAGAGAAGCGGGGTGGGGCGACAGACATAGGGGGGCGAGGTGGAGAGTGGGCGGGAGTAGAGGGCGGGGGAGGGGATCAGGAGGAGGAGGGGAAATCGGAAGGCGGAGCGGCTGGCGAGGGTGAAGCGGAGGTGGAGGCTGGCGTAGGGGGCTCCTCCTGCTAAAGAGGACCAAAGCGGTTCCCCGTGGGAATCCACTGTTGCTGAGTAGGCACCTAGGGGCCACTCTGAGTACCAGGCTATCGCTGTGGCCCTTGGCGTCGACGGCCACGGGTCTGCTGCCACCCCTCCTCCGCTGGAGCCCCACGATCGGAGGGTGGCCCTGAATCTGTGCACTGTGTCGCTGGCTGTGGCTACGGCCCAGCCTTGGCAGGTTGGGGCTGAGGCTGAGGTGCGGGTCGTGGTCTCCTCCGTGAACAGGCCTTCGCTAGGTGGCCCATCTGTCTGCAAATGAAGCACTGGTTCGGGAGACCCGAGTACTCCACACTCTGTCTAAACCAACCCCCACTCACCCGAGGCAGAAGGATGACCTTCGGGAGCGTGTGGGTATCTCTGACCAAAACTCGAACTGAAGGGATGCCAGCTGCCTTGGCAGCTACTGATGCTGCCGTACGAGGTGTCTCCAGGACAGTCCCGATGGCGGAGCCAATCCTCGAGAGAAGTGGAAGGTACTCCCTCCGTAAACCCGGAAAGCAGACTGAGATGGGGATGTCTGCCTCCTCTACTAGTACATCCGAAGTTGGGTCAAAACCATGTCGCCACTATCGAAAGTGGGCGCGTGATGCTCGGATGGCCAGTGGACTCATAGCTATGACCTTGGAGGCCATCTCGGAAGTCTCGAACTCAATCAGGTAGTACCCTCGTCCGAGAATCTGGACATCCAAGATCTTGCCCACCTCTGCGAGAAGGCGGGCCTGGAGAAGGTCTCGCAGCTCTCCTCTGCTAGGATGGGTGCCGAGAACCTTGCAGATGACAGAAGTCGCCTGCAAGCGTTCTACCTCTGCGGCAAGGCTCGCTTGCTGTGTCAGCGAGAGAGCAAGTCGAATGGTGGGCTCAGCAAGGTCGGGCGAGGGGGCTTCAGGCGAGTCCCTCTGTGGTGGAGTTGGAGCCTCCATGTGTGTCTACTGCTGAGTCGAAGAAGCGAGCGGTGAAGAAAATCTGCAAACGAGTACGCCAAGCACTTGAGCGAAGAAAAAGTGTTGCCAAGCCAGGTGCAGAAGACCTTCGGGAGCGATGAGGATGGGGGGGGGGGGGGGGGGGGGGATGGGAGGACGGCGAGGCGATGTGGGCAGCCGGGTAATGTGTAGGTGCACAAGCGGCAGCGAGCGGGGGGATGGGGTGGGGATGGCAACGAGAGAGGAGGGCAGCGCGAAAACAGGGGGGGCAGAGGGCGGGCTGTGGGGCAGCGCGCAGGGGCTGATGGGGGCGGGGGGGCAGTGTAGGGGCAGCGGGTGAGGGGGGGGGGGGGGGGGGGATGTTAGCGATGGCGCAACAAGGGGGGGGCGAGCAACAGTACCGAGCCCACAAACTCTCTTCACGAGTCATTCAAAATTGCTCAGATCAAACCAACTTCCCTGTTATCTGACATTGATGAAGCCTTCTTGGAAGCAGTGGCTGACTTGGAACAGATTAAGGTCCCAAAGAGAGCCCAGTTCGAAGGCGCCAAGCCCACAGCAGAAGCCATCTTGAAAAATACTTTTCAGTAGGTGCCACTATACGACATGCTAAAGCTCGACGCAACACTTAGAAGTGACACCCTGTCAGTCATTCAGTCTCTGTACCCGGAGGCTGGGCCTAGTGGCAGGCACTTCCCTATACAACCCTCAGAGTCTTATATGATTTCCTATCCATCTGCTCCCCTCACCGATTATAAAAGTCCTCGTCTCACTGTATCTATTCTTGGGCACCAGCTATCCGGCGTCATCGTTGATGGTGGATCTGGAATCAATTTGATGCCCAAATTCACTATGATGGCCTTAGGTTTAAAGCCTACCCAACCTGCTCCGTTCAGTGTTACATTGGCCGATCAAAGAACAGTCTACCCAGTGGGCATAGTCGACAAGGTGCCTCTCAAGGTACAATATTTCACTTTCAACTTGGATTTTGTGGTAGTTAATCTTTCCCAGGTAGAGGGAGGTTATCCCTTGCTGATTGGTAGGCCATGGTTGCGACATACGAAAGCACTTCACGACTAGGGAACGACGCCATGTGGATACATACTCCTGGCTCTCCAATGCAACAAATTCGTCTCGAAGGAGGTATGGATCCAGTCGTTCAGCATAGCTCTTTGTCAGTAGAGTCCAACCCTGATTTGGAGCAGTCGATCCCTCCTGATGGGTCCGATGAAGACTTACTGCAGTGGTTAGAAGCTACCTCTTCGATGCCATGCTATGTAGTCTCTCTTCAACCTTTGCCAACAGATTCCCCCTCTCCCCCTCATCCTACACCTGAAGCTAAACCTGAAGCTACAGCTGAAGCCAGTAATCCCAGTCAGCCAAGTGAGCCAAAACCAAGTGGACCGGTCTCTGGTGCCCATCCTTCAGAGGGTCCCTTGATGGAAACCGTCGGCCTGGGTGAGCCTATAACCCACCATAGAAGGGGGAAAAAGTATCCCTTGCAAGAGTTGGCCAACACCCCAACTCCTTCTTTAGCCTCTACTCCATCTGACTCTCCACCCATGCCGGAGCACTTCGAGGTATCTAAGGATTTACCATTTGCAGAGCTTCCGTCAGGATGGTTGCAAGAAGAGTATGCTGATTTCAACATTGATCAGACGCCAGATCATAATGTCCAGAACCTAACAGAGACGGCACGATCTTCTCTCCCTGACGCAGCCTCGCCCACTGCACCGCCTGACCCAGTCAGAGAGGTCAACCTAGGCGGCCCTGACAACCATCAGCCCATCTTGTTAGCCACTTGGTTATGGGATCACCATGCTCTACTCGACCTGGTAATCTCTTTCGTGCGCTCTTTCAAGGATGTGTTTGCCTGGTCTTACCGCGATTTGGAAGGAATCCCAACAGAGCTAGGAGTCCACACAATTCCTCTAGTTGAGGGGACTAAGCCAGTCAGAGGACGGGCTTACAAACTGAATCCCAAGTATGCAGAAGCAATCAAAATCGAGTTGGAAAAAATGCAAGAAGCAGGTATTATTGTACTAGTAGAGCACTCAGAATGGTTGTCCCCTATGGCTATTGCCCCAAAGAAGCAATCCAACAAAATTCGAGTTTGCGTCGACTACCGGGCTCTGAATAAGGTCACAATCCCCGAATGGATTTCCGACACCTTTCACTGAGAGAGTCCTCGAAGATGTCACTGGCCATGTACTGTATAGTTTTATGGACGGGTTCAGTGGCTACAATCAGTTAGGAATACATCGTGACGACCAAATCAAAAAAGCTTTTGTGACTCCCTGGGGTATTTTCATCTACACTAGAATGTCTTTTGGGCTTAAAAATGCACCGCCTTCTTTCAATCGCATAGTATATCTCATCTTTTGTCCTTCGCTTACTGATCAACTTCGCATATTCATGGACGACTTTTCCACCTTCTCGGGTGCTCAATGTTCGACCCCAGTAGAAAATCTAAAGGAGCATCTTGCTCAGCTCTCTGCAGTCTTCCTTAGGTGCAGAGAGGCACGTTTGAAGCTCAATCCGAACAAGTGTCAATTTTTGGTCACAGAAGGCACACTGTTGGGCCATGTGGTGTCTGCTCAAGGTTTGGCACCTGACCCAGAGAAGATAGTGGCGATCTTCAAGTTACCTCCTCCCACAAATCCCAAAGGTGTTCAGAGCTTTGTGGGCCACACCGGCTATCATCGCAGGTTTATACGTATGTATGCATAGGTGGCTCAACCATTGACCCGGCTCACCAGTGTTGTTGTTCCCTTCCAGTGGTCAACACCCAAGGCCGAAGCATTTGCATACCTCAAAAAACACCTCACTGAAGCGCCTATTCTAGTTGCCCCGGATTGGGCCCTACCTTTTCATGTGTATGCAGATGCCAGTCTGCTGGCTGTGGGTGTTGTGCTGACTCAGCCTAGCAAAGAGTTCAACTTGAATCGCCCTGTACATTATGCAAGTCGCCTGCTCACCAAAGCAGAGCGCAACTATAGCACCACAGAGAGGAAAGGTTTGGCTATAGTGTATGCTCTACAAAAATTTCGTCACTATTTGCTAGGGGTCCACTTCACAATTATTATTGATCACCATGCCTTGCGCTATCTGCTTAATAAGCCACAGGTCGCAGGTGGAGTATGGCGATGGCTCCTCCCATTCCAAGAGTTTGATTTTGAAGTGGTACTCCGTCCTGGTAAGCATCATGTAATGGCTGACCACCTCTCTCGCATTCACACAGGTGAAGAAGCTACCGGGATTGCGGATGACTTTCCAGATAGCACTCTTTTTAAAATCGATACAACACCGGAATGGTACGGCGAGGTCCTACATTTTCTATCTACTGGGCTGTACCCAGAGAAGGCATCTCCACTGCAGAAGAGGAGATTGTTGTTGAAGTCCAGGCCTTTCACTCTGATTGGGGGCCAGCTCTACAAATCGGGACCAGATGGTGTTCTGAAGCGTTGTGTCTCGCCTCATGAGGTGGAGCATATTCTGGAGGATGCCCACAATGGTCCCACTAGTGGCCATTACCCTGGTCACATCACTGCCCAGAAGATTCTGCAGAGTGGTCTATGGTGGCCCTACGTTTTTAAGGATGCAATAGCATATTCTAAGGTTTGTGATGTGTGCCAGCGCTGTGGGCCGAAGCCAAGTAAGCAATCCAACCGTCCTCTGCAGGTCTCGATGGCCTAGCTACCTTTTGAGAGATGGGACTTGGACTTTGTGGGTCCAATATATCCCCCGGCTCAACCAGGTAGTCGCAAATATCTGCTAGTGGCTACAGACTATGCAACAAAGTGGGCGGAGGTACTAGCGACAGTAGATTGCACTGGCAAAACAGTAGCCAAATTTTTATATGAAAATATTTTATGCAGATTTGGATGTCCCTTAGAGATCACCAGTGATAGGGGCAGTCATTTTGTCAATGACATGATCTCAACTTTACTGGCCAATTATACGATTTTTCATCGCAAGTCGTGCTCTTATTACCCTAGAGCCACTGGACAGGCCGAGAGAACCAACAAGGTTTTGATCGCACTCCTGAGGAAAGCATGTCATCTCTATCCAGCATCGTGGGCTCAGGCTGTGCACGGCACTCTTTGGACATACCGCACATCTTTCAAAGCAACAACGAATCACACACCTTTTCAACTCGCTTTCGGTTTGGAAGCCATAGCTCCATTTGAATTCAACTTCGGATCCCCTAGGGTGGGCAATCTGCGTGCAAGTTGGGGCATGGAAGCTGCTTCTATATCCCATCTTACCTTATTGGATGAAAGCAACCTTTTAGCTTCTCATGCTCTACAAGCGGAGCAACTTCGTCGCAAAGCGTGGCATGATCACCACCTCAGAAAGCCGAAAATAACGCAAGGCACATTGGTGCTACTCTATCAGGCAAAATATTTGAAAAAAGCAAAGAAGCTGGTTCCAGCTTGGCAAGGGCCATTCGTGGTGGAAGAGATTTTACCACAGGGGGCAGTCTGGTTAGTCACTCTAGAAGGTGTCGCACTGCCTCTGGTAAATGGCTCCAGAATCAAGTGTTATTACTCTGAGTAAGCAATCTGCAGCATTTCGCCATATGTTGGTTCAAATATCCCATCTCTCTCATCCCAACTACCTTTCCACCACCAGAACGGAAGGTTCTGTTATGTCTCAATCTCTGCTAGGTTTGTAGAAGTTTCCATCTTTCAGTCTAAAGTATCATTTCCCACTCAATCTCGGTAATTGGGTTTTGTCTTCAACTTCTTACAATTCAATCACTCTTTCTCTAATTGTCCTATCATCAGTGTTATCCAGTGAAGCTCCTAGCCTCTTAGGTGATCTTTTCTTTAAGGGTACTAACTCCTCTCAAGGTCTGCCACATATAAGTAGCTTGTCAGTAAAGATTTGGTCAGTAAGTTCTTAGTCTTGGCCTTGCTTGGCCTTCTTCGAAAATGGTTGAGCATTGTTCCCACTGTGGTCACAATGGGCAAATTTCAAGGACATGCTTGTATGCTTCTCTGCAAGGTGTGCAAAGTGATGTATGGTATCCTCACCGGAGGGGCACGGGTCAAATTTTCGTCTTCAGCATTGACTGCCAATCATCCCATTTGTCCAATAAGTCTCCCTCCCCTATCTCTTAAATTCGCCCTCCTCTGCTCTCTCCAACTTAGGCTCCCTTCTCTCCCAATTCGTCCCTTTTTCATAGCTGCCGGCTGCAAGAATTTGGGCCTGTGAAATTCGCACTCCTCTGCCTGGATTCGCCCCTACCTATGAAGGATTCGCCTATCCTTCATAATTCGCCCCTATTCAATTTTCCCTTCCTAGTTCACTACTCTCGCCCCTACCCTCGAAAGTCTAAACCCCTCGCCCCTACCCTCTCAGCACCCCCTCTCGCCCCTACCCTCTACCCTCTCGCCCCCTACCTCTCAGCACCCCTCTCGCCCCTACCCTATACCCCTCGCCCCTACACTTTCCCAGCACCCCTCTCGCCCCTACCCTATACCCCTCGCCCCTACCCTCTCCCAGCACCCCATCTCACCCCTACCCTCTCGCCCCTACCTCTCAGCACCCCTCTTGCCCCTACCCTATACCCCTCGCCCCTACCCTCTCCCAGCACCCCCTCTCGCCCCTACCCTCTAACTCTCGCCCCTATCCTCTCAGCACCCCCTCTCGCCCCTACCCTCTACCCTCGCCCCTACCCTCTCAGCACCCCCTCTCGCCCCTACCCTCTACCCACCCACTCTCGTCCCTGCCCTATTTTTGTTTGAATTTGCCCCTACCCATTTTCTCTCAGCAATTCGCCCCTACCCTCTCCCACTTTCGCCCCTGCCCTATTTTTGTTTGAATTCGCCCCTACCCATTTTCCCTCAGCAATTCGCCCCTACCCTCTCAGCACAATTGGATTCGCCCCTACCTATTTTCAAATCGCCCCCTCTCAAAATTCGCCCATACCCCCTTAGAACAATTAGATTCGCCCCTACCCTAACTGGCCCAAATTAGCCCAAGCCTTATAAACTCGCCCCAGCCTCACTCCCTTCGCCTATTAGCTCTTGATTCGCCCCTATACCCAATCCTCAATCAAATCCTCCCCCAGCTCCCCTTCTGTCCAACCTCTGCCTAGCCCAATCCCAAATAGTTTTGCAAAAACTCCACCTTGGTCTGCATCTGACTGAGTGCTTTTCCATCCCTTATCTACTCAATTGCTCACTGTTTGTCATCCACCCGACCTCACCATGGCAGGAGGTAGCAAGCAACAGGAGAAACAGCCAGAAGGAAGTAGCAAGAAAAAGGTAGAGTTGAAGAGGAGGAAAGCTCTGGTTGCAGAATCAGAGAGCGAAGCAGAGGAAGTATCTACAAGCAGCAGCAGCCATGACATAGATGACTTTACCTCCAGTGACCCAAGTGATGAGAGCTACAAAGCAGACTCAGCAGCATCTGATGATTCAGATGTAAATTCGGAGTCAGGTGCTTCCAGTGATCAGGAGGAACATTCAAAAGTGGCTCAGAAAAAAGAAAAGCAGCCAATCATCACTCATGAAATCAAGAGGCCTGCTTCCCATTAAATTTTCATATGCAGCAACCTCGACCATCTCTCAGTGAGGTGCTTTCGACTGCTCAGCTACAGACTCTGGGACTCACAGCATTGGCTGATGTAAATTTACCTAATACGGTTCCAGCAGAGCTGATACATCAACTGTTGAAAGACTTTCCAAAGGTCCGGGGCCACAAGCTAACAGCTACTGAGGCGGTCCGGGGCGGGCAACAAGAAGAGTGGCCTCTAGACACCCTTCAAGGCTCCCGTGCTGCTCAATGGGGCTGGGGCACAACACAACACAAACCAAAACAACAAACCCACAGCCAAATCCCAACTACACAAGGGGCACCACCTAGTTTAAGAGCGAACTAGGACGCAAAAGAGGAGAATCGTTAGAGCAACCCACAAACAAGCAAGGAATTTACACTAACCCTAACACCAATGGAATACTCTCACCCCCTAAAACACGAGAGAGAGAGAGAGAGAGAGAGAGAGAGAGAGAGAGAGCTCGGGCTGCTTTGAAACGTATCGGCAATGATCAAGCAAACACAACTATATATTTAAGAAAGAGAGAGAAAGGGGGAGGGGGTGCTTGTTGCATTAATACCTTCTTACAAATCTGTCATGACAAATCAAAGTGAGATTAGTATTTGTTCAACATAGCTTGCGTAAATTTCACCACAACGCATCACAAGGAAAACCACCCCAATCACTATCTTAAGGCCAGGGGAGTCCTCTCCACCCTGTCGCCCTCTTACAGTATGTGGGATTTATGGCTAGATTGATGACAACACCAGAGACAAGCTATCAAGAACTTAACAAAAAACACCAAGACACTTACGCATCATTGTTGTCCATTACTTCACGTTGGAAGGGAGACAAAGTATCCAAGCTTAGTCCAAATCCACCCTCCTTGATTCAGCAAATGTTGGGCTTACACTAGTAGGAGAAATGATAGATTTCCTACTCTCAATTGAATGAACACTCTCTCTCTTACAAATGGCATAGAGTTCCCTTGCTAATCCCCTATTACAACACATGCACATGCATAAGACAATGAGCTTCCACTCAAGAGCTCCTTCTAGAGAGGTTGAGCTTGGCTTCTCAAGCTATAGCATAGTGCTCTTGCTTATGGCTCCCCCCTTTTTGTGCTAGCTACACCCTCCTTTTATAGCAATTTTGAAGGCTAGGGTTACTCCTCTAACCATGGTTGGGTTAGATTTTCAGCCATTTATCTAATTTCTTTTGCTTGGAATCATCAAGAAGTTGGTGGGGAAAGAGAGAGGAGAGAAATGGAGGTGATAGGACTTTTCATAGTGGGTTAGTGTTAGTAGAGTTAGTATTAATTTACAAATGGAATTGGATATTTACAATGGGAGTATCCATGTAGGATACAAATAAGGAAGAAAAACTCTTAAGAGGTAAGAAAAGGTGGATTTCTTACAAGGTTGATGCTCCAAGTGTCTTGAGTAGGGCCGATTTTGACGCTTGTTGACGGTCCACTAGCTTTGACGGTACGTTTCTTCTCCACTCTTGACCTTCCTTGAGAGACAAGGTAATTGAAGCTGAGTAATCAACCACCATGATGCTGTCTTTTAAGAGAAGAGGATGAATTTTGTGGTTTTTTTATAGATATGGGTAAATTGGAGGAGGAAAAATGAGACTAGGTGGTCAATTTTTGAATGGAATTGTGTGTGGGAGGTATGAGTTCACCATGGTTTCTCTTATTCTTCAAGGTTGAGGAGAAGGTGAGTAGTGTGCAGAGAGGAGTGGTGAGAAAGATAGGGATGATGAGTGGAGAAGTGTGTGTGAAAGAGGAAAATGATAAAGTGGAAGAGAGAGTGTGGCTGCATAGCATGGGAAAACTGGGGTCCACTAAAAAAATCATAGCTCACAGCTCGTAGCTCAAAAAAATATGAAAAAATTTGAGGCAAAAGTTCAACCTACGAGCTACAACTTTTGTTTGTATCACCTTTTCAAATTCGGAGAGCAAGTGAACTTTAAAAATTCAGCAAAACCGACCGTTTTTTTCCACTGCAAGGTCCTTGTGGGGTCCTTCTTTGGATGATTCTTTTGAATACCTCCAAGAGTGAGCCCTCCATAGTGCATGTATGCATGCAACCTACCCTTGACCTTATTTGGTAGGTCTATAATTGAAGATATTGTTGAGATTAGGATATAAGTGAATAGTACAACTAAGAAAATCAAATATTGAGGGGTCTAAAAAAATATGTACATGTCAAATATAAATAATATAGGTGGAAAAATATAAAGGGATCAAAATAAATCTCTCTCATTATAAGTCTACCATAAAAAGATGAATATTTTTGGTGGTCTAATTTATGAGAAAAAAACAAAATAGATGTAGGAAGGGAAAAATCAAAATAGTGAAAAAATATACACATAAATAAAACTAGTTTTTTTGGATTTTTGTTGGGATGAAGTTACACAAAATATAAGAGAAGCTTACATGAAAATATTTCTATATGGAATAAAGAGTATGAAAAATGGTAAGAAAAAATTGTGGTAATGGTGAGGCAATGTACAGAGCATAAATAACACACACCTAGGTAGAAATATTTAAATAAATACCAAAATAATTATGAAAAAATATTTTATTTAGGCCCTATATACAAAGAAATATTTACATATGCATGGGCCATAATATACTTATATTTTTTATTTTTTTTATTTTTTATTTTTTATTTTTTTGGCTCAACTAGCCCAATGACTAGCTAATTGAGGGTTTTTGAAGAAGATATGGGAAAAGTCCCGTGACTCACGCACGCCTATGTACAGTGAAATGGTAGGGATAGCCACAGTGTTTGGGTGATTTTGGTAGGGTGAGGTAACTCATTGTGGCAATTACAAAGAGCCGAAAAACGGCTATCACTACAAGGCTTGGCCATGCCATGGGTATGACCAACTTTCCAGCTGTGAAGTCTACTACTCGCACTTTCTCTTTGCTGTCCAAGGATGCGACAATTCAAGAATGTCAAGAGCTATCGAGTTCGGATCACCCAAATTATGAGCGAAACAGACGGCTTCTCGCAATCTTCACGTATTACTTTCTGGCTCGAGATGCCAAAGAAGACAAGGAAAAAACAGATCTTCTCACTATATTCTCCCACAACGACGGGCTATACTGTTTAATCCACACTATCCCATGTGGATTCCACCAAATTCTCTTCAGCTCTTTGCAGTCTAGGGCTAAAAGATTTCGGGCCCAAGTGCAGTCTGTGCAGTTAAGTTTTAAATGTTTTGTGGCACCTCTCTTGGCATGGGTCATAAACATACCTATTAACATAAATGAAGTGGATGAGGAATAGGGAACCTCGAAAGGGAAAAGGAAAACCGTGAGCATGCAGGTTGACCCCACAATCACCAAGAAAAAGAAGATCAAGGCGAAAGTGGTGAAGGATACAGTGAAGTCTCTTTCTGAGAGCCAGCAGACTAGGGTACATCTTCAGCGTCACACGTCTACTTCTACCCCTGGTTCTGCTGTGCCGGCACCAGTGTCCACTGCCGCTCCTCAGGACAGGATGGTCACTTCACCCATACAGGATCCTCTTCCTTCTTCTCCCATCTTCACTCATACATAGGTCAACATATCTCTCGCTCCACCTACAACAACAATCTCCGAGGCACCTACTACACCAACTGTACCTACTTCTAGCTCGCCGGCTGTGCCACATGTGCACTCTCCAGCATCACATCCATCTGAGGGATCTTCAGGTAGAACCGACTCCACTTCTTTGTTTTAGCTTTCAGAGAAGTTACTTCAGGATTCCAGAGCTACTATTGCCACCATCGAGCTAGGCACGGAGCAGCTAGCTGCAATCCACCAGCATCACTCCGCCACATACGCAGCTATGGAGGGATCTCTGTGAGTTGCCGAGAGTGCCAGCGCAGACCGAGATGCAACGATTTTTGCACTACAGCAGGCATTGAAGATAAAGTCGAGGATTATTGATGACCTAAAAGCACATGTGCACGGATTTCAAGAAATGCTTATGTATGGTAACAGGCCTACCCAGGCTCTTGTGGGATATGGATGGACTGGGCCAGGGATACAGGTCCAATATCCAGCAGGCTTTGCAGCGCCAGCAGGTCCCTCTCAGCCCTCTCAACAGTTCATGGGACACTACCGAGCAGGTCCCTCTCAGCCCTTTACTCAGCAGGGGTCTCAGGTCCAGATGCCACACATGCAGAGCCATAGTGTTCCTTGCTGTAACGGTGTTGCTGGTGCACACCGCCATGGTTGTGTTACTAGGCGTCCGGAGTTCACTTCAAGTTCAGGGCAGGTGCTTCCATCCGCTATGCAGCAGATGGCTGCTACAACCACAGGAAGCCAGGTTATGCAGAGCACAGCACAGCAACCGCATAGTTACACAATCGATCTGATGGCTCCTCCCGATCCGAATACTTCTAGAGCAGCAGTGGCGACGACACTTTCCCTTGGGTGACAGGATTGTGCTCTTGCCCCACCTTTCATTGTACATATAGTTACTTTTGCAGTTTCATTCAGTTTTGGCTCACCGAGACGGTGACCAATCTTGTGGCGGGCAACCTGTAGCAAGCTACAGTGTCACTTTCAGAGGACACAGTTACAGTTAGTACAGTTGGTCTGGTCTGTTCACACTCTGGGTAGTGACACGTGGCAGGGATACGGATGGTGGCCTAGTGGACATGTGGCCAGGTCACACTTGGCTGGCTGACATTTATGAGCCGTTGGTGGCTCTTTATGATTGTATCTATGAGTAGTAGCCGTTGGGCATTATCATTATCTTATATAGATGGTCGGTTCATCGTCTAAGTAACGAGTCTTACACAGAGCACTGCTTCACCATCCCTGCACATCTGAGCCTCGACACCCCACTTGTACCTGTGAGTCCTAGGCTGGAGCTGAGTGTGCTGCCACGCCACAGTCTGTACATGGTTCTTTAAGCTAGTCGAGTCCACATGTTTTGGTCCACTGTTGTGTCTCTGTTGTTATCCATTGTTTCTGTGTTTCATTCTGTTTGAGAGAGTTTCCATTTGTTTGAGTGAGATTGTCACGCACATTGCACTGAGGAGCACCCACACTGTAGAGAGCACGACACATTATCCGCGCTACAAAATTTCTCCGTAATTAAAAGTAATGGAAAGTAAAAGGAGAGTAGAGGCTTTTTTTAAATTATCGAAATTCTCTTCATCTCAATAACCAACCTCAAGCCATACCATTCTTTTCTTTTTTTGATTGGGGAAGTAACTCACAAACGTGGCTGACTAATAGGGGATAGACACTACAATAGCAAAAAAGTCTATTTCTACAAGTCAGTCCCTCGATTTAATATGGCAAGAAGCGCATACTGTAATATGAATTCCATGTTTTATGCCAGTGAAGGTGTTCTCAACCTGGGCTTGAAGGTCTGAAATTGATTCAACATCTCCAAATTCGGTTCTACATATAAGAGTGAACAAATTTCAGCATGGAACCTATGTAGGGTTTTTAGCACATAAAACTACAGAAGGGCTTGCAGTCAAGCTGATAATTAGTCTCTTCCCGAGAACTTACCATCACTTCTTGATTGCAAACCCTCAAGACTTCTCACATCCGCCGAACATTGTATTTTAACAGTAATATACCCATAGACCCTCACATCCGAACATTGTATTTTAACAGTAATATACCCAGAGACTGTCATAACTCTGGATGGTGATATTACTGCTCTCCTTGCATGCCAATCATTCTGCTTAGATTTGCAAAATCTGGACGCAAGCTATGCACAGAATACAAAATTAGGTCCATCATTTTTAATCAGTAGGTATAAGAGTAACACAAGCTGAAATGATGAAGCCCTGGATGGGGTGCACAGCAGGGAGGATGCAGAACTAAACAAATCACTGAATGCCTTAGAAATTCTGTAAATACAATAAAAACTTTCATAAAAAATCACAACATGTGATAGAATTCAGAACATCCGAACTGCTTTGAACTGCTTTATTGCAGCTGGAATTTAAGAACATGTCACAGCAAGAATGTTCTCCTACCTTCTCGTTGATGCAGTCAAACACGTGCATCAATGCTCCATTTAAATCATACAATGCCACCTGTAAGATCCAATTGAACATATACTAAAACTTCAGAAATATATACGGCAATAAGGGAATCAAACTTACAGAAAATTGATCGTGCTTGAATGTAGAAAATAGGTCATTCCCAATAAAGAGAACTCTTAGTCAACAATGAGATGAAGTCATTGCTATGCAGCTTCAAATGAATTGGGTAGAGTAAATTGGGCAGTCCCCTGTAAGCACAAAGCTGATCTCTAGAAGTGCCTTAGGTGGCAGCATCAGCAATCAACTCATCTGACATGGTCCTTTATTGACCAGCAAGAGAGAGAGCACATGCGACACAAAGTGATGGAATTCCACCCCAAAGAGTACTGGTCCCAAACCTTGGCGCCCCTTTCGGTATTTCTTTATATTACTTGAACTCGGTACAATGCCGGTACCCATGCTCTGCACCTTCACCCAAAAGAGTGCCAGAGACTCGGCCCTCTGCACATATTTAAAGGCCCTTGGCCTTCAAAAACAGTTTACATGAAAAGCTTGAAACTCAAAAGCAATTGTCTCAAAAGCTGGTGCCCAAAAGCAAGCAGCGCGTTTTGCGGAAATCTGTACAACTGCCACGTCAGCAAAGCCAGCGCACATCGCGAAAATCCGTACTAGTCTACCACGTCAGCATGTCAGCACAGAATTCAAAAATCCGTACAGCAACTGCCACGTCATCATCTCTCCACGCTAGTCTTCTCGGTGCTTTACTTTAATGTCTTTTGTCACTTGGGCCCCATCGGACGGGGTCCCATAGGTTGGTGGGAACTTCTTCTTCTTCTTCTTACTTTTATGTCTTTAGTCACTCGGGCCCCATCAAACGGGGTCCCATAGGTTGGTGGAAACTTTTTCTTCTTCTTCTTATTCTGCTTCTGTTTCTTAGGGTTTAGGCTCCTTGGCCGGGATCTACAGTTAGCTTTATTCTTCAATGGCTTGACACTTCAGCAGTTTGTGACATCCCCCCTTCTTGACAGAAAGTAATCGGCCGCGATTATAGCATAACTACAAAACAACTCAAGTTAGCTCAAAAATTACCGAGGGTCATTCCGAGGGACAATCAGATTTCTCATTCAAAATCGGAGCTCTTGATTTCCTGGGTCGTTGGCTTCCCAAAAGAATCTCATCCAATAAGGAGTCTCATTCCAGATCAGAACTCTTGATATTTTGGGACGTTGGTTTCTGAGAAGTATCTCATCCAATAAGGAGTCTCATTCTAGATCGGAACTCTTGATATCCTGGGTCGTTGGTTTCCCAGAAGTATCTCATCCAATAAGGAATATTCAGTGGTTGGCACATCACAATGCAACATAAATGCTCACATATACATGTCACAAGACAGAGCGAATGCGCCTTTGAGCACTCCCATGAGACAGACGGTCTGCAGTATGAAGCTACTCAACGACTATGTCGTCACTCCCCTCGCAAATAACCTAAAAAGGTCCGGGCCATGAGTTCAAAAGACTGGTACAACCAAACGCTCCTCAGACCGCAGCCTGCGTCGCTTGGAGGTTCAAGCATACAACCAAACACTCCCCAGAATCCAGACATCCCATCTGCATCGCCCGGAAGTTTTCCAGCATACAACGAAACGCTCCCCAGACATCCCGTCAGCATCGTTCCGAGGTTTTCAACCATAACGAAATGCTCCCCAGACATCCCGCCTGCATCATTCTAAGGTTCAGACAATACCAAAACAGCATTTCTTACTACTCCACCCGGGAGTAAAATCATCAATCATTGAAACCAGTATTAAAACCAGCGTCAAACAATTCAAATCGGCACCAAGACAAGTTCAAGACAGATACCATCCATTTCAAACAAATTCCAAACAGGATCACCAAACAAGTTCTCAAACAGAATTCGAACTTAAAAAGAAATCTCGACATCAGTCGAGCTCGGAAAGTCGACTGACTTTCCATCCTAAAACCTGCACCAAAAATTAGGGCTAGGTTCCTTCCATAAGGTCGTAGCCGACCACAACATGGTCCATCAGCTCTTGGACAGACAGTGTTCTCTAGGCGATGGTAGTCCCAAGACATAGCAATCACACTAGACCTCCAAGGTTTTTGGCTCGGGAAGAGACACCTGATGAGAGATGTCGAGAATTTCAAGTTGTAATCCGCAAGGGTTTCCATGGCAAGCGTTTTAGGATACCCCACTCTACCAGAAGCTGCACTCCGAAGGAAGCTACCAGAAACTCGAGCAAAAATTTTCTTGAAAGCCTGCCAAGTCCTTGGAGTGTGCGACTTGGTAGCTATAGACATCCACCACTGCATGGCACTACAGCTAAGAAAAACAGCAGCTCGAAACAAATCTTGGATCCTTCTCTTACAAGTGATCTTTAAGGCTTATGCCCTGTAAGACAGAGCGATGAATACAGGAGCGCGCCCACCGATGCGCGATGAAGTAAGGGTGGGAGTGGCTAATAAGCCCGGGGTCGGGACACGAAAATTCTTTAATAAACTTTGGAAGCACCACCTTGCTCTGTCTGCTCTTTAATAGGACCGGTATGCTTTCAGAAAAGCACACGCCTAAAGCTCTAATACAACTGTCACAAGAGACGAGCACCACGTGCCAACGGAAAAGAACAAACTGAACAAACTTTTAGCACTTCATAACAACTCAACTGAAAGGGAGAGAGCACACACAACACGGAGTGGCGGAATTCCACCCCCAGAGAGTATTGGCCCCAAACCTTGGCGCCCCTTTCAGTATTTCTTTATGTTACTTGAACTCGGTACAATGCCAGTACCCATGCTTTGCACCTTCACCCAGAAGAGTGCCAGAGAGTGAGCCCTCTGCACATATTTAAAGGTCCTTGGCCTTGAAAAGCAGTTTACATGAAAAGCTTGAAACTCAAAATCAACTGGCTCAAAAGCTGGCGCCCAAACGCAAGCAACACGTTTTGCAGAAATTCATGCAACTGCCACATTGGCATAGCCATCGCACATTGCGAAAATACGTACTGGTTTGTCACGTCAGCATGTCAGCGCAGAATTCGAAAATCAGTACAGCAACTACCACGTCATCATCTCTCCACGCTAGTTTTTTGGGTGCTTTATTTTAACGCCTTTAGTCACTTGGGCCCCATCGGACGGGGTTCCATAGGTTGGTGGGAACTTTTTCTGCTGCTTCTTCTTCTTTTGTTGCTTTTGCTTCTTAGGGTTTAGGCTCCTTGGCCGGGATCTACAAGTTAGCTCCGTTCTTCAATGGCTTGACACTCAGCAGTTTGTGACACACATTGACTCACCACGTATGGGAGATCTTTTATCATTGCATGTATCAATCTAGAGATGGTACATTGTGAGTATACGAGTTTGACTAAGCATTGAGTCTACTGTGTTCTTCTATTTTCAGCCTTACGATTCATATTTTCCCTTTGTTGTTGTCATTCAATAGCTAGCTATGGTCATTGTGGTTCTGTTTAGAGAGAGGTTTCTTGCGCACACTGTATTCTTGCGCACACTACACTGAAGGACACCAACACTAAAAAGAGCACTAGCACGACACAGTTTTCCCTCTACAAGTGCTCTCATTTTTGGCACGCCTGGTGGGAACTCATCCAGAATCTCACTCACGAGTTGGGCCTCAAAGCTGCCATACACAATTACTCTGTAGCAAGCTGGTAGTCCTGGTCTAGTGCTTGTCCGGGTACTAATAATCCTGATGCACGATTCATCTAGGGTTGACTAGCACCTGGTCTATTGCTAGTCTTGGTCTAGCAATCATCCAAGTCTTACTAGTTCTGCTTCAGTTCTCGTCTAGGGTTAGCTACCACATGTATACAATGACAACGATCTACGAGCAAATATATCCTCAAATAAGATGAGCGGCAGCCTGTGATGGATGTCAGAGCCATGACTACCAACTAACCACCACTCCTCTACCCTGCACTGTATACATGGTCCACTAGGCAGTGAGTCCGCCCACTGGTCTAGAATCCATAGGTAGGTAGACTGAAAGGTGAGCTAAGCCTAGGCCAGCGACCTGGTCTACACCCCATAGGTAGTCCCTATCTGGCTACAGATTGCCCAGCACAAACCCACTTACCATCCCTGGGAGTTTAGCCACCGTCAAGACTCTCAAAACTGAATGAAATGAAAATTCAGAGCAATAACTATACTGAAAAACATGTATGTACAACAGAAACCTACTGAGTCACTGAGGTGCATTGTCTGAGATCTGGGTCTTGACACTTTTCTTACTTCTCTATATGTGCTTTCAAAGTTCTATTCTCCTGTGTCAGTTGTCAGATGATGTGCGTGAAAATCCACAAGGTCAGCCTCTTTGCGATCAATCAAACTCTCTGCATACTGTAGGCAGTGCTCTATATCATAATAGCAAGAAGCCTGAAACTTGAAAATGTTAATTAGCTCTATAGACAGGTCACAGCCCGAGCATTAAGTGATCCATAGCAGTTCTCTATCCCTATAAGATCAGATCTCCAAAACCTAGCATGAAGGGGGATGATGCTGGGAGGGAATGGACTTGAGACTCCCTGGGGATGTTGGAGGTGGGGAAGATAAAGATGGCTGTCGGGATTGGCAAGGGGTGTGATCTAGAGAAACAGGAATTGTGCTGGAGTGGGCTGCGAAGAAGAGGCAATAGTTGATGTTATGGCAGATGAATTGAATTAAGGAGAACAGGTTACGGGAATGGAGTGCATAGCAGATGTGTGGTGTGTGGGTGACTTGGAAGGAAGTGCAGCCGTAATCATGGACAACGAGGCTAGAGAGGCAGGCATAGCGGGTAAGGTGGATGAGATGGTAGAGGTGAGGCATAGAGAGAAAGAGATGGTACCCAAGGAAAACTCAGCCAATTGGAAGGATGTAACTGAGTGTTCAACCTTGCTTGCCACCACAAAAGTATGACTCTGTGCGTATGGCAGTTGCTGAACTGAAAATGACGAATCAGCAACAACCTTCAAACATTTGGATGGTCGACGAGGTATTAACTTCTTGATTCTATGCACTGCAACTAGGAGCCTTTCGCACTGTCTTGGAGCTTCTTCCTTACATGGAGGCTGAGGATCCGTGCCATCTTAGGTGAAGCAAAAGAATGGAAGACTTCAGCCTTTGACTTAACTCGACTTCTAACCTCTTTCTTTGGAACTTAGAAGAGTCAGTGGCAAACCTGTATGGGATGCACTGACACAGACAATAGAAGGCCCCAGCCACTCCCACTGCCCTGGGTGGTAGTGCGCAATCTTCCCCCGACCGAGGTTGATCATGCAACGGGAAGTAGTAATGCAGCAATCCCAGATCTATTCATATTTTTTACAGTCTGAAAGATGAGGATGTAGGGAACTCCTAGCACCTCTCCTAAGTGATGGTTTTTGACAAGCTAAAATAAGTGTTCATGGTAGGATTTACACTTGATCTTATGTTTAGTTTTTTTTGCCATTGTTGCATTGGCCTCGCCACTTCCTCACTTCTCTTATGTCATCAGTTTTGTCTCATTTGTGGTGAACTCATGCTCACAAAAAAGGCCTGCGTTTGATGTCGATGGGGAAACGTTGTACTCCCAAGCGCTTTGGTGGTCTCAATATCTTGGACATGTTCTTGCTAGGAAAGCTATGTTGTTGCCTACTCTTGTGCAGCAAACTCAGCCTCGGGCTCTTATGCTTGCCTACTTGTGCCAGCATATTGTTACTTCCTCCTTCGGTCATTAGCAACGACACATTCCTGGATGTCCTATTACGTCCAGTTTGATTTCTACTTGAAAAGATGTTACAACTCATCTATCATGGCATGGTCGACAACAACGGGAAGGGAATTCACTTCAATTGGAGAGTCTTCATTGGAGTCGGGCATTTCCTATTACTTTGGTCAATCGTTTGCCTCGCCGAGCATATTTTCTCTCTTGTCGTGGCCTTCGAGTTGTTGGTGATGTGGTTGATGAGGTGGGCCACACTTTTCAATTTTCCCTTGCTGCTCGACGTTTGGATTGGGTGTGCATTACCGTCAGCTTTGGAGAGAGCTTCAGCACATGCTGATTGATTATTTGCCCGTTCCGGCTTTGCTTGATGGTGCTCGCATGTCTAATTGGTTTTTCCGGGACACGCCCTTTGAGGTATGTCTGCTAGCAAGGTTTATGCTCTTCTTCTACCGCAGCCCTGGATTGCAGACCACTGCAATGCCCTATTGTCAATACACAAGTCTGATACCTAGTGAAAGAAGCCATCTCTGCCATCTGGAAGAGCCATTTTCCTTTGAAGAAGCGATGTTTGCTTGGAGTTCTCCCAGTGGGCTCTTTTCTCAGTGCACATCATATCTGCTCTTCTCGTTGTGTTCGTTGCTCGACTATGGAAGAGACTGTTAGTCACCTGGCTTGGGATTGCGGTATTACTAGAGGTTTTCTTCGCCGCATCGCAGCTTGTATGCGGCTCCGTTTCCCCCTATGGTCTTCCACAAAAGGTTCTAGGTTTTTGGCATTCTCTTGCCTTCCTTACAGCGATTTGCAGTCTTCTTCATGTGGGTCAGATTTTGGGCTTATTGGACCCTGTAGCGTCAACGTAACAGCTGCATGTTTCTTCGCTTTGATGCAGATCCCTTTCAGTTTTTCAAGCTTTTCCTCGGGCAATCTTTACGTTTTGCCTAGAAAGTTCGTGATATCACCTCAAAGATGCATCAGCTTTCCTATGCTCTTTCACAGATGAACACTTCTCTGATCCTGCTTTCGTATATGCTCCTTTCTGTGGGTTTTCCTTGCCTTGAGGTTTCCCACTTGTAAATTAATCCCAAAGATTTATCAAAAAAAAAGCTTGGTGGTAGGACTTACAATGGGCACTTTGGTCGTGCCAAGGGCCTTAGCTAGGTTCTCTTGAGGGTTCTACTGCGGAGTCTGACTGCCGAAAACTGAAAACGTTGGTGCTAATGATGGTCTTGTTGCGGAGAATACGCACAACACTGGGCTGTTGTGCTGCTCCAAAAACGCTAGGGCTGAATGCTGTCCAGATGCAAAAATGCTATGTCACAAGACGAGCACCACGTGCCAATAGAAAAGAGCAGACTGAACAACTTTAAGCACTTCAAATAACAACTGAACTGAGAGAGATAGAGAGTGGCGGAATTCCACCCCAGAGTATTGGCCCCAAACCTTGGCGCCCCTTTCGGTATTTCTTTATATTGCATCAACCTGTACAAGCCGGTACCCGAGACTCTGCACCTTCTCCAAGAAGCATGTCAGAGAATGAGCCCTAGCCTCATATTTGAAGGCCCTTGGCCTGGAAAGCAGTTACAGTAAAAAGCCTTAAAAACTCAAAAGCTTCTGGTCCAAAAAGCAATGCCAAAAGTTGCCAGCGTAATTTACGGAAATCCATACAGCCTGCCACGTCATCAGCCAGTGCAAATCGCGGAATTCCGTACAGCTTGCCACGTCATCATGACAACGTATTTTTCAGAAATCTCTCTGTTGCCCTTAGGGTTAGGGTTAGGGTTTTTGCAGTTTTAGGGTTTTTGGTAGCAAAATTAGGGTTTGCAAGTTTTAGGGTTAGGGTTTCCAGAATTAAGGTTTCAACAATTAGGGTTTCTTGCAAAAATTAGGGTTAGGGTTTCTGCTCTCGGGCAGCCACGTCATCACTTTGTGACAGTTTAGGCCCCTCGGCCACATCTGTAAGTTGGCTCCATTCTTTAGGCTTTGACACGTAAGCAGTTTGTTACATCTCCCCTTCTTGAAGGAGAGTAATCGTCCGCGATTACAGCACATCTGCAAAACAACTCAAGTTAGCTCAAAAATTTCCGAGGAACAATCAGTTTGCTCTTTTTATTAAGGAGTTAGCTTCTCCTTTCTCCTCTTTTGATCAAGGAGTTAGTTTCTCCTTTCGGCTGTTTTGATCAAGGAGTTAGCTTCTCCTTTCGTCCGGATCGGAACTCTTGATATTTCGGCGTAGTAAAATTAGTCATCACACCCAGACCGTACTGATCTTCCAGGGTGTCTTGATACACTAAAATTACATACCCAGGCAATCTCATCCAATTAGGAATATTCAGTAATTGACACATCACAATGCAACACAAATGCTCACATATGCATGTTACAAGACATAGAAACATAAAGCCACCGATGAACACTCCTCCCGCATAACCTAACAAGGTCCGGGCCAGGAGATATTCAACGACTCCCTCATCACTCCTCCCGCATAACCTAAAAAGGTCCGGGCCGGGAGATATAGAGGCCTTTTACAACCAAACGCCCCCCAGACCGCAGCATGAGTCGTTTGGAGGTGCTGAGAGTAACCACTGCTCAGACTTCTTAATACTCCTCCCGCATAACTATCCAGGTCCGGGCCGAGAGTCACAACAACAATTATTTTACAAGCATACAATCAAACGCTCCCCAGGCATCGGCCTGCGTCGTTCAGAGGTTTTCTAGCATACAACGGAACGCTCCCCAAGCATCGGCCTACGTCGTTCCGAGGTTCAAACAATACCAAAACAGTATTTCTCACTTCTCCACTCGGGAGTAAAATCACCAATCAATGAAACCAATATTAAAACTAGAGTCAAACATTTCAAATCGGCACGAAGACAGGTTTAAAACACATACCATCTATTTCAAACAAAGTTTCAAGCAATACTTTCTCAAACAAAGTTCAAAAGTATCTAATTACAAAACAACTAGAGAGTTCATTCAAGATTTTGTTCGGACAACCGAACTTTGAGGACGACTGGCTTGCCCTTCTGCATTACGGTGATGGTTTGGTTCCGGACTTGGAGAGTCGCATCATTCTTGTCATGCCAAGGCATGCCTAATAGAACGTCACAATTGCCAAACTTCATGATGTGGAAATCAGCTTTTCCATGATAATCTTGAATAGTCACTGGAAGAGCACCAATGAGCGATACTACTTTCTGAGTTTGCCCTATGGTTAGCTCAGCTTCAATTTCTCCACCCTCTCCATCATAATCAAAGTGCATCTGCTTTAAGAATTCTGGATGGATGAAGTTCTCTGTAGCTCCGGGGTCAAGGAAAATAAGGGCTTTGAAGCCATTGACTTTGCCATATGCTCGACCCAATTCATTTGTACTCTCAAGGCGTATGCCATAAATATCAAGAACTAGTCCAATAGCGGGTCTAGCTCTCTTAGCAGGAGGTTGCCCTGGGGTTCTGTCGACCGTTGGTGCGGGCGTCGGCTCCTCTGGTCTATCAGTGTGCTTGGGACAATTAGAATGATTATGCCCTGTTTGAAAGCATCCAAAGCATCGGCCTTCTTGTAGTAAGGTGTCTCGTTGTTGAGGCGTCAAATGAGGCCTTTGCGGTTGATTTTCACGACTCTCGAGAATTTGTTCGTTGTTGCCGAGAGTTGTGGTTAGTGGCCGGAGATTCTTCTGTGGTAAACTCTAGCTTTCTCTTCATCAGTTTGTAGCCGACCGCGGCATGGTCCATAAGTTCTTGCATGGTAGAGACTTGCTTGGATAGACAATATTCATGCAATGGTGATGGTAGTCCAATGGTGTAGCGCTTGCACTGGTCCTCCAAGAGGATGAACTTAAAGAAGGACACCGGAAGGTACACGTCGAGAAACCTTTGGTTATAGTCGTCCATGGTTTCGGTGGCAAGCATTTTCACGTTGCCCCACTCTGCCAAAATCTAGACTTCAAACATCGAAGTCATGTAACTACGTGCATACATCCGTGCTCATTCATTAGTGAATCGTGTTCATCGTACAATATTTCATGCCTGTGAAAAGAGTTCACATAAGGACGGTGACTAAAATACAAGAAAGCATCACGAATGAAACACTCGAACAATGCGTACTGACTAATCATTCGAACACATAATACGTCCTGTGGGGGTTCTTTGGACCTCGACTCGAGAACCAAGATCGGTTCTTCGTGATTGATCGAATCTGCAATGAGGTTAGCTTCACTAGCAAAAGTATCAACTAAACCATCAACCTTGTGAACAATCACGTCTTTATCCTGCAAGTCATCATGCTCATAGATAACCATATCTTGATCATGCAAATCATCATGCTTATCACTATCATCAATTCATGTGTGTCGTGCTTTAGCGAACACAAGACTGAGAGAGTCTCCTTTTCCTGAATCTCTTTAATATAAGCCTGCACATTAGAAAATAGTAGCACCAATGCGGCTTTCCTTTCGTTGTGCTCATCTCTATTTCGGCTCGTCTTTCTTTGTGCTTGCTCTCAATGAGTGAAAAGAGAAACAAGGGGACGCTGGACAAGCCCTTCTTTCTTGGGTTTCCTGTCACGCTTCAAAAACACGATTACGAATCGACACGCCCAAGTGGACTTGGGTTACATGCAACCGTAACAAGCAAAAACATTATGTGGTTCTTGTGGTTCTTTCCTTGAGTGATACAGAACACTGCCAAAGCTCTGATACCAATGTAAGGTGCAACGGATGTGAATGTTGAACTTTGCTCAAGATGAGTGCTACGAACTGTGCTCAAGGTTCCTTTTACTTACGGAAGGGAGAGCCTTCCGTTCCTTTAGTGAGAGAGTGCAAGTGATCATAAACAAAGTGGATAAACACTGTGAATGAAGGTGCTGAGACTAAGAGATAGAGAGAGAAGAATACGACACCAGAATGTTGTCAAACCCTCCTCCAAAGGCCCCACTCTCTATGGCGAGAGCGGCCTACTATTGATTGCATAAATCTCTACAATGCTTTTGACTTTCCGGCGATGTCGATAACGAGACAGGCTGAAATCTGGAAACGCTAAGGGCTAAAATCAGCAAATCTTTATCTGCTCAATTCTGACTCTATGTCGGTGACGACGATGCGACGACAACGCGCTGAAAATGCAGATGCTGAAATCTGCATTTTCCGGGCTGAAATTGCAAACGCTCGCTGATCTGACCGTGCAGCGAGGATCTGTTGCGGGAAGGTGAGATCTGCAAGGTTTGGGGGTTCTACTGCGGAGTCTGACTGCCGAAAACCAAAAACGCTGGTGCTAATGATGGTCTTGTCGCGGAAAATCTGCACAACGCTGGGTTGTTGTGCTGCTCCAAAAACGCTAGGGCTGAATGCTGTCCAGATGCAAAAACGCTAGGTGTCCTACTGTGGTCTGCTAACGCCAAGTAGATCTGCAAGTTGCAAAACGATTGCTGATCTGCAACTGTTGAAAAACGCTTGCTAATCTTTGGTCTGTGGCTAAAAACGCAAGTTGATTGTCGGGGGGGGGGGGGTCTTGCTGAGAAGGTGCCTGCTGAACACTTGGTTCTTGTTGCCTCTTCTGCCGGAAAGTGCTAGCACTAGGGTTCTTATATACTTGCATGGCTAAATTGCCCTACCCGGTTCCCAACAAAAGTCACTTAAAAATAATAAGTGAAAATTGGTTAAAATAGGGAAAATAGGTCTATGCACTGTAAAAATGCTCCTGATAGGTTCTGATGGTAATCTGATGGTAATGCGGTGTGCAACCACAGGATATGCATCTACTCTAAGTGCCTGGACATGCACATCTGCGAACAGATTTACAAAAGTGCCAGAACACTTCCTAAGCTAATTGAACTGAACTGAACCCTTTTCATGAAGTAGCTTGTCCACGTACACATAGGGTTAGATGTACATGTGACACTGGTAGAAGTCCTTCACCTATGTATTTTGGCCATCTTCCCCAAGTACGTTGCTCTTATCTACTCCTGTATACTAACACCTGCCATGGCATCACATGATGATTATCCGCACGAGAATGGCACTGTTAGCATACATTAACCCATGGAGGAAACCTCGCTATCTCCTCCCGACTCCACAAACTCGCAAGGGCATCGTCCCAATGGCTCTTCTTTTCCATCTCCCACTTCAAATGCATTTCCCATTTTTTGACCCCCTCGAACTTCTTGGGGGGACTTGTAGCGTTTAAAGTGACCCACCATCAACTCATGATTGGCAAAATGGATGGCCTACTTAGGCTTATGCATGGTGGATTGCACTACGCTCTCACTTGAGACTTTGGCACATTTTCAAACCATCTATGGACTTTTCTTGCACCAATGGACACGATTGAATAGTGTTCACGTTGGTGCAACCAAAGCTAGCCCAAGCTGGAAAATGGTCTATGCCAAGCGAAGGATGCAGGCAGGTGCAGTACAAAGGGCTAGAGTAGGTATGAAGTCCCTGGGCAGACTGGTGGCAGCGGAAATGTATGCCTGATGCGGTTTTTTAGGCTAAAAGGTGCTCAAGGGTGGTCTAGTTAGGGTGACAGGTCAAGGTGCCCGAGATGCTATGTTTGTGCTTTAGGATGTGGAATTCAAGGTGCTACGCAAGCTGGTCCAGACGGCTCGTCAAAAAGAGCCCCGATGTGAAAAATATCGCAATTTAAAGTAGAAAGGTTTAGCAGATCTGAGACGGACAGGGCAACTGGGGACAAGTGGCCCAAGTGGATGTCAGTGTATAGACACGTAGAGCTTGAATTATGGAGCATGCCTATCTTCTCGGATTGCTAATCAGAGCCCGGGATAGCAAGTTATGGTCAGTTGAAGTTTTGTCGGGGGCCGAGTTTGTGCCCACTTGACCGCATAGGGAGTCGTGCCCTATGGCATTTTTTGAGCCTTGACAGGGTTCAGGCAGATAGAGCATACCGTGTGGAGTCAGCAGGGATTGATGGCTCGTGATTCTGAGCCTCAAGTACCAAGCTACAGCCTGGTAAAGTTGGGAGCATTTGGCGGTAGTGAGCCTATAGATGATTTTTTTTTGTTTTGACGGCCTCGATTTGCAACCCCAAGAACCTCGGAATGAGGCCAGGTACTTGTCGCTTGAAGTCGGTATGGTGAAGCTTCGGCCGAGCCTTGCGGCTTGGAAATACAACCCCGGAGCGGAATGTTGCAGGCTGGTGAAGTGGGGGGAAAAAATTTGAGTATGAGGGATTTTTTAAAGGGTTTTTTGGGCATTGGAGGTCATTCCAAGAGGGACCGCCCATCTACTGCCACGTGGAGGCGGAAATAATCCCACATGGGGGGCTCAGTGACGCGCGGCGGGTGTATATGACCAAGGGCGTTGCCATTGTAAGCATCACATGGGTGAGGCGCTCCATTGGGGCTCGTGGGGATGGCTGGCCTGTAGAGGCGCTGCGTGGGCTGAGGTTGATGGCGCAGGGGCAGCGTTCCACTAGTTTTGGGTGGCACGCTGGGCGGCAGGTGGCCATAGCCGGAGGCCGGTGGTTCAAGACGGCTGAGTGCGCAGTGATGACATGGCAAAATGGCCTGCAGCCGTTCCCGCAGCCGCTTTGGAGCCCATCTTTTGAAGGCCAAGGGTGAGGGCACTAGCGATATCGATAGTGCCTCCCCGATGTGAGAGAGAAAGTGGGAGATGAGTGAGGGAGAGGGTCCCCCGGCAGAAGAAAGAAGTGGAGAGCCCCAAGGGGCGGCATAGAAGGGAGGTGAGTCCCACGGTATAGAGAGAGAGAGAGAGAGAGAGAGAGCGAGCGAGAGAGAGAGAGAGAGAGAGAGAGAGAGAGAGAGAGAGAAATGAAATGAAATGAAATGTTATATTAACGTCTTCAAAAAAGGCCAAAATGACCTATGAGACCAAAAAGTAACAATTGGTGAATTTGATACCATGTCTGAGTTTAGAAATTACAAACTTACAAAGTTACAGAGAACTAACACTAAAACACTAAGGAGAAAGGAAATTGGGGGTGGGGGGTTTTGTGGGTTCAGATGAAATCTCTCATCGGTCGCTGTTGGATCTCATCGACCTCCTCCATGGTCAGAACTCTGGTTAGGCGTCTTGCGTGTCGAGCTAGAGTGATCTGTATCTTCTGTTGCAACCTTCGTCGGTAGTGGGAGACCCCCCGAGGTCGTGGACGTCTGGATCTGCCAAGTTCAGTGGCTCGGTCAAGCAGTGTACCTCTAGTATGAGTAGGCTCTGAGATATGCTGTAATGACTGCTCCGTTGGCTCTCCTCTATCTGGTGTAAAGAAATCTGTGATTCGTCTCTGAGACTGTCTTTCCCCTGATGTCCTCAGCAAGCTCTCCCTAAGTCTGTGCAGCTCTAGCAAGAACAATCTGAGACACCTCTGATCCTTGTAATTCATGACCCTAGAAAAAGGTCCAAACCCTTCTCTGAATAAACAGTGGAAGTGGCCGGGTATCTCATAGTATGCCGGGTAGTGACATGTGTAGTGCAGCTCTATCTCTGGCTCTAAGTTACATAAGTGACATATCCTGGCTCCTGTCGGCACCCCTCGAAATCGGCCAGTCTCGATCTGGAGCTGATGTGAGGATGTGAGTATCTGTCCAATAGCGCATCTTATCCCATGAGATATGTGTATCCATGTATACAGGCCTACTCACAAAGTCGTCCTCCGTGAGTTGGAGAAGATGCTCTTTGTAGAAGGCCATCTTCGTGCCCAACTCCTGTGTCGGTTGTATCTATGTGCTCCTGGTATTTAGCTGAATCAGATCCTAACGTATGAGTCTGGTGATCTCTGTCTGTTTGAGAGACACGGAGGGTGCATCCAGGGAGTATTGAAGCATATACTGACGTACTAGGAGGAAAGTAACAAATAGCAATGTAGAGGTATCTACCCGTCTCTGCCCTGAGCCTCACACACATGTACCTAGCCTGTTCATCCTTGCGTGCTATATATATCAGCGGCTGCAGTTCCTCCCTGAATAGAACTGCCACTTCCCCTGAGCCCTGTCCTCGATGCTCCGATCTAGTCTCCTGTCTGCAGGCTGTCTCCCATCTATATCCACTCACCTGTGGCATGGATTGTCCAGGTGCTTGATGCGTCTCATAGTAGAAAATGATGTCTCTCCCCGTGAAGCTATCCTCAAAGGCCCCTACATCAAGACGGAGTGACCCATTACAATTCCAGGTTGCCATCTTTAGTATGGTCCCATAGGTCTCGCACCGTCATGTGAGACGTCGCTCCAAAATCACCACCTTTCCATCCCTGTAAAAAGCAATCTTCCCCTTTTCCCTTGCTGCTCTTATTTCCGGCATTACTTCTTGCATATGAGCAATCTGCGAGAGGGTGAGATCATCTCCAAGAAAGATGCCAGTCTTCTTTAGAGTCGGTCTCTTCTTCAAGAAATCTTTCTTCGCTTCCATGGAGGGGAAGCGGAGAATGAGTGCCCTTTCCTTTGAGGTTTCTCCGTTGCTCCCACTTTTCTTAGTGCCCACTCTCCAAGCCCTCGTATGCGTCTGTCGTTGACCCCCACCAGAGTCATGAGTTCTTTCACCTCTTTATCTACATTATCTTGGTCTCTGAGGCCACATATCCTTACGTGTAAGGCACGTACATGTCTCCTTTGCTCCTCTTCTAGTGTCAAATTGATGATGATTGGTGTGGGGGTGGGGGTTAATTCCTTGCCTTTTCCTTTCTTGACGATCTCGATCCATTTTTCGGCCTTTTCTGCTTTTGGTTGGGTCTTTGTGATGACATCTACCCACGAGGTCATCATTTCTTTTTGTTGCTCCCCACCTTCTTTGATGGCCCGTACTTGTTCCTTAATCGTGTTAAGCTCTTCAATGACAGAGGGTTGAAGTTCTCCCTCTTCGAGGACATTCTGCGATCGCACCTCTACAAGCTCTTTCTTGAGTGGTGCGATTCCTCATTTTGGGCCTTCACGCGATCTTCGAGTGTATGTATCGTGCTTTCCTGTGATGCCACGCGTGCGTCGAGTCAGTTAATAGTACCTAAGAGATGGCGGTTGATCTTGCTGATGGACTCGCTCAGTTCTTCTTTGTATTTTTGGATGGCATCCTCCACTGGATCATCCTTGCTATTCGGCTTTCTCATGATTGAGAGGCCGCGATAGGAGAGGGAGAGGGGGTACTGGAGTGAAGAAGAGGTTTTTTTTTCCCCCCCTTCTCTCTCTATGTGATTTTCCCCCCCTCTATCTCTCTCTACGCCTTTTTTTCCCCTTTTTCTCTCTACGCGATTTTCTCCCCCTCTTTCTCTCTCTACGTCCCCCTTTTTTCTCTCTCTCTCTCTCTACGCGATCCCCCCCCCCCCTCTTTCTCTCTCTCGCGCTAGGTTAGGAGGGAGCGGGAGTATAGGGACACCAGGTGCAGGTGCAGAACAGGGGAGCAAGGCAGCGAACGGGAGAGGGAGAGAGAGAGAGAGAGAGAGAGAGAGAGAGAGAGGGAGCGCAGGGGCAGCAGGTGAGGGGCAGAGAGAGAGAGAGAGAGAGAGAGAGAGCGCAGGGGCGGCGGGTGCGGGTGCAGAGCAGGGCAACGAGCGAGAGAGCGGGAGCGCAGGGGCAGCAAGCAGGAGAGAGAGAGAGAGAGAGAGAGAGAGAGAGAGAGAGAGGGGGGGAGGGGGGCAACGAGTGCGGGTGCAGAGCAGGGCAGCGAGCGAGAGAGAGAGCGGGAGCGTAGGGGCAGCGGGTGCGTGTGCAGAGCACGGCAACGAGCGAGAGAAGCGAGCGAGAGAGAGAGAGAGAGAGAGAGAGAGAGAGAGAGAGAGAGAGAGAGAGAGAGAGAGAGAGAGAGAGAGAGAGAGCGGGAGTAAAGGGGCAGGAGGTGCGGGTGCAGAGCAGGGGGGAGAGAGAGAGAGAGAGAGAGAGAGAGAGAGAGAGAGAGAGAGAGAGAGTTCAAAGCTCGCCCATGGGGGCCGCCGTGTGCAAAAGAGAAGATGGGCAGTCCGAGGGAGAGACAAGAGAGGAAAGAGCGGAGCAGAGCAGAGGGCCACCAAAAGGCCGGGACACAGAGAGAGAGAGAGAGAGAGAGAGAGAGAGAGAGAGAGAGAGAGAGAGAGAGAGAGAGAGAGAGAGAAGGATGGTGGAGGGTGGATCAAGCAAAGAGCCGGTCAAAGGGTCAAAAAAGGAGGTCAAAGAAGCAGTGCAAGAGGCGGCCTCTCAAAGGGTGGAAATAAAGGGAAAAAATGAATAAAATAATGATAAAATAATGCCAAGGGGCACTAGCTGCAAAGAAAGGAGATAGAGAGCAAATGAAGCCAAAGGTGGCTACCCTCCCAAAATTGCCAAAAAGAGGTGCAAGGTGGACCAATCAGAGCCCAGATGCCCAAATTGAAAGGGGCACCCCTATATTAGCCATTGTTTAGCCATTTTTCATGCTTTTTGCCATAGTAGGCTTCTTGCCAAGGCCTTGAGCCGGTGAGCCTGCAAAGAGCCAAGCTAGAGTGTGTGTGTGGGTTCTTGGGTTGATTTTTTTGTGCAAAGGTGTGTGCCTGCAAAGCCCCAAGTGTGCGTTTTCTTGCCCGGCGACCATGTGGGTGTGCCGTTTGATGTAAATGAGTTGTAAATGATGTTTGAGCAATGGTGAAGCCTCCGTTGTGTTTCTCTCGCGACGTTTCCCCTGTCCCCCTTCTATACTTCTTCTGCTTGTATGTGCGGTGCCGGTGTGGATGTGTGTACCCCCCAAGCCCCTTCTTTGTATGCGGAATGGAAGTGAGAGTGCGGTTTCGTGTGCGGCAGCGGTGTGTGGCTTGAAGCGAGCGGTGAAATGTGTGGTTAGCTGTTGTGTGCGCGTTTGTGCATCAATGTATGTGCGAGCGGTGGCCTGCCAGCGTGTGTCGTGAGTTTCGAAGGTGAACTCTAGTGGATTGGGGTGCTGTGTACGCCCTGGGCTATAGAGAGGCAGTCTGTTTTGTGCCGGGTGTGTTCCTCCTCTCCAACGTTGGAGATGGATTAGCAGCCTTGGATGCTTACTCACTAGATTTCCAAGACCTTGATAATGGTTTTGGCAGCTTTGCAAGCTCTCTTGCAAATAATATGGATGTTTTGGATTGCAATCACATACCCGCTCGATATTGTATCCCACTGTGTCACCAATTCGCCAAAGACTACAAGCTTTGCAACTCCGACAGCCACAAGTCAGTCACCAAAACAAGAAATTTCCAAACACACAGGCCACTGCGTCTCGAGCGAAAGACAAGGGTATGTTTCTACAACAATGTCTACCTCTCTTTTGTTTCAATGATTTTTCATGTTATTTAATGCACCTCTACTCATAAATTTGATTTCTTCTCATGTGGTACATAATTTCGCACTCGACATGCAATTTGCCGAACCCATTCGACAGAGCATCAAGACTCACAATGATGGACTAAGGTTGTGCCACTGGTCAACCTCCGCCTTTAGCACTGTTCTGAAGTCATATCGACTTCCGCATTATGGGCTTACCATTTTCTTTGTGCTTGCTCGTATGTATCATGTGGTTGAGCAATCTCTTCCTCATATGTATCATGTGGTCGAGGAATCTCTTCCTCCATAACCATTGTACTTGGCATGTATTCATTAGCAAATTTCTACCCTTTTGTGGAACAACTCTTGCTTCTACGATAATGCTTTTGCCTGGTAGCCATCTTGGTTCTCGGCAACCTCGCCAAGATCAATCTTAGGTGCGGTTACCATCAAATACTTACACACCCATGTGATGTCCCGAAACCACTTTTGGATTGACAAATGCTCCCGCAACTCTCCAGCAAATGATGAATGACCTCTTTTGCTCGTATGTAGGAAAGTGGGTTCTCGTGTTCATCGACAACGTACTTAGTTATATGGACACTCGAGGAGCATTTGCAACACCTTCGTCTCGTCTTATGTCTTTTACGACGAGAGAAATTCGCAATCCAAGTGCGAATTTTTCCCGCACGAAGTTTTTGTGTCTCACCCTTGTCATCTCAATTGATGGCATCCACATTGATCCCGAACGAGTGGTTCTACGGAGGCCCGTTTTACGAACCATACAGCAAGTGAAATTTTTTCTAGGTTTCATCAGATTTTCAGGAATTCATCAAAGACTACGCCAAGATTGCTAAACCCTTTACACATTTGCTAAAGGGAGTTCAAAGCAAGCAGCATAGTGTTAGTCCATCTTTTACGTGGACTGATGAGCTCGATCAATGTTTCAAACATTGAAACAACTAGTTACATATGCAGCGATTTTCGGATGTTGCAGATAGTGGATCCGAACAAACCCTTTAAGGTGGAAGCGAATGCCACTGATTATGCCATGGGTGCTGTCCTGTAGCACTTGAAAGTGGTAGGCTCATGGACACACAAGCCCGTTACTCCACACAGGATAAGAAATCGTTGGCAGTCATCCGTGCTTTGAAAATTTGGCATTACTACTTACATGGTGCCCACTTTGTGGTATGGATTAAGAATAAAATGAAATAACCTACCAAGTGCTCAACTAAAAAAAGCTGCTAGAACATGAAGAATCTTAAATATAAAACATTGTGAAATATGTGGCCTAAACTTCAAAACTCGACATTAAGCAACAACCTGACCCATGCTTTTTGCATTATCTCTTACAATAGCAATTTTTTAATTGGAATTTTGCCTGTCAAAATTTTTACCTTTGAGTCCGAGCCAGTAACTAAGATAATATTTTTCCCCCAGCCAAGTACAGTCGGTACAAAACCTGATCACATAATTATGTACAGCATACAAAAATTTGTTACTGCCAGTTGATTTAAATATCACAGAAAAAGTTCCTATAGCCGTACTGGCCCTCTTTTATACCTGCCTGAAAACCTTACTCCAAACTGAAAAGAGAAAAAAAGGGGAAAAAAAGTAACGAAGAGAAGGTGCAAATGATGATGGAAAGAGAGGGCCAACCATGATTTGCAAATTTGGCCGCAAAGTTCCCAGCTACCTTGTCCAAGGAAAACCTTCATGGAGACTTCGGAATCAGCACATTAGTAGATGATTTTCTTTTCGTGATTTTTGACACCATTTTGATAAAGAATTAAAAAAACGCTCCACCATGAATGTTGTAATCCACCTGTAAATCGCACCATCCAAATGGCCAGCTAAGCATGTGCAACCATCGGGACTGCAAGCAAGACTTACAACAGGACTAGATGATCCATGTGTGTGAAGTGTTATTGTCCTGTTTGTGCGTAGTTGTCCTGCCTGGATTGAAAGAGATATATCAGAACTTGAAATAGCAATAAGAAGAAGATTGGGTTGATAGTGGACTCTAGCAAATACTGAGATAGAGATAGGTTAACCGATAATTATTGTTAATTAGATAGCAGCTAGACTTGCTGATTCACAGGCATTCAAATGTAACAAAAATCAGGACAGTTAGCTTGGCTGATGTACGGATACAGGTAAGAAAAACTATTAATTATAGGAGCCAAATAATCAAAGAGAACATATACCTAGATGCATCCAGGATAAGCCCAGATTCACCCTTAAGGGGAAGTGCAAGGTAAAGACCCATGGTAGTCACCCACAAGACAATATAACTATCAGCTCCATCATGCATAGTATTGACTAGATACCACGACATCCCCACTAATGTCGCCAGTGCCCAATAGTGGTTGTAGAACTAGGTACTAACATATGCTCCCAGAACACACTACACCACACTAACGCACACATGAGCATACATCAACACAAAGTTCAGCATACTGAGTTTCTGTCATGACTCCGGAGATGAAGGGTCTCAATCATAATGAAGCCATGTTGATGTCCAAGAGAAAATATAACTTTTTACAACGCATTGCATAAAAATGCCTCCCACACTCCCTCACTCCTCTATATCTTTCAAGAACCATTTATCCAAATTTCCAACTGCAAGAAATTATAAAAAGGACCAAAAAGGGTTCTTAAAATGATTTTCTACACAGCTACTTTTATATCGTTCCTTCACTCCTAAGCATTCAATAGTCAACAATAAAAGGCCAAATTCAATGTAAAAGATATCTCTTTAATCCAACGTCTACCTTGACTTTTCCATCACACAAACCAAATAGGATCTCTATTTGATTTAAGTGAGGCCAGACAATGCTGTTTATCGGTAATGTCTGCTGAAATTTGTTGCATATCGACTTCTTTTCTCCCCAGTCCAACCTATCAAAAAAAAGAATCATAAGTCATTCTTACATGGCTTTCTTATTCAGCTACATTGCTTCATTCATCAAGGTCTTTAGGAGATCTCTAGCTTCTTAACATTAGGTTTGTGCTTGAGCCACAATAGTGGCTTGACACCTCATTCCATAATATTGGCTCCAAGACTTACTATTTTTCAAGAAAGCGTGAGAATAGGATATCCTTGAGGTCTTATCACATAGAGAAACATTTTAGCATACCATTTATCACAAAGTGGAAAATAAAAAATAATGATTTTTTAAAAATAGTCAAAAGCCACAAAACTGGCTTTTAAATTTGACAGCATACGCGTCTTTGAGGCCTAAAACAAGTTGGCAATCTTTTTTTTTTAATATATTCATTGTATACATGTCCAATATTTTTCCAAAACGTTTCAATGTGCTTTGAAGGTTTTTAAGGCATCTACATGGAATACTTCTGAACAATTTGTGTTCGATTGTACCTAAAAGATTACTCTTGAAAAATACTAGCTTTGTATGGAATTATTTATTTCTATTTTTTTTCAACCCCTATGTGCCTTGAAAACAAACCGAAAAGGATTTGATGAGGTTTTTAGTGCTTCATGAGAAAAAGAATTTGCACAAAACTTGCTTATAGCAACAAATGGCTTGTGTTCACACAGCCCTAGTGTTAAGACCACATATACAGATAACTAGCATTATAATCCATGCATCTAGATTGACCCCCTTCATCCTCCACTTATGGCTTCTACACGTAGGCTTCTATAAGGTGTAATCAAGTTTTTGTCAAAAAGCACAACACTCGTGTTGATCAATCATGTGTATAGTAACACTTTTCTTGTTTAACGAGTGTATAACAAGATGCAACAACTGAGAGCGCAGAGCTGTTATTAAGTTTATAATAGAAACTCTTTCATCATAGACCTTGGATCTTACCCCAGTTTATAAATGAAGATAATGTCATCACTTTGAGCAATTGCCAGCTTAGTGCTGTCAGGAGAAAATACCATCCCTATGACTATATACAATTTTGAGCCCTGCAGATATGTAGAGAATCCTTAGCACGCAAACAATCTTTCATAGCATAACAAGGCCCCAATAAAATTTTGTGCCAGATAAACAACATATGCCTACAAGAGTTTGTAGGGCACCACATTACAAAAATACAGCGAGGATTACAGCTACCAAAACCAAGAAAAATTTCCTTTACCTTTGCATCGGCAGGCTTTGTTGCAAACTTTTCCTTCAATGCTCCTGACTCGTCAAAAAGGTGAACAATTCGGGTTATAGTAGCAGCTGCCAACTTCCGACTGAGCCATGCATCATACTTTAATTAAGTTCCATAGAATTTCATCAACTTTTACTGAGATTAACAATAGCACTTGCATGCCTCATACACAATGTTACCTCGCAAGTCTGCAAATGCAGCTGTACAGAGTGCCTAACCTAGTATCAGTGAGCTGATCTACCCTACTTCAAAGTGTGTTGAAAAGCCACTTGTGTGGCAGTGTGCAGACCTCAGCCTACCCTCCTAGAAAATTTGATGTACCTACTTTGAATACCAATTACAAGAGAAAAAAAAATGCAAAAAAAAAATTATGACATTTTATGCATGTAATCATGATCCCTAATGATGACAAGGATGCAGTGGATGCATCAGACAAGTCAAAAAGCTTCTTTTGATAATGAGGTGCACAATGCAACCTTTAAGACTGCAATAAGAAAGTGAGCTCAACTCCTCAGTAACTACTACCACAAATCCTCAATTATCAACGCCAGCACTATAAAGGGTTTCTACACTTCCAAGTCTATGTTTCCAAGTTTTCGGCAACTATTTTGAGTCTCATCAATGTTCTAAAATTTTTAAAGGGTGTTGCAATCTATTTACTAGGGGGTTCCTACTCTAATCTACACAAAAGGTTTGTTATCACGAGAAACATACAATCAAGCATGCTTAAACCAAAAATACAAACAAATATATATGTAAGAGGGATAAAGATGCATCTAGGTCAGCTGCCCACTCTTGGGGATTGGAATGGAGCCAGCTCTTTGAGCGAGCTTTTCTTCCCTAAATTCTGTATTTTACCGAAAATGCTCCCTCAAGAGGCGATTGGAACGAGCTTTTGGGAGAGAGCTTGTTTTTACTCTTATCTCTCTCTCTCTCTCTCTCTCTCTCTCTCTCTCTCTCTCTCTCTCTCTCTCTCTCTCTCTCTCTCTCTCTTTGCTTAGCGTACTCTCTCCCTCTGAACTCTATCGTGTTGCCCCCCTGCAGCCCAGCCCAGCCCCGCCCCGCGCGCTCCCCCCCCCCCCCCCCCCCCCCCCGTGCCATGCCCTTACGCTACCTCTCCCCTACCATACCTCCTCGCGTTCCCCCACTCGCTCAGCTACCATGCCCGCTGTTCTCTGTTGTGACCTGCGTTTTCTGCAGAACAGAGACAAAGAAAAGGGTGTCGAGAACACAGATTTCGTCGAGCACGGAATTTTTTCTAATTCTTCTAGTACAGGTTCAGCACTTTTCCACAAGGGAATCGAGAAATTCAGACAGCAGATTTTTTTCGGCAAATGTATGCTTAATGCGGATGTACGCTTGAAGCGGATGATAATGTATGCATAGTGTGGATGCATATGCATATGTGCGCTTAGTGGCTCTTTTTCGGACGGCGATTAACCATGAGGAAGTTGAACGATAAAGCCGACCCCCTAGAGGATGCCATTCAAAAGTGCAAAGAGGAAATGACGGAGACCATTACCAAGATGAACCGCAATCTATTGGGCACAATAAAAATGCTCGAAGGACGCATGCTGATCCAAGAGAGCAAGATAAATGCACTGGAAGACCGAGTGACCACTCGGGGAGAAGAGATTGCGTCACTCAAGAAAGATCTCGCCGAAACACTGGAGGAGGGCGAACTGCAACCCTCAGTAATCAAAGAAATCAACACGATCAAGGAGCAAGTGCGGGCCATCAAAGAGGGAGAAGAGCAACACAAAGAGATGACGACTTCTTGGGTGGATGTTCTTACAAAAACTCAACAGAAGGCCGATGAAGCCAAGAAATGGATCGAGGTGGCCAAGAAAGGAAAAGGCAAGGAGATAACGTCCACGTCCACACCCACTTTCATTAACCAGACACTAGAGGAGGAGCAAAGAAGACGTGTGCGCGCTTTACATGTGAGGATTTGCGATCTTAAAGACAAAGGCAATGTGGACGAAGAGGTAAAAGAACTCATGGCCTTGATGGGGGTTCATGAGCCGACGCACACAAGAGCCTGGAGAGTGGGCAACATAAAGAAAAATGGAAGCAGTGGGGAGACCTAAAAAGAAAGGGCAATCATCCTCTGTTTTCCCTCCATGGAAGCGAAGAAGTCTTCCTGAAGAAAAGACCAACTCTTAAGGAGACGGGGATCTTTCTCGGGGATGATCTTACCCTCTTGCAGATCGCTCATATGCAGGAAGTAATGCCAGAGATTAGAGCGGCAAGGGGAAAAGGCAAGATTGCCTTTTACTGAGATGGAAGAGTGGTAATACTAGAGCGACGCTCCACATGACAGTACGGGACTTATGGGACCACACTCAAAGTGGCTACCTGGAACTGTAATGGATCCATGCGTCTTGATGTGGGTGCTGGGTGCCTTTGAGGATAGTTTACTGGAAGAGACATCATCTTCTACTCTGAGACACACCAGGCCCCTGGGCAATCCATGCCTCACATCAGTGGATACAGGTGGGAGACAGCTTACAGACAGGAGACACGCTCAGAGCACAGAGGACGGGGCTCGGGGGGAGTGGCAGTGTTATTTAGAGAGGATTTGCAGCCATTGATACATATAGCCCGTAGGGATGAGCAAGCTCGGTACATGTGGGTGAGATTGAAAGCAAAGACAGGCAGACATCTCTACATTGCTATTTGCTACTTTCCCCCGAGTACATCAGTCTATGCACCACCCAAAGGACAATCCTCTTTTTCTATTTTGGATGATGACATATGGGAGTTCTCTAGAGATGGTGACATTATCATTCTAGGGGACTTCAATGCTAGGACTGCCCATCACCAGACAGTAGTTTATGATACTTCAGAGGAGATGCTGAGAGAGCTAGATGTTGTAGAGACATGCCTGTCCATAGTATCACACGATGTGGAATATACTGAGTATGGGCGACACCTTATAGACATGGGCACCGCACATGGATTAGCCATCTTGAATGGCCTACAGAGGTTTCTTACTACTGCGGGAGGTTTCACATGCTTCCCACACAGACATGGAGCCAGCACAGTGGACTATGTCATGGCACAGCCGAATCTCATCTCTAGTATCCAGGATCTCACAGTTGGGCCTAGACCGGTCGAGGTAGCACTGGATCATGCTCTTGTGTCGATGACCATCTCCTTCCAGTTTAGTGTAGCACACAGGCCGCGGGTAGCAACCCCTACTTGCTACACCTTCACACGGAAGACGGACTCTGTATACATAGACGGGATCTACAAACGCCTATGCACAAGGAACCGGGGCGACCTCTGGAGGAGCTAACTACTATACTGACACAGACATTACATGATGCAGCAGCAGAGGCATACCCACACACCCAGCCTAGGTAGAGACGCCGATCAGGGAGCATGCCTCAAAACAGCTGGTACGATGAGGAGTGCCGCCAGACTAGAGCTAGACTTCAGAGGGAGGTGCTTTTGGGGGACGTCACTCACAGACAGTCAGAGATTGACTTCTGACACCTGGTGCGGCGGAAGAAGAGGGTATGTTTGGCTCGACTCGAGCAGGATCTATACCAACTATTTTTAAGTCAGGACGCGCGTGCGACGTGGCGGCTCTTTCATGAGCAGTCCCCCCCCCTGCTGTTACCTCCACAAAAACCTGGGGTCAGTACGCATCATCTTTGTACACAGTACCTGGACAACCGCCCCTTCCCAACCCCCCCGATCCATGTCCACACACATGTGCTTTTTTCATCGTTGAGATGGTGAAGAAATCCATTGACAGGATGAGGACTGGGAGAGCATATGATCATGATGGCTTAGTCGTTGAGCATCTTATGCATGCCAAAGACCTACTAGCAGAGCTACTAGCAGTTATGTTTAACCGTGCCATATGTGAGGGCCTGTCGGACACTTGGAGCCTATCTACGATTGTACCCATCTTCAAGTCAAGAGACCCCATGGAGACTGGGAATTATCGCACTATCATGATTGGAGACACACTGGCACGGTTGTATGCATCCATTCTTGAGCAACAGTTGAGTAGATGGGCAGAGAAGAAAGAAATGCGTGCAGTTGGGCAGGCAGGGTTCAGGAGAGGCTTCTCTACTCTTGACCATATCTCGACACTCAGGGCCATCATGGAGGAGGGCAAATCTCATGGGAGACGGATCTATTGTAGCTTTGTGGACTTCCGCAAAGCCTTTGACACAATATCCAGAGCTAGATTGATGCGCAGATTACAGGAGATGGGAGTACCCACATAGCTCATTTGGGGGATCATGGCATTGTACAGACCAGTAGTAGGGCATGTACGCACCCCTGAGGGACTATCTACATCGGTTCACTCCACTATTGGGGTGAAGCAGGGCTGCCCGCTCTCTCCTGCTCTATCCGGTATGTATATGGATGAGGTTTCTGACTATATTGAGAGCGATGGTGATAGAGGTGCACAGTTGGCAGGGACATGGATTCCACTTTTGTTATATGCTGATGATATTGTGTTGATCTCCGAATCTCCGGAGGGAATGCAACGTCAATTGGATGCTTTGCATAGGTTTGCCCACGAAAGTGGTTTGTCTGTCAACCTTGGTAAAACCAAGGTTATGGTGTTTAATACCACCCCACAGTGGATCAGGAGGTCAGCACCTACATTCACATACGGCCAGGAGACTGTGGAGTACACAGATGCTTACACTTACCTTGGAGTGGTTTTTAGCGGACCTGCATTCTCACTCAGAAGAGCAGCAGAGACCAGATTGACTAGAGCATTGGGTAGATTGGAGAGGATGTGTTCGCAGGTTCAATTTCAGGAGCCTCGGACGAAACTCTGGCTCTTTGACACTTTGGTGGCTTCTGCATTGCTCTATGGAGCTGAGATATGGGGACCTTCGTTGGATCACAATGGGAGGCCGGGTCGCACTGATGGATGGGGGAACATGGAGAAACCTCTCGTCTCTATGATCTCGCGGCACATTAGAGCCAAGGCATCAATACCACGGGCCATTATCCGAGCAGAGCTAGCGGCCCCCCCACTAGTGGTTGAGGCGCTCACCAGATCAGTCTCCTTCATACACCGCACATGGGAACTTCCTAGAGACAGATATGCTCGCATTGCACTTGAGTCATCTCGACAGTTAGCCATGCAAGGAGATACAACATGCCGGTATGGGGAGATGGCATCATGGTTCCAGGCGCATGGGTTCAGCATAGACAGGTTGCCACCCTTCCAGTACTCATTGGATGCACCATCTCTCACTCTTACACAGTCCGAGATCACCAGGCTCATCCACCAAGACCTGACCCAACTAGACACCAGGAGGACTTGGATACAGCCATCACAGGAACTGGGCACGAAGATGGCTTTCTACAGAGACCATCTTCTCCAACTTACAGAGGATGGTTTTGTGACGAGACCCAAATACATGGACACCCACTTGTCTCATGGGATACGATGTGCTATTGGCCAGTTACGCACATCTTCACCAACTATGGATTGAGACTGGGAGATACAGCGGAGTACCAACAGAGGCCAAGACAGGCCCCTTGTGTGACATGGAGCCTGAGACAAAGTTGCACTACGCATGCCGTTGCCCCGTCAACTATGAGATACGAGGCCGCTTCCATTGCTTGTTCAGAGAGGGTTTTGGACCACTCTCAAGCTTCATGGGATACGAGGATCAGAGATGCCTGGATTTGTTCTTGCTCGAGCTGCGCAGACACAAAGATAGCTTGATGAGTAGCGAAGCTAGTCAATCTCAAAGACGGATCACAGACTTCTTCAGAGCAGACACGGGACAGCCATAGGAGCCACTCCCAAGCAGAGCTCCCTCTCGTCTCACACCAGAGGCACACTGATCGACCGAGCGATTGAGTTGGGGAAATCCAGGCGCCCACGACTACGGAGGACTACACGGCATCGACGGAGGCTACATCAGAAGATTCGGAGCACTCTGGCTAGGCATGCACGACGCCTGGTCAGACTACTAACCATGGAGGAGATTGATGAGATCCGCCAACGACCGATGCTAGATCTCCTGTGATTTAGCTATCCCAGCAAGCCGCCCATTTTGCTTAGTTCACATCGACCAGTCTAGAATCCCGTAGTATATATCTTTGTTCTGTTATGTTGTTATTTTGTTACTCTGACTTTGTATCAGATCCACCACATTGTAACTTTCTGGTCTCATAGGTCACTTTGGCCTTTTGAAGACGTTAATATAACATTTCATTTCTCTCTCTCTCTCTCTCTCTCTCTCTCTCTCTCTCTCTCTCTCTCTCTCTCTCTCTCTCTCTCTCTCTCTCTCTCTCTCTCTCTCTCTCTCTCTCTCTCTCTCTCTCTCTCTCTCTCTCTCTCTCTCTCTCTCTCTCTCATGAGTTTTCTCCTGTGATTCAGCCTCCCTTCCAGTACTCACTGGATGCACCCTCTCTGACTCTTACACAGTCCGAGATCACCAGGCTCATCTGCCAGGACTTGACTCAGCTAGACACCAGGAGGACATGGACACAGCCAGCACAGGAGTTGGGCACGAAGATGGCTTTCTACAGAGAGCATCTCCTCCAGCTTACGGTTGATGGTTTTGTGGCGAGGCCCAAATACATGGACACCCACTTGTCTCATGGGATACGATGTGCTATCGGCCAGATCCGTACATCTTCACCAGCTGCGGATCGAGACTGGGAGATACAGCAGAGTACCCGCAGAGGCCAGGACATGCCCCCTGTGTGACATCGGAGCCTGAGACAGAGTTGCACTACACATTCCACTGCCCCGTCTACTACGAGATACGAGGCCGCTTCCATTGCTTGTTCAAAGAGGGCTTTGGACCATTCTCCAGAGTCATGCAGTACGAGGATCAGAGATGCTTGGGCTTGTTTTTGCTCGAGCTACGCAGACACAGAGAGAGCCTGATGAGAGGAGAGGCTAGCCAGTCCCAGAGACAGATCACAGATTTCTTTAGAGCTGCCACTGGACACCCAGAGGAGTTACTACCATAGCAGAGCTCGTCATCTCACACCAGAGGCACACTGATCGACCGAGCGACCGAGCTGGGAAGATCCAGACACCCACGACTGCAGAGGACTACACAGCATCGGCGGAGGCTGCATCAGAGGATTCGGATCACTTTGGCTCGACATGCACGATGCCCGGTCAGACTACTGACCATGGAGGAGATTGATGAGATCCGCCAGCGACAGATGCTGGATCTCTTGTGATCTAGCTATCCAGCTAGCTGCTGTTCACACCTAGTAGTTTAGGATTCCATAGTATTTTATTGTGACATTTGTCATTTTCATTTTTGTCATTGTTGTCATCTTGTTACTCTGACTCTGACTTTGTATCAGATCCACCACATTGTAACTTTCTGGTCTCATAGATCACTTTGGCCTTTTGAAGATGTTAATATAACATTTCATTTCTCTCTCTCTCTCTCTCTCTCTCTCTCTCTCTCTCTCTCTCTCTCTCTCTCTCTCTCGGATGAGTTTTCTCCTGTGATTCAGCTATCCCAGCAAGCCGCCCATTTTGCTTTTGCTTAGTTCACATCGACCAGTCTAGGACCCCAGAGTATATATCTTTGTTTTGTATTGTTGTTATTTTGTTACTCTGACTTTGTATCAGATCCACCACATTGTAACTTTCTCGTCTCATAGGTCACTTTGACCTTTTGAAGAACATTTCATTTCATTTCTCTCTCTCTCTCTCTCTCTCTCTCTCTCTCTCTCTCTCTCTCTCTCTCTCTCTCTCTCTCTCTCTCTCTCTCTTCAGCCTCAGCACCTCAGCGCGCAGGTTTCAGTCAGCTCCACAGCGCGCAAGTTTCAGCCTCAGCACCACAGCGCCTCAGCGCGCAGGTTTCAGTCAGCTCCACAGCGCGCAGGTTTCAGCCTCAGCACCACAGCGCGCAAATTTCGGCCTCAGCAACACAGTGCGCAAGTTTTCAGCCTCAGTACCACAGCGCACAGGTTTTAAGGCAGGCTGGGGTTGTTGAAAGTACAGGGCTGCAGAAACGAAAAGGGTGCAGGTCACTGGCGCACCCTCTCTCTCTCTCTCTCTTTATCAACTCAGTACTAGACTTCCCATCGCCGTCACCCTCTGCAGTGCCCACCAGCTTTACCGGCTTGCAACGTTCATCAAACCTGCAAGGATTTATTTGCAAGGAATTTGAAAACTGCAAAGCTCACAGAAATTGCAAATTGACACATACAGAAAGCAAACATATGCCATGTAGGCTGAATGGGGAAACATATGTATGCATAATGCGGTGCTCTCTCCTCTCTCTCAGAAAGTGAAACAAATAAGGAAAGACAAATGGCGGCGCACTACATGGTCACAAGCAAGAGGATGACAGCCATTGAAAAGGAGTTGAAAGAATGCAAAGCTCACATGGATGAGTGGAAGAAAGAGAAGAATTTAATTCTCGAATGGAAAAAGAGGGAGGAACAGGCGAGGGAACTAGAACGCAAGGAGTTCCGGGACGAAATTCAAGCTTTAAAAAGTAGCATCTCAGCCCTTCGGGAGGAACTCGACGAAACCAAAGAGGGAAGACGCCTCGAAGATGGGGAAATTCAGCCATCAATGATTGACGAGCTGAATAGTACACGAGCACAAGTCAAAGAAATAAAGGAGGAAGGAGAAATGAAGACCTCATGGGTGGAGGTTCTCTCCAAAACGCAAAAGAAAATGGACGAGGCTGAAAAATGGATTGAAGTTGTCAAGAAGGGAAAGGGCAAGGAAATTCCGACTACACCCGACATCATCAACAAAACACTAGAAGAGGAACAACGAAGAAGGGTACGCGCTCTACACGTGAGAGTGACCGGCCTAAAAGATTCAGATAAAGTGGACCAAGAGGTGAAGAACCTCATGTCCATGATGGGAGTGGAGAAGCCCTCGCACACACAAGCTTGGAGAGTGGGCAAGAAGAGTGAAGGCAATGGGGAGAGTTCAAAAGGACGGGCTCTCATTTTGCGCTTTCCCTCCATGGAAGAAAAGAAAGACTTTTTAAAGAAGAGGCCAACCCTCAAGAAAACAGGTATCTTTTTGGGAGATGATCTTACGCTCTCACAGCTTGCACATATGAGAGAGGTCATGCCAGAGATTATAGCAGCAAGGGAGAAGGGGAAGTTAGCTTTCTACAGAAATGGACGAGTAGTGATTACAGAGCACCGCTCTACATGACGGTGCGAGACCTATGGGACCACTCTCAAGATGGCAGTTTGGAACTGTAATGGTTCGTATAGACTTGATGTGGGGGCCTTTGAGGATAGCTTCAGAGACAGAGACATTGTTTTCTACTCAGAGACTCATCAGGCTCCAGGACAGTTGATGCCGCACATATCAGGATACAGATGGGAGACAGCTTGTAGGACATGCACCAGAACTGCACATGGGACTAGAGGATCAGGAGGTGTAGCAGTTCTTTTCAGAGAGGAGCTTCAACCACTATTGCGCATAGTTCGGAGAGATGATCAGGCCAGATACTTGTGGGTGAGGCTGAGGGCAGAGACTGGACGTTTCTTGTACATCGCCATATGCTATTTTCCTCCCAGCACTTCAATATATGCTTCACCCAGAGGACAGTCTCCTTACTCTGCACTTGATGATGATATCTGGGAGTTCTCCAGAGATGGAGACATCATACTCCTGGGGGATTTCAATGCCCGTACAGGCAGCTCACAGACAGTCTTCTATGACACATCAAAGGAGATGCTTAGAGAGCTAGAGCCAGAGGAGTTGGGACTTGAGAGATGCTCACACGACAGAGAACATACAGAGTATGGGAGATACCTGAGAGAGATGACGACTACTCACAGTTTAGCCATACTGAATGGCTTAACGACTTTCCCATTGTCTACAGGTTTTACTTGTTTTCCACATAGACATGGGTCCAGCACTGTAGACTATCTTCTGACACATCCGAGCTTTATCTCTCACATTCAGGATTTCACAGTGGGGCCCAGGCCAGTTGGGATAGCAGTAGATCATGCACTTTTAACATTATCAGTCTCCTTTGAGTACAATACATCTCAGGCCTCACGGGGTGGTGGACATACACGCTATACTTTTACACCAGAGACTGACTCAGTCTATGTAGAGGAGATACGTAGGCTTTTATGCACATCAGAGCCAGTATACACAGTGGAGGAGATCACATCTATGCTGACAGTGACATTACATGGGGCAGCGACAGAGGCATATCCACACACTCAGCCGGGGCAGAGACGTCTTTCTGGACACATGCCTCAGAACAACTGGTATGATGAGGAGTGTAGACAGAGGAGAGCTCAGATACAGCGGGACCTTACATTGGGAGTGATCACCTATAGACAGTCTCGCATTGCTACACGACGACTAGTGCGGCGGAAGAAGCAAGCTTTCTTGGTCCAGATGGAGCAAGATTTATATCAGCTCTTCCTTAGTAGAGATTCAGGAGAGGCTTGGCGTCTATTCCATGAGAAGTCTCCCCCACCAGTGATTACTTCTACAGAGATATGGGGGCAGTATGCAACATCTTTATACACTGTACCTGGACAACCACCATTACCAGACCCACCACAGCCATGTCCGGCTACGAGCACCTTCTTTACCACTGAGATGGTAAAGGAGGCCATTGACAGGATGAAGACCATACGGGCACATGATCATGAGGGTTTGGTAGCAGAGCACATTATACATGCTGGGGATTTGTTGGCAGAGATGCTTGCACGGCTATTCAACCGTGTCATGTGTGAGGGTCTCCCTGAGTCTTGGAGATTATCTACTATTGTACCTATCTTCAAGACAGGTGACCCCACAGTGCCGGGGAATTACCGTACTATCATGGTAGGACACACATTGGCACGGTTATATGCATCCATCCTCGAGCATAGGCTGAGCAGTTGGGCAGAGATTATGGGCATACGAGCACCTGGGCAGGCTGGTTTCAGAAGGGGTTTCTCCACACTAGATCATGTCTTTACACTCAGAGCTATCATTGAGGAGGGTCGAGCACATGGTAGACGGATATATTGCAGCTTTGTGGATTTTCGCAAAGCGTTTGACACAGTGCCGAGGGCCAGATTGATGCACCGGCTTATGGAATTGGGGGTACCCACAGAGCTGATGTGGGGGATCATGGCATTGTACAGTTCAGTGATGGGTCATGTACGCACATCAGAGGGGATATCCGACATAGTTCACTCCACCATCGGAGTGAAACAGGGATGCCCACTGTCCTCTACTTTATTTGGCATGTATGTTGATGGGGTCTCTGATTATATTGACAGAGGAGGAGATAGAGGTGCTCAGCTTGCAGGGACATGGATCCCTCTTTTATTGTATGCTGACGATATCGTGTTGATATCAGAATCGCCAGAGGGTATGCAGAGACATTTGGACGCATTGCATAGTTTTGCAGAGGATAGTGGATTGTCTGTCAACCTTGGTAAGACCAAGGTCATGGTATTTAATACCACGCCACAGTGGGTTAGGAGATCAGCACCTACTTTCACATATGGTCAGGACAGTATGGAGTACACTGATGCATACACATATCTTGGGGTGGTCTTTAGTGGACCGAGGTTCACACTGAAAATGGCAACAGACACTAGATTGACTCGTGCCTATGCAGCCCTAGGTGGTTTAGAGAGGATTTGTTCGCAAGTTCAGTTCCAGGAACCTCGAACAAAGCTCTGGCTTTTCGATACTTTGGTCGCTTCAGTTATGCACTACGCGGTTCAGGTTTGGGGACCGTCTATTGACAGTGCTGGATGGACTAATATGGAGAGACCCCTGATATCTATGATTTCTAGGCTGATTAGAGCCAAGGCCTCAGTCCCACATGACATCATACGAGCGGAGCTGGCTGCCCCACCTATGGAGGTTGAGGCACTCACCAGATCAGTATCATTTGTACACAGCTTATGGGACACCACCAGGGACAGGTATGCCAGGCTTGCTCTCGAGTCATCCAGACAGCTGGCATTACAGGGAGATACATCATGTTGGTATGCACAGATGAGCTCATGGTTTCAGAGGCATGGTTTCAGCATATACAGGCTGCCCCCTTTCCAGTATTCTCTTGATGCACCATCCTTGGCTCTTACACGGATGGAGACTACTAGACTCATTCGGCAGGATCTTATCCAGCTTGATAGCAAGAGGACATGGATAGAACCATCACGGGAGTTGGGTACGAAGAGGGTTTTCTATAGAGAACATCTTCTTCAACTCACGACAGACGGATTTGTCACACGGCCCAGTTACATGGACACACATCTATCTCATAGGTTACGATGTGCTATTGGCCAGATTCGCACATCTTCACACCAGCTTGGGATTGAGACAGGTAGATTCAGAGGCATACTAGCAAACAGTAGGATATGTCAGTTATGCCATGCAGAGCCAGAGACAGAGTTTCACTACATATGTCGCTGCACAGTCTACTATGAGATACGGGGACGCTTTCATTGTCTATTCAGAGATGCTTTTGACTCGTTAGACAGAGTCATGAGATATCAGGATCAAAGATGTCTCGGATTATTCCTACTTGAGATTCAGAGACATAGAGACGCTCTACTGAATGGGCAAAGACAGAGACAGTCCCAGAGACGCATCTCAGAGAGTCAGAGGGGACACCACCACCAGAGAGCTCGGTTCCCACCCATACACACATCAGCGGTACTCTCATTGATCGAGCTACAGAGTTAGGGAGATCGAGACGACCGCGACTGAGGAGGGGAGCCACGCAGCATCGGCGGAGATTGCGGCAGAGGATCCACAGGATTCTAGCACGACACCCAGAATGTCGATCGGGATAGGCTTCATGCTACTGTTATATTGTATCATGGTGACACTTATCCCCACTTTGTACCTTTATGGTGATACCATTGCTCAGCCTACTAGCCACCCATAGGAGTCGGTAGCACTCCTATCAGTTCTTTGTTTGTAGTTTTCTTGTTTGTACCCAGACTTGGTACTAGACTCATCATTGTAATCAGTTGGTCTCATAGGTCATTTTGGCCTCTTGTAGACGTTAATATATCATTTCATTTCATTTCATTTCTCTCTCTCTCAACCTCGAGCTTGACTTGACACGAGATGGGATGCGAGCAGCCTGTGAACAAGGCAGCGTGCAGCTCTCTCTCTCTGTGAGCCTATGCGAGCTGCTACTGGCAGAAGCTTGGAGCTAAGCAGGAGAAGGCGTTGCCTTGCAGTCCCACCTTCCCCCCCCCCCCTCCCGCCTCCTCCCCCTCGGGCTCCCCTGCTGCTCCCGCTCCCTCTATTGCTCTCTCTCTCTCTCTCTGTGAGAGCAGCGTAGATACCCACGCGAGCAGGTTCTGTGCGAGCAGAAGAGTTCTCTGCAGAGGGGAGGCCCAAAGGACATCCTACGCGAGCGCGCTGGTGACCCTACGCGCTGGACATCCTACGCGTTTTTTCACTTTTTTTTCACTTACATCCTACGCGATTTTTTCATTTCATCCTACGCGCTGGTGTCCTGCGCGAGCTGCTGTCCCATGCGACCTCCTACGCAAGCTGCTATCCTACGCGAATTGTCCTACTCCGCTGCTATCCTACGCGCTGCTGTCCTACGCGAGCAGGTCTCTCCCTCTGCAGCGGGACGCAGTCTCTCTCTCTCGCAGCAACCTGCACACAGAGGCAGAGACAAATATCTCCTACTATCTCCTACGTTAAAGTTTAAAGTCCCTCACCCTAGTACCCTACACCACATTTGTGGCTCGGGTTCGATGGATCCGCCTACCGAAGGGGAAGGGCCGGGTGTAGATAGCTACACCACCCCAAAAAAAAGACGGCTACTCTCAAATAGAGAAACAGAGATACTGTACTATCACCACGATCCTTACAAGTTGGGAAAACCTCAAGGATACATGATGAGCTACTGATGGAGAAGGTCCAGGTGATGCTCAAATCAAAGCTAAACTATATGAGGGATGACATCAGGAAAGAAATGCACGCGAACACTGAGAGCTACAGGAACTCCATGTATGGAGACATGATGAGAGAACTAAGGAGAGAGATCCGGGGGATACAGAATGAGGAAATTCAGATCCTGAAAACGGAATTACGAAACCTAATCAAGGCCGAAGTAAATGTAACAGAATGCGTTATGCAAAAGAAACTCGATGAGGCAATAGCAAGTTTTGAAGCATGGAGAACAAATATGGAAAAGCACAAGGGGGAAAAAGATGCAATAATCGAGGAGCTAAAAGGAGAACTTGCGGCTTGCAAATCTGCAACTAAGGAAAAGGGAGACGACAAACCCTCGGTGCTGAAGGAGCTCGAGGACATGAAGGATCAGATGAAAGCTCTACGGGAAGGAGATGAACAGAAATCGAAAACGGCATCTTCATGGGCGGAACGTCTTGTTAAGACACAAGAAAAGGTTGACGAAGCAGAGAAATGGATTGAAGATGCGAAGAAAGGAAAGGCCTAGATGCCTGAGACCACACCTACCTCCACCATTATTAATATGACCATTGAGGAAGAGCAGAAAAGGAAGAATCGGGGTCTGCATGTGCGGGTCACAGGAGTCAAAGACAAAGAGAATGTAGATGAAGAAGTGAGGGAACTGCTACAACGCATGGGCATCACAGAGCCTACTCAAACAAGTGCATGGAGAGTGGGCAAGAAAGAAATCGAAGAGAAGGGAAACGTAAAGGATAGGCCACTTATTCTCCGCTTCCCGAATATAGAAATAAGAAAAGAATTTCTAAAGAAGAGGCCAACTCTTAAGAAAACCGGTATTTTCCTAGGAGATGACCTTACATTGGCACAAGTGGCACACATGCAAGAGTTGATGCCAGAGATCAAGGCAGCAAGAGAAAAGGGGAAAATCCCCTTTTATAGAGGAGGAAAAGTAGTGGTTCTGGAAAAGCGCTCATCATGACGGTGCGAGACCTATGGGGCGACGCTCCGGATAGCGGCATGGAATTGTAATAGATCATATAGGCTAGATGTAGGTGCCTTTGAAGACAACTTTAGGGACAGAGACATAGTTTTCTACTTCGAGACACACCAGATACCGGGACAGCTTATGCCACATGTGAAGGGGTATTTATGGGAAACAGTTGGTCGACCAGACAAGAGATCTCTGCGAGGTAGCCGGGGTTCAGGAGGAGTAGCAGTCTTATTTAAAGAGGAGCTGAAACCACTACTACAGATTATCAAGAAAGATGAACAAGCAAGATATATGTGGGTGAGAATGAGAGCCGAGACAGGTAGATTTCTATATATCGCTATATGCTACTTCCCTCCAAGTACATCAGTCTACTCCTCACCTAAAGGACAGTCCCCTTTCTCCATATTGAATAATGACATATGGAAGTTCTCTAGAGATGGAGACATCGTTCTCTTAGGAGACTTTAATGCCAGAACGGCCAACTCTCAAGCAGTATTCTATGATACTTCTGAGGAAATGCTCAGAGAAGTGGATTTATTACAGGAGGGGCTTACTAGAAACTCACAGGATAAAGAACACACTGAATATGGGAGACATCTCATGGAAATGGCAACTACACATGGTTTGGCCATACTTAATGGTCTAGAGAATTTCCCTTTATCTGGGGGGTTCACATGCTTCCCGCACAGGCATGGGGCCAGTACAGTGGATTATGTCATGACTTCACCAAGCTTTATTTCTAGTATCGAGGACTTTAAGGTGGGACCCAGACCGGTTGGGATTGCAGTGGATCATGCTCTCTTGACCTTATCAATCGCCTTCCAATACAATGCCTCTCAAGTACAAAGGAAGAAAAGACACACAAGATATACTTTCACGCCAAAGACCGATTCAGTCTATGTGGAAAAGATCTATAATAGGATGTGGTCAGCCGAGCCAGTATATACTGTAGAGGAGATTACTTCTCAGCTAACAGAGATACTACATGGAGCAGCACAAGAGGCATACCCACATACTCAGCCTGACCAGAAGAGAGGATCTGGGAACATGCCTCAAAACAGTTGGTACGACGAGGAATGCAGAGAGACGAGAACCCAGGTCCAGAAAGAGCTTACACTTGCGATCATCACATATAAGCAGTCTCGGATTGCTCTTCGGCATATAGTACGTCGCAAGAAAAGGGCATTTTTAGCCAAACTGGAGAAGGATTTATATCAGCTCTTCTTGAGTCAAGACTCACATGAGGCCTGGCGTTTATTTCACGAGCACTCATCGCCTCCGACAATTACTTCTCCTGAGATTTGGGGTCAATATGTAACATCATTATATACGGTATCTGGACAGCCTCCATTACCAGATCCACTAGAGCCATGCCCTGCTACTAGTACTTTCTTTACTACGGAAATGGTGGAAAAAGCCATTGATAAGATGAAGACAAGAAGAGCATATGATCATGAGGGTGTAGTAGCAGAACATCTGACCCATGCAAGGGATCTACTTTCAGAAGTCCTTGCTCGTCTGTTTAATCGGGTCATGTGTGAAGGATTACCTGAATCTTGGAAATTATCTACTATCGTACCTATTTTCAAGTCAGGGGATCCTATGATACCCGGAAACTACCGTACCATTATGGTGGGACACACATTGACCCGACTGTACGCATCCATTCTGGAACAAAAATTGAGTAGATAGATGGGCAGAGAATGAGGGCATAAGGGCAACAGGACAAGCTGGATTCAGGAGGGGTTATTCCACTTTAGATCATATTCTTACGCTCAGAACCATTATTGAGGAAGGAAGAGCAAGCGGGAGAAGGATGTATTGTTGCTTTGTGGACTTTCAGAAAGCTTTTGATACAATACCAAGGGCCAGATTGATGCGCAGAATGCAAGAGTTAGGGGTCCCCAAAGAGATTATCTGGGGGATCATGGCCTTATACGGGTCAGTAACTGGCTATGTACGTACTCCAGAAGGGGACTCCGACATTGTTCATTCCACCGTTGGAGTAAAGCAGGGATGCCCACTGTCCCCTACTTTATTTGGTATGTATATAGATGAGGTATCAGATTACATTGATAGAGAGGGTGACACAGGTGCTCAACTTGCAGGGTCATGGATCCTTTTGTTGTTATATGCAGATGATATTGTATTGATAGCAGAATCACCAGATGGAATGCAGAGGCAGTTAGATGCATTACACAAATTCGCGGAGCTTAACACCACACCGCAGTGGGTTAGGAGATCGGGACCTACATTTGCATATGGCCAGGATATAGTAGAGTACACAGATGCATACACATACCTTGGTGTGGTATTTACAGGACTGAAGTTTACTCTTAAGAAAGCAGCGGATGCTAGATTGTCCAGAGCCTCTGCGGCCTTGGGAGGGTTGGAGAGGATGTGTTCACAAGTGCAGTTTCAGGAACCACGAACAAAACTTTGGCTCTTTGATACTGTGGTGGCTTCGGCTATGCTTTATGGGGTCCAGATTTGGGGACCATCTGTGGATCATGATAATTGGAAGTCAATGGAGAGACCTTTGGTATCTATGATTTCCCGAATGATTAGAGCCAAGGCCTCCGTACCGCACGCGATTACCCGAGCGGAACTAGCTGCCCCTCCGATAGAAATTGAAGATCTTACCAGATCAGTGTCCTTTATACATGGTTTATGGGATACAAATAATTGCCGATATACTAGATTGGCCCTCGAATCCTCTCGACAATTAGCAATGAAAGGAGATACATCATGCTGGTATACGCAACTGTCCTCGTGGTTTCAGAGACACGGGTTTAGTATGGAAAGATTACCCCCCTTCCAATACTCTCTTGAGGCTCCATCACTGGCAATCACACGAACGGAGATTAATAAAATCATCCGCCAGGATCTTATACGGTTGGACACTAAGAGGACATGGGTAGACCCTACACAAGAATTGGGCAGGAAGATGGCCGACTACAAAGAAAACTTCCTACAACTATCTGAAGATGGTTTTGTGATTCGCCCGAGCTACATGGATATCCACCTGTCTCATGGTTTGAGATGTGCTATTGGTCAGATTCGTACATCCTCACACCAGCTGGAAATTGAATTTGGCAGATTTAGGGGAATCCCACCTGAGAGCAGAATTTGAAAGTTATACGGAATGGAGCCGAAGACAGAATTACACTACATGTGCCATTGCACCGTATACTATGAGATACGTGGGCGTTTCCATTGCCTATTCAAAGAAGGCTTTGGACCTATAGAGTCATGCAATACCAAGATCAAAGGTGCTTAGGCATGTACCTACTGGAACTACATCGACACAGGGTTAATCTAATGAGAAGACAAAGAGCACTACAGCCTCAGAGGCAGATCACAGATTTCTTCGGATCGAGAGAAGTAGGAATGGAAGGGTAAGCAAGAGGCCAGCAGTGAGCACAAAGGAGTACCCACATTCATACCAAAGGCACCCTCATGGACAAGGCGATTGAGCTTAGGAAATCGAGACGACCACGACCGAGATGCAGAAGCACACTTCATCGGAGGAGACTACAACAAAGGATTAGAAGCATTCTAGCCAGACACCCAGAATGCTCCTAAGAAGTTTATCTAATACTTTGTATTTAGTTTTTCGCATTTATTTTCACACTTTTCAGACATTGTAACAGATTCACCACTTTTGTATCAGTTTGGTCTCATAGGTCACTCTGGCCTTTTTGAAGACATTAATATAACATTTCATTTCATTTCATTTCTCTCTCTCTCTCTCTCTCTCTCTCTCTCTCTCTCTCTCTCTCTCTCTCTCTCTCTCTCTCTCTCTCTCGGATGAGTTTTCGGACTATTTAGAACGTCAAGGAGACAGGATGGCTCAGCTAGCAGGGCAATGGATTCCGTGTACGGTGCAACGGAATGATTGTTTGCGCTTTGCTCAAGATGAGTGCTCTGAACTGTGCTCAAGGTTCCTTTTAGGGAGAGCCTTCCGTTCTTAGTGACAAAATGCTATGATCACAAACAAAGTGAATGGACACTGTGCGTGCAAGTGTATGAGACTGAGAGATAGAGAGAGAAGAGAGATACGACACCAGAGACGTAAAACCCTCCTCCGAAGGCCCCACTCTCGTCGACGAGAGTGGTCTACTTTTTGATTGCACAAAGTGGTACACTGACGATGCAATGGACTGATGCAACCTAGGACTATGTCAGTGACAACGACGGTGATGACGACGACAATTTAAGGGCTGAAATCTGTGGTCTTCTATTTGCTGAAAATCTGCTAATCTTTGGGCTGTTTTGGGTGGCTGAAAATGACTGTTTTGGCTGCGTTTTCGATGGCTGAAAATGGCTATCTTCTGCAACCAACTAGGGCTGAATCTGCTGCTAATCTTAACTGCTGAAAACGCTGCTCATCTGCTGCAACAATGGCTGAAAATGAAAAACGCTAGCAGATCTTGTATCGTTGATGAAAACGTTGGGGTTCTGAGCACTGTTGGCGATCATGGGAAGGCTGAAAACGCCAAGCAATCTAGGACTGTTGGTGAAGACCAAAACGCTAGGGTTGAGTGTCTGTGGCGATCAAGCAAGGCTGAAAAACGCCAGGGATGGGGAGGTGCTGAGGATGTCCAAAAACGCTAGGGCTTGGAGAGGGAATCGCCAAGCTTGGGGGTACCGCGAGTTCTTGCTGAGAAGACGCGTGTTGAGTGGGGAGCTCCTGCTGCCTCTACTGCCAGAGAGTGCTAACTTGGGTTTGCTTATATGTTTTCTTAGCAAAATTGCTCTACCTACTTTTGTTGGAAAGTCACTTCAAAACAATAAGTGAAAAATACCAAAAATAGGGAAAATAGGCTAAATGCACTGGAAAATTCCCCTAATTGATTCTAATTTATTCTGATGGGATTACTGATGATCATGATGTGTGCAACCAGAGGATATGCATCTATACTAAGTGACTAGGCATGCACGGTCTACGAATAGACTCACAAAAGTGCCAGATCACTTCTAAATCTAGACTGACTGGATTGACTGAACCCTGATCATGCTGTAGCTTCTCCACGGACACATAGGGTTGGATGTGTCACGTGACATCCCCTTGAGGTACTGGTACCGAATTGTATGGCGTCGAGGGAGATCGCCAACAATATCCGGAATCATGGAAGGGACTCTTCGCCGGCCCACTCTGATGTGTGGGTCGTGCGGTACTTGAACTTCATAAAGGTCTGTAACGCTTGCTTCTTTGGGCCGCGCCGAAAGCGAGACAAAGTCTCCTGTGGCTCCTTCGATGCTTCAACTTCGTCAAGAGACATGCTTCTTTCTTCTTCAAGAATCTCCATGGCTGAAAATTCATAAAACCATTTCCAACACAAAACCATGAACATACCTATTCGATGTAAAGTGAGTGGAAAAAATCTTGTCTTCCTCAAAGACTGTGCATGCAATGTAGATGAACAAAGAGACGGAGTGACAACCCGTTCATCAAACACATGCAAACAATGAGATCGAATCTTTCTCTTTTGATCTAGAGCAATCAACTGTAGCAATTCACAACGAAAATGCCCACGCTTGGTGCTCATACCTTCATGTGCTCGTTCGGAAACTATGTCATGCCAAGGAAGAGACATAGAATGTGACTTCCTGACATACAGACTTTTCAACTTTTCATGAAAAATCCGCATACATTCGTGCTCATCCATGAGAGAAACGTGTTCAACATACAATATGTCATGCCTAGGAAAAGGGATCACATAAAGATGCTGACTAAAATACAGAAAACGATCACGAATGAAACATTCGAACAATGCGTGCGTATCAATCATGCGAACACATAATACTTCCTATGAGGGTTCTTTGGATCTAGGCTTGAGAGCCAAGATTGATCCGTCGTGATTGATCGAATCTACAACGAGGTTAGCTTCGCTAGAAAAAGCATCCACTAACACATCATCCTTGTGAACTATCACATCATCTTCATGCAACTCATCATGCTTGTGAGAAATCACATCTTGATCATGCAAATCATCATGCTTATCTTTGTCATCCAACCCATCATTCAAATCATCATGCTTCTCATAATCATGCAAATTCTGTGTGTCTTGCTGTGGAGAAAAAGAGACTGAGAGAGTCTCCTTCTCCTAAATCCTTTCAATCTTGTCCTGCATATTAGCAATGAGAGATGGAGAATGAACAATATCCTCTCCATGAATGACAATAGGAGAATCACTTGTGGCATTGAGAGTTAAAGTGTTAGCCGCAAAATCCATGAGAACGTTATTATCACGAAACCATCGAATGCCTAAAATCATATCACATCCTAAGAGAGGAAACAACAAATCTTCTAGTGAAGGCAGCTTGTTGAATTCCAAAAAACACATCAAGGTACTCCTCCGTGATGAGAGCGTCCATACCGGGAACAAAGTCAGAGACCTCGAAAGGAGATCTCGGACTAACTTCGAAGCGGGCTCTCTCAACAAGACAAGGACTGATCACATCATGCATACTACATGGGTCAAACAATATGACAAAACGCTGCCCGGACGTACGACCATAACATTTAATGAGAGAATCATCAATGGGAGGGTCATGAGAAACTTGAGGCACACTCGTGTTATCATTAATTGCATTGACAGAGGAAGTGAGTTATGTGGATTCTTTACATTCATTCGATTCAAGCTTAGGACATGTTCTTTTTATGTGACCCTTAATGTGACAATGAAAATGACCTTCCTTAGAATAAGTGCTTTGCTCTTCCGACGTGATGTATCCTCCTATAATTCCTTTGTGCTACCTTTTCATCTGGAGTAAGCTTAGGTTTAGCTATTGTGTTAGCTTTACCCTTAGATTCATTGGAAGAATTCTTTTCTAAGAGACTGTTGGAAGATTGGTTAGAAGAGTTACCATTCTTACCAGTCTTACCGTTCTTACCGTTCTGAGGGTTCTGAGAAGTCTGCGAGGTACTTGTGGAAGTCTTATTCTCCTTAGGCTTTCCCTTGTTGTGCTTCATCTCCTATGTGAGAGCAATCGCTACCGCCTTGTTGAGATCGATTGGATCGAGCACCTCGACATCGTACTTGATATACTCGTCCAATCCAAAGAGAAAAGCCTCTTTGCGCTCATCATCCGATTTGCGTGATTGAGTACCTAGCTGCAAAACACGATTAGAAAATGACATAACCGGCATACCATTTTGCTTGAGAGCGCACCAGTCATCCTTCAATCGTGCGAGGTACTGAGGTGGCATAAACCGCGCCTTGAGCTTGTCTTAATAATCAGCCCAATTGAAGGGAAGGGGCGTGAATTCGTCAGCTTCCTCTAGGTGCGCGGCTAGCTCTGCCTCTTGCCATGCGTGGTACCAATTGATGGCATCACCGGCAAGGTACATAGCTGCCGTCAAAACCTTGCTATTTCCTATCTTCTTAGTTGTCGTAAAATAAGCATTAAATTGATGCAACCAAGAATGAATAACTGTAGCATCCATCTTACCGTCATACTTACTGAAAGTCAACTTCTCTGTGACTGGATGGTTGGAATCCGCATCGTGGCTTGCACCACTTGATGAACTCCCACGATCTTTGGGTTGTTCGGTCTTCGAAGCTAGCACGTCGAAGCAATTCTTAAGTGCGTAGCTCTCTTTGAGCTTCACGCTCGGTCTCCAAAGCCAATCTTTGAGCCAGGGTTGTTTTCGTCCATCGGACGGAACGAGGCGTCCGGTGGCGTCCCGTTCGTTCAAGGCGTCCGATCCGTCCAGTGGCTTTTTTAGTCCATTTGACCAGTCAACGGTCACTTTGACCATTTTGAGAATTTTTTACTGCACTTCTTTTTGGGAGGTTTTTGGGTTGCCTTTTGGCATAGGGATCCCTCCCACCTAGCCTAGGATCCCCCCCCTCACCTCCCACATGCCTTGAGCCTCATCTCTCTCTCTCTCTCTCTCTCTCTCTCTCTCTCTCTCTCTCTCTCTCTCTCTCTCTCTCTCTCTCTCTCTCATGTTGCGGAGGAAGCTCTTAGACTTTTGTGTCTCTCATATCATTTTTGCCCCTACTTCCAAGTTCCACTTTCTACACGTTGAGGCTTAAAAGGCCTACTTCTTTGTATCATCTCGATTATCAAATGTCAACTTAGCTTTTTGATTTATGACATATGTAATGCGAATCGCGGTTCATGCCCATTGTGTCTCTTGATTTTCGACTCTTGAGTGTCAGCACTTGGCACTTGCAAGTTGCCTTTTTGTCCAATGTCATAATCAATTGTCTAATTGTCTCAAGTGTAAAATCTAGGCTTAAGAATTGCGTGTTTTTAGTTTTGAACGTACGTAACCATGTAGTACGACATAAAATTTTCTAGTTCGATGAGTATTGTACGTCTTCGTACGTGGACAAAACGTACGTGACCGTACGAGACCACCCTACTTTGAGCTTCACGATCGGTCTCCAAAGCCAATCTTTGAGCTACACGCTCGGCCTCCAAGGCCGCGCTACGTGCTGCCTCGTCCGCCTTTCTTTGTTGTTTTCTTTCTTTGCGTTCGTCGCGCTCGCGTTCTAAAGCAAGGCGATTGTCTTCTTGTTGTGCGGCAAGTCTTGCTTTTCTTTCGTCGCGCTCACAGTCCTTAGCTTCTTGTTGTTTTGCTTTGCTTGCGAGTTGTGCCAACGCAACTCGATTCGTTTCTTGTTGTTGTGCCATCATGTCCAACATCGACTTGACCATCATCTTCATAGGAGTTAGTACAACTCGTGGCGTAGATGGCGAAGGGGGAGGGTCGAAAAAATCTCCTAGTGGGGAAAAATCTTCGCCGCCTCTCTCATGCTCATCACTTGTATGCGAAGTATCCATTCCGCTTCGGGTGACGACCATGCACTATGATCTTTGGTGCTTAAGTTCACAAGGAACTTGGGTTCTTGAGGGTCTTGGGTTCTTGGGTTCTTGTGTTCTTGAGGATCTTGAGGTTCTTGAGGTTTTCTTTCGCTTGCAAATCACGTTTGAGAAGGATCTTCTCTTCACCCGAGTTCTACTCTTTTCCGCGGGCGCACCCCTTGACAGCCTTGCGCTCACACCAAGGTTGCTTTTGCCCACCTCACGTCGATTGGCCGGCCGCTAAGTGCACAGTCCGCTCTCAATGAGTGAAAAGAGACACAAGGGGAAGCTGGACAAGCCCTTCTTTCTTGGGATTCCTATCACTCTTCAACAAAACACGATTAGAAATCGACACACCCAAGCGAACTTGGGTTCATGCGACCTCAACAAGCAAAAAAAATTCTTGTGGTTCTTGTGGTTCTTTCCTTGAGTGATACAGAACACTGCCAAAGCTCTGATACCAATGTAAGGTGCAACGGAATGATTGTTTGCGCTTTGCTCAAGATGAGTGCTCCAAATTGTGCTCAAGGTTCCTTTTGTTCTTATGGAAGGGAGAGCTTTCCGTTCTTAGTGAGAGAATGCTATGATCACAAACAAAGTGAATGGACACTGTGCGTGCAAGTGTATGAGACTGAGAGATAGAGAGAGAAGAGAGATACGACACCAAAGACGTTGTAAAACCCTCCTCCGAAGGCCCCACTCTCGTCGGCGAGAGTGGTCTACTTTTTGATTGCACATAGTGGTACAATGACGATGCAATGGATTGATGCAACCTGGGACTATGTCGGTGACGACGACGGTGATGACGACGACAACTTAAGGGCTGAAATCTATGGTCTTCTATCTGCTGAAAATCTGCTAATCGTTGGGCTGTTTTGGGTGGCTGAAATCTATGGTCTTCTATCTGCTGAAAATCTGCTAATCGTTGGGCTGTTTTGGGTGGCTGAAAATGACTGTTTTGGCTGCGTTTTCGAGGGCTGAAAATGGCTATCTTCTGCAACCAACTAGGGTTGAATCTGCTGCTAATCTTAACTGCTGAAAACGCTGCTCATCTGCTGCAACAATGGCTGAAAATGAAAAACGCTAGCAGATCTTGTATCGTTGATGAAAGCGCTGGGGTTCTGAGCACTGCTGGAGATCATGGGAAGGCTGAAAATGCCAGGCAATCTGGGACTGTTGGTGAAGACCAAAACGCTAGGGTTGAGTGTCTGTGGCGATCAAGCAAGGCTGAAAAATGCCAGGGATGGGGAGGTGCTGAGGATGTCCAAAAACGCTAGGGCTTGGAGAGGGAATCGCCAAGCTTGGGGGTACCACGAGTTCTTGCTGAGAAGATGCCTGTTGAGCGGGGAGCTCCTGCTGCCTCTTCTGCAAGAAAGTGCTAACTTGGGTTTGCTTATATATTTTTTTAGCAAAATTGCCCTACCTACTTTTGTTGGAAAGTCACTTCAAAATAATAAGTGAAAAATACCAAAAATAGGGAAAATAGGCTAAATGCACTGGAAAATTCCCCTAACTGATTCTAATGGATTCTGATGGGATTACTGATGATCATGATGTGTGCAACCAGAGGATATGCATCTACACTAAGTGACTGGGCATGCACGATCTACGAATAGACTCACAAAAGTGCCAGATCACTTCTAAATCTAGACTGACTAGACTGACTGAACCCTGATCATGTTGTAGCTTGTCCACGGACACATAGGGTTGGATGTGTCACGTGACATTCCGTTGTTACTATATGCTGATGATATTGTGCTGATTTCTGACTCTCCAGAGGGGATGCACCATCATTTGGATGCTCTTCATACATTTGCTCGTGACAGTGGATTGTCTCTCAACCTGGGGTTATGGTGTTCAACACCACACCACAGTGGGTCAGGAGGTCAGCACCCACATTTACGTATGGCCAGGAGATTGTGGAGTACACAGATGCATATACTTATCTTGGGGTAGTCTTCGGTGGACCAGTGTTTTCACTAAAAGGAGAGCATCGGAGACTAGACTGACGAGAGCATATGCAACTTTGGGAGGGCTCGAGAGGATGTGTTTGCAGGTTCAATTTCAGGAACCGCAAACAAACTCTGGCTTTTTGACACTCTAGTGACTCCAGCTATGCTCTATGGAGTTCAGATATGGGGACCCTCAGTAGACCACCACAAGAGATCTGGCAACACAGACGGATGGAGATGTATGGAGAGGCCTCTAGTCTCTATGATCGCTCGGATGATTCAGGCTAAGGCCTCACTACCGCATGAGATTATCTGAGCCAAGCTAGCTGCCCCGCCCCCCCCCCCCCCCCCCCCCTCCTCTCGTGGTGGAGGCATTGACCAGATCAGTATCTTTATGCACAGTCTATGGGATCTCCCCAGGGACAGATACGCTCGGCTTGTCATGGAGTCATCCCAACAACTAGCTCTACAAGGGGATACAGCATGTTGGTATGGACAGATGACAGCATGGTTTCAGTCGCATGGTTTCAACATGGATAGATTGCCTCCGTTTCAATACTCCCTGGATGCACCCTCCCTGTCTCTCACGCGGACAGAGATCACCAGACTCATACGCCATGACCTGATCCAGCTAGATACCAAGAGCACATGGATACAGCCGACACAGGAGTTGGGCATGAAGATGGCCTTCTACAAAGAGCATCTTCTCCAACTCACGGAGGACGGCTTTGTGACTAGGCCTGCATACATGGATACGCACTTATCTCATGGGATAAGATGCGCTCTTGGGCAGATACGCACATCCTCACATCAGCTCCAGATCGAGACTAGCCAATTTCGAGGGGTGTCAGCAGGGGCCAGGATATGCCACCTATGTAACTTAGAGCCAGAGACAGAGTTGCACTACACATGTCATTGCCCGGCGTACTATGAGATACGCGGCCACTTCCACTGCCTGTTCAGAGAAGGTTTCGGGCCTTTTTCTAGAGTCATGAGATACAAGGATCAGAGATGCCTCGGATTGTTCCTGCTAGAGTTGCGCAGACTTAGGGAGAGCTTGTTGAGGACATCAGGGGAAAGATAGTCTCATAAACGAATCATAGATTTCTTTACACCAGCCAGGGGAGAACCAGAGGAGCAGTCATTACAACAGATCTCAGAGCCCAGCCATACTAGAGGTACGCTGCTTTACCAAGCCACTGAGCTAGGCAGATCAAGACGCCCACGACCTTGGGGGGTCTCCCACCACAGACAAAGGCTGCAACAGAAGATACAGATCACTCTAGCTCGACATGCAAGACGCCCAACCAGAGTACTGACCATGGAGGAGGTTGATGAGATCCGACAGCGACCGATAAGAGATTTCATCTGAACCCACCAAACCCCCCCCCCCCGTATCTCGTCTCAATCCCGAATCAACTTCAGATTTATTTCCTTTCTCCTTAGTGTTTTAGTGTTAGTTCTTTGTAACTTTGTACTTTGTAATTTCCGTACTCAGACATGATATCAGATTCACCAATTGTAACTTTTTGGTCTCATAGGTCATTTTGGCCTTTCGAAGACGTTAATATAACATTTCATTCTCTCTCTCTCTCTCTCTCTCTCTCTCTCTCTCTCTCTCTCTCTCTCTCTCTCTCTCTCTCTCTCTCTCTGTGTGTGTGTGTGTGTGTGTGTGTAGCTGTTTAAATCTTAACTAATAAGACATAATTGAATTTTTACATTCAAAAGACAGCAGGCCAAGGAACAATGAACTGATAAGTACAAAAATAACTCAGTATCAGAATTATTTAAGTACAATGATTGTAGGAAAGAGATCCTCTTTCAGTTAGACCAGTAGTGGAAGAAGTTCCCCGTTCTTCAGTGAGTACTTCATTTAAGTAAGGTTGCTTGCCAAAGAAAAGAAAACCCTCCAAGATAGGATAGAGTCCTTACCTGCATCCATCCAAACAAGACAACAATTCAGTTAGCTTTGGATGTGTTTTACAGGTATCAATGGACCCTATCAGTTGTTATCCATGTCCATCTTACAGATTTTATTTACTTTAGGCAAGCTAAGTTATTTATTAGAACTTGTATGATAGCAGTCTTTTACTTATTACATCAAAAGATGAGTGTTACCTTCTACCTTTTATACTGAGCTGTGAAGCCCACCAAGAATCCATATATCAATTCAATCATAGTGAGATCTATTTTTTACACCATAGCTTGGTAGCTATGCTTTGCAGTAGTAACCATATACGTACCTTCCTGAGTAACAATCTCAAGGTGTCATTGGTATTTCTTTACACACCGAGAGATCAATGAACGACTTAAACTGTGTAAGATGCCCAATGGTATCAAAAAAGAGGTTAATGTATAATCTCCCTTTTTGCAACAAAAAATGACAGTATGACCAATCAACAAAGTATCAAAAACTCCATCTATACTAAGTAGACTCATGGATTACCAACCATAGCTTTTTTCCAAAGCCGGCAGTAACAGCTATATACTTACCTTCAGAATGCCAAGTTATCACGGATTGTAGTATCTCGCCTGATTAAAGTATGATGCCTTAAAGTTTCAATTGTCATGGGTACTTAAAAAAACACCCCATCCCCTTATCTGATATGAAGTCCCAACGGTGATAAGCCCAAGTGTGGCAACCAGTTTTATCAAAAAAACCAACAGTTTCCGAATCCTGCCAGTCAAGCTCCCTCCCCTCTTGAATATTGAATATCCAAGAGAAAGGTTACTGTAACATTTAATGGCCTAAAAACTCGTGTGTAGCGGAAATTAGCATGAACATAGTGGGCATTTCATTAGAATAGATTCCTAATGAGAATTACAAGAGTGCTTGGGTGGAGAGAGCAACAAAAAGCATAACAGCTAGTTAGATAGCATGAACAATACTTTCAAAAGAGAGAAATTAAGCTATTGACAACAGTTGAGGACAGGATTTACATGGAGCCGATCCCCCCTCCAAAAGGCTTTGTATTATGGTTTCTCCCATCAAGAGAGACATTGTACAATACAATTCTTTGTGTTCCTTCAAGACTAGCTAGTGCAATGAAGATGAAAGCTTCATGCACCAAGCAAACACTTATCAACCACAACATCTATTGTCTCCGGTCTCAAACCCAAGACCTCACACACCTTCGAAGATGGTGAGAGCTAGCGGGGTATGAGAGTAGATTGAGAGGAAGAAGGAGTATTCTTACGAAAAAGATGTACATCTCCTCACATAATCACACATATTAGCATAGCTTAGCTTAGTAATTAGCATGGTAGAGGAGATGAGCATGCATTGAAGCTTGGCTCTTGGTTGGATTTGCATCACAAAGCCAAGAGTTGTTGGTGTAGGCCTCCCTTCTCACAAGCTTGGAGTAGGTGATAAGCTTTCCATTAAAGCTTGAGAAGGAGAGAGAGTCTTCTTTACTTCACACATGAGATTGTGTGAGTGCGTGTGTGATAATGCCTTGCAAAAATCAGCCCCCTCCCTCTCTTGGTCGACCCCTCTTGCTATTTGCTCATGCTACCCTCTCATTGGACCTCCCCTAGGGCTAGCCAATGACAATTAAGTTAGCATTATGTGACATCTTCTGACATGTGTCCCCCTTTTCCCCTTTTGTGAGAGCTGTAGGTCTTTTAAATAATTAACTATACTCTCATTGGAAGTGTTTGCCTTCCTGGGCCATAGGAATCAGGCAAAACCATTGGGTTGTGGTGCTCATTGGACCCTTGGGGAACTGTCCAATAGCTTTTAGAGGGGCTTAATTCTCATTGGTTCTTTTATTAAGTGTTTTTAAATTGATTAAACTAGATTATACTAGACTAATTCTCATTGGTCCACCTCCAAGGCCATCCAAATGGAATTGGGTTACACCTTGTGGGCATCTGGGCTAGGGAGCTGACATGTGTCCCTCATTCCCTTTGTGTAAAGGGAGCTTGTGTGTGTATGTGTGTGTGTGTGTGTGTGACTTTCTCTCTCATCCCCTACAAGCAAGGCTCGCCCCCTCCTATGTAGGGATTGCTAAAGACTTTTGGGGCACACACCAAGCGTCCAATTTTCCCAAAGTTTGACCTTTGGACACAACCTTTGAATTTTGGAACCTTAGCATTTTGGAAGTCTTAATGGGCTGAACCTTAGGGTCTTTTAAGCCCATTATTGCACATGGCTCTTTTGCAAATGGCCCCCCCTTTGGATCCCTATTTTCCCTCCTTTGGATCCCTATTGTGGCCGGTCTGCTAGCTTAACCAATATTCTAGCTTTTTCTTCCCTGGCACTTCCCCATATTAAATGATCAGTTTAACATGAGAAAATCATTTAGGAGAATTAGATACTGATTATTATGACATTACGACCAAGGCAACCCATAAGCTAACACATCAGTATCGACATTTTACTAGGTAGGTAAGATAGCCGGTTATTGAAAATAATAACCCTTATCTACTAGCACAAAGCCTACTAGAAACATTCAATCCTTGCCAGTGTTCGACAGAGGTCATTTACCAAATGCAAAACAAGGTCGAGACCCAAGCCAGCTATGCAGTGGCTCAACACAGTTTTTTTTTTTTTTTAAACAACCCTTATCGGCTAGTTCAGACTAACTCTTTATTTGACACCCCTGCAGCGGCAAACTGCAAGGCGGTAATGATAACAATTAGTGAAATCAACAACCCTTAGCTGCAAGCACAGAGCCCATACCTACTTGCAAGAGGAACCTCAGCCCATGCTAGTGTTTCAATAGAAACAGCTACCAACACGAGGTCTCAAGACCCCAGCCAGTCATGCACAGCAGTTTGTTAAAAGAAGATCATTTTTAAAAATGTAACAAGCAACCCTCAGCGATTTAAGTACGACCACCTGCAACAAATTTATGCTTAGTTCATGGAAGTCTTCAACAGAGACCATCTCTCCTTTAAGTGCAAATCTAGGTCTCAAGACCTAAGCCATCCATGCCATGGCGCAACTGTTTTATGATTATGACCAATATATAATGTAAAACAGACGGCTCCAATCTCAACCATGCATAGCATTACAAAGAACAAACCAAAAAACAGAATTAGCAGTAAGGTAGAATACAACACCTGTGTTGCTTGAGCTGCAAGCTCCATTTCTTTAGCAAGTTCAGATAGTGACGAAAATAAGCAGAAAAAACCTAATCCAAGGCTAAGTGAGGGCCAAGGTGTGCCCTCACCTCTGTTTATATAGGTAGGTGTGCACGCTTCCAGATAGGTGGAGATGAATGCGCCTGGCCGCCCCTTACTGTGAGAATCCCACACTTGGCCCGCAATTGCCATCGCCTGGGAGGTCCATAGTCAGAGAGTAGAAGAGAGTAGACGGGGCCGCCTTCCCCATATAATGATACTAGTAAGTTCACGCTTCGGTTATGCAAGGGCTTTGCCCCACGTTTTTATAATGGCAGAGCAAAGAAAGCTCTATAATCCCAATAGGGGGAAAGACCAAAGTGGGGGGAGAAAATAGCAAGCAAAAATCAGTATTTTTGTGTGTGTGTGTGTGTGTGTGTGACGGGATACCATTGGGAGACCACTTGTAGACGAGGTGAGATCAGAGCATAGAGGACGTGGATCAAGAGGTGTAGCAGTTTTATTCAAGGAAGAGTTGCACCCTCTCATTCATATTGTTTGCAGAGGTGAGCATGCTAGATATATGTGGGTCAGGGTGACAGCACAAACGGGGAGGCCTCTTAATATTGCAATATGCTATTTGCCCCCGAGCACATCTCTCTATGCACCACGCAAGGGGCAATCACTATACATGATTTCAGATGAGGACATATGGGGAGTTCTCTAGAGATGGGGATGTTATCCTCCTAAGGGATTTCAATACTAGGACGGGCCACTCTCAAACGGCCTTCTATGATACCTCAGAGGAGATGGTAAGACAGCTGGATGTCAATGATATGGGATTGGCCAGGAGCTCACAGGATGTGGTGCATAATGAGTATACGAGATATTTGACAGACATGGGGACTGCACATGGATTGGCCATCTTGAATGGCATACAAAGATTTTCAGCAGCAATGGATTCACTTGTTTTCCTCACAGACATGGGGCTAGCACGGTGGACTATGTTATACACTTGGCCCTAAGCCTGTTGGGGTAGCAATAGATCATGCCCTCCTCACATTTACAGTTTCATTCTAGTTTAGTGCAGCGTCGCTGGCCCGGGCATCTACGCATACTAGATACACTTTTATATCGGAGACTGACTTTGTCTACATGGATAGTATTTACAGACTGATTCTCTCTACATGGATAGTATTTACAGACGCGTGGCCACAAAGGAGGCAAGACGTCCATTAGAGGAGCTTACCTAGATAATGACAGATTATACATGATGCAACAGCAGAGGCATACCCATACACCCAACCTGGACACAGACGACGTTCTGGGAGTATGCCCTACAATAGTTGGTACGATGAGGAGTGTCATAAACGGGAGCGCACACGAATAATCAACAGGATGAAAATAAATAATCTTTCAACTAAACAGAGTTGAGGGAGAAGTTCGACACAGTATTTGGGACCAAAAAATGGGCTGGTCCCCCCCCTTAAAGAGAATCCTTTATTAGGGAGAATCTTTTTACAAGCACAAGAACCGGAGAAAACCCCTCCGTTCTAATTCTTTGACTCGATGGTCGTTCCTTCCCGTAAGGGAAATCCGAGAGACGAGCTCTCAATCCTTTTTCCGTCTGTACTCGAAGTCGAGACTCCGCAGACAATTTCCGAATTCCGTTCCCGGAATTCCCAAGCGTAGGCCGAAGCCTTCCCGCTTCTCCTTCGCAATGAAGTACCTGCAAACACACACACAAACACGGGACAACAATTCGTATGCCAAATCCACAATAGATACCTGTCGCTCTTTCGCGAGAAAAGCGACTTCCGTGCTTCGTAGTCTCGTGATTTCTTGTGTCTTCTGGCGGCAGAGTCTTCTCTTGCTGGCACTGGCAACAACTTCTCTGAGTGAGGGCATGTGGTGCTTTTATAGCTCCTTGGCCACAGCAGGAATAGCTGAGTAGAGGCTGGCCACGTAGAGATCGCGGCGGATTTTTTTTATTTTTTTTATTTTTATTTTTTTTGTTGTTCTACCCAAAATAGAGAGAGAGAATTTGCTGGCTGGTTTTGTTGCTTTATTTTCTAAATGGCTGCCCACTTATTAAGTGGGCGGCTGGCATCTTTTAAAATTGGTCTGAACTTGCCCAAAAACTCAATAAAACCTTATAAGTTAAAAACAATGCCTTTCCCAGCACTTCCCAGGCGTAATAGTGTATTCCAAGACAACCCAAAGTTAGCACGTGAGGCCATAGCGGCATTAACAATCAAAACATGGAATTCCAGCAACATAGAAAATTTATAACTTTGACTTACATTAATAGATTTGAATTTCTGAAGCAGCAACCAATAGACATTTTCTGAGCATGCCTTCACTACCAACAAGCAGGAGTTGAGGCAATTGCAAGAGATTCACTTGCATGTTAATACGCCCAAAACAATAGAGATGGAATTGGCCATTCCTTGCAAGCAAAATTTAGCGTCAAATTGAACCTAGGGTGTGCAAGTTGAATACAACCAATACACATACCTTGTTTAACTAATGCTACACAGCTGCGTTTAAACCCATGTCTTAGTGACAAGGATCTGTAGTTCATGGATACAAAACAACATGTAACTAGCCATTGTTGGCAAGCACAAGTTGCAAGGATTTGCAAACAGCTCCCCAGATTTACACAAGAGATGCATGGAACTGGCCATGGCTACTAAGCACCAACTATAGGAAGATGGCTCCATCACCTTGGTTGGCAGCTATGGTAATCAAAACAAGGGCTGGTATACGTAACATAGGATGTTACACTTAATGCCTATATTTTGTGCTAAGGTAGTGATTTTATAGCTTATCATTTGTGTAGCCTAGGATTTCTATAGCTTATTGTTATGTTTGAAAGCTTTGTGCAGCTGGCCAGACACTACAAGAACATATCACCACTTCTAAGCAGTACAACACTAGGTTGTCATTGCCGTCGATGAGTAATACAACACAAAGGTATTCAAAAGTACAAGTACTAGAATTGTCCATCATCACCGCACACCCAATTAGAGAGGACAATGTGCTATGCTCTTGTATTGAAGCCATTGCTTTTTAAGTCTTTGGTCGCTCAGATTTGCTCTCGCTCAAAAATACTCCCTCGAGGATAGGGATTTCTCATTGCAATGCATTTCGTTATCTTGGCATCTGAAAACCTTTTGAACATAGCACCAATCAGGCAACTTACTCTAACAGGATCCAGGGGGCCTTCAATCAGGAAATACCCTTTTATTCCCATTTTAGTGAGACTTCACTTGATGAGGTAGGATGGTGTAAACGGGACCATTACCAAAAATCTTGGGGGTGAGGTTATAAGCAAGTTTAGAAACAATGGAAGATGTCGATGATTCTTTCTATGCTACTCCATGTTCTAAGAATTCAACTCCACTACATTTTAACATTGACACAAATGAAGAGGAAGATGCATTTGTTATGAAGACGGTGCAAACAACCCAGGCACCCATAGCCTGCCAATACACACAAGGTCAAAGGATGCTTGGCATGGAGTAGACGTACGATGATCACCTGTGGTCGCAACCGACATTAACCAACATGGCTAAAGAATGCATAATGCACTTTCAGCAATTGTTTTAGAAGTCTTCAATGTTTTAGGGTCACATGCCCTTTTTACATGAGTGAAAGAAGATGCAATGATGTCGAGTAAGTGATCTTGTGAATCGATTTAACTAGCATATTTTGATGTACACATAAAGACAGAACCTAGTTGCACTTGCCCCAATTTTCAAAAGAAAGAATCTATGCATAAAGCATGCAAATATGGTTTTCATTGCAAAAGCTCGAAATCAAAAGCTCACAAAAAAAACACACTCCTTGACGCTGAGTTTGCAGACGACTCAGGCATGTACTTGGAGGGCCATGAGGCCAATTTGCTCAGGTGTGAGCAAGCTCTTTAGTTGTTTTGCTTGGCATCAAGGGCACTAATCAACTGGAGAAAGACTGTGGCTTTCTGGGTTGGCAGTGCTCCTACACCCGATTGGTCGCCGAGAGAGGGCTTCAGGTGGATCCCCCCAAGGACTTCTGTACGATATCTGGGCTGTCCAAGCTTGGACTTGTCTCCAGAGCAACAGACTACCCCCCACCTCCTATACATTATCAGGAAGTTGCTACATTGGAGTTCTGCACAGCTCTCTTTGGCTGGTAGAGTGGTAGTGGCCAACCAAGTGTTGTTGGCTATGTGGTACATCACGTCTTGTTGGATTTTCTAGGGTGGGACACCCAGTCGTCCAGGGCCAAAGTGTCCTGATAGGTAATCACCTTACCATGTTCTCAGGGAGGGCTAGGGATCATTGACCCAGCACGGCAAAGCAGAGCCCTCCTTGGGAAGCTAGTGGTTCCGGGAGCGGAGCCCTGGAAGGAGCTGTTGCTACATCGGATTCGTGCTCGAGTCCCTCATACCGGCGGCCCTTGGAGCCCGTCCATCAGGAGGATCTTTACAAAGATACACCGGGTCGGCCTAAGCAAGAGTTGGGAGGACTGCTTTGCTGCGAGTCTGCTCAGGTCCTAGGAGCAGCTGAGGAGGAGCTTGGAGCGGTACCAACCCACTTGCATGGAGGAGCGCTTGAGACAGACTCTTATTTGGAACCCCATGGTTAGCGCACAGAGAAAACACTTGGTTGGCAGTAGGCCTCATGTTTCTTGGGTCCAATGGCAGAGGGTCTAGCTTGCACGTTCGGTGACTGGCTGCAGTTTTTAGATCCTCCCGAGGAGATTCGGAGCATCCAGTTACGAGGCATGAGGGGGGCGCAGAGCATGTGTCAGGATATTACAAAGGCTATAACAGCTGAGTGGCACACCCCCTTTGAGGCCGTAGCTCCAAGATGGATGGGGGCCTTCACGCGCTTGGAGGTCCTCATTGTTGTTCGGGCTTGCTCGGAGATAGTGCCCCCCCATGTTGTTTGAGATTCAGGCAGAGGGTCAGCTTCACAGAGTTTCGATAGAGCCACCACAGGTTGCAGAGTGTTGTTTTCAGAGGATTAGAGTTGTGGGCATATGTGGGAGGACCTGTGTCTTCGATCCTGACTCAGCAAATCTTGAGTCAGGACACTGGCGGCTTTGGGCTTTGGAGAGCCGCCCTCTAGTACAAGTGCAGTGGGACCCAGGAGAGTGGTTCTTGCGGGATCCTTTCTCATCAGCCAATCACCCAAGGACTCCTTTCTTCCAATACACAGCTCGTTTGCGGCGACACATCCTAACAACACAGAGAGGCTTGCCCAGCTGAAGCACTTCAGTGGCAGGAGCAGGGTCTCACAGTTGAGTTCTTGTCAGGTTTTTGATAGCGGTTGTGGGACACCTGGCAACCGAGGCGAGTCACTATATTCAGTGGTTGGTAGCGCACACGGCTACAGCAGTTGGGAGTTGATTGGTACACAACGGCTTCTCAATGGCATGTGCAGCCTGTGGCTATCCAGCGGAGAGTCAGCGACATTGTTTGTGGGACTGCCCCGTGGCTCAACAGGTTTGGCTTCAGGTTCTCCGGCTGATGCCAACCCTTTCTACAGTCTGACAGTACATGTGGGGTGTTGCAGCTTGGTCCACTCTCACAGGCCCAGCAACTCCACTTCGAGCTGGCTTCCACCAGCTTATCTGCAGCCTGACACTCTGGTTCATTTGGCGGGCCCGTTGCTTTCGCATCTTCGAGGCTCAGCCTGCTCCACCGCTAGAGATTGTTCAGGACAATTGGCTGGAGCTGATACACACACTCAGGGGTTAGTTTGAGAGACTTCAAGGCAGCTCCGAACGCATGCGGGAGCGCCGAGAGGCATTCTTGCGACTATGGCGCCCACGCCCTTTCTTCACCATGGTTCAAGGTGCGCCTAGATGGCACTACCAGCCACCAATGTGTCTTTTTCCTCCTTCCATCTCGTGATGTAGCCCTCATTGTACATATTCTTTTCACTGAGAGAGTCTCCCCATGTTTCTGTTGTAGCCCTCTCTCATAGAGGTGGTTTGTAGTCTTCTGACAATTATCATTAACTAATGGAAGGATCTCTTTTCTTGCAAAAACAAAAGAACGATATTCTCCAAGGTAGGATCCCAAACCGAAATCCTTTGGAGCGAGAGGTGGCATAACCGCAACAAATCATTTCTTTGGATTTAGCATCCAAAGTCCTCTTCTTTGATGACACGTGAACATGAACAACAGAACAAAAAGCAGAGCAATTGAGAAAATAAATTGATGTAGCCAAAGCTTGACCCTGAAATGAACAATGGAGAGAGGCATGCTGCAAGAGAGAGCGTGCCATCTCCTTCGCTGTCCTATTCTTCCTCTCCACACACCAGTTTGGTAGAGGAGTATTAGGAAGAAAAGTTTGCCTTTGAATGCCCTTAGAAGAGAAATGTTAGTTTCATCTCCATTTCAATTCTCAAGATAGAGTTTAGAGTAAATTGGTTTTTGACTTGACTTATCCAACTTTGAGATTTAGAGAGCATGAGACTTCTTAACAAGAAAAAATGCCCACATCTTTCTAGAGAAATCATCAACAAGTATCAAATAATACTTTGATCCACCAAGAGAATCAACCTCCATAATCTGCCACATCATCAACTTTGTCTAGATTTGGGTTCTAGTTGGTCTTTTAAGGTTTTAGGCCCCTCCGCTGGTTCTTGTAAGTTGGGTAGGGTTACGATTTTTTATCCTAGCTCTTTTTGGGTTTTAGGATTTGCAAGATTAGCATGAACCAACTCCAAAATACGAGAGGAACAAAAAGTGGCCTGCTCTAGAAATGAGTCCCTATGTTGTTTGCCTTTCACAAAGGAAGAGCAAACTGGTGAGGCTTATGCAGCTTGGGCAAGCCTGTAACCATAACCCTAGAAACAAGATGCTCCAGGGTAGCAATGGAGACATGACCAAAGAGTGCCAAGAATACAATCATCATGTATCATAAGTGCTTTGGGTTCGGTAAATAGCTCCCCAAAAAAAAAAAAAACTCATCAACACACAGAGACACAGAGGTAAGCCATTCAGCTGCTAAAACCGAAAACAGTAGAAGCCCAACCTGTTCGGGGACCAGGCCAGAGCAGTTACTTTCGCGATGCTGGTGGAGGAGGGTAGGACGGTGGTGCTGTGCTTGAAGTTCATCCTTTTTGCCTGTACTTCTGCCCCCATCTTTGCGTATGGGTGTCGTGTGAGCTCGTATTTCTTCCCACCAACGACCTCTATTCAAAATTTCGTTTGTCAAGATTAAAGGACGAGACAAGAAGCTTGAGCAATGAGAAATTTTGATTGAGAACCCATACAAAGACTACACCTCAGTGTTGATGCATTCTTGATAGAAGACAAGAAGGTTGAAAACCTGTACAAGGATTACAATAGAAATTTGATGCATTTTTGTGATTGAGAACCCATACAAAGGCTACACCCGCAGTAATTTGATGCATTTTTGTGATGCATTTTTGTGATGTTCAAGGGAAACCTTGGATCCAATCATCATGATACAAGTTTTTTCCAAAGGAAACAATTCAATAACATCCCTTAGTTAAGGTTTTGCTAGGGAGCTCACATGTATTGTACTCAGAGCATGATTGCAAGGTAGTAATTCGGTTCCTCTTGTTCATGAACAAAGAATTTCTTCTAATTAAATCCTCAACCGAACAAGAGAGAATTCTCTTGAGATCCGCAAGAGTCGTCACAAAGGAATTCCTCCCATGAGCCTCTAAATTTGCCAACGAGGAGCAAAAGAGATTCCTTTCGGGCATCGCAAAAGTCTCCATGTAGAAGGCAAAAAAGATCCTTTAGGTACATTATGTGTTGTTATCTAGTAGAAATCTTTAGCATACAAAAATAAAACATTTGAAAATAAAATAGATGAAACAAATATTATACAACCTTACTCTACATAATTATCCATCATGAAATTGGATGTAGAAGATTCAAGACTTACACAAATTTTAGGGAGAATACAAGTAGCTGAATTATTGCTTAATTACTGAGCAGAAAGAGAAGGCAAAGAAAGTACAATTGTTGCACATAATTGCTCCTTCGTTCATTAGAACATGCGTGAGAGAGAGAGAGAGAGAGAGAGAGAGAGAGAGAGAGAGAGAGAGAGAGAGAGAGAGAGACTCAAAGGTTACATCAATTCCTAATCTTGATAGGAAGGGGATTATCACTTCAGATACGAGGGAAAAGTCACTTAATTAAAGGGATCGAGTCTAGCTAGGGGTTCAACAGAGAGCACCATTTGAATGCGACTGCTACACCTACAATCATTGATTTCATCCTTGATTTTGCCCTTTTCACATCTATTCACAGGCTCCATGGTAGTTTTGCTTTTTTAAATTGATCTTAAAGACCACCAATTGCAGGTTTTGAGTGCTTCTTGAGAAGCTCTTACAAGAGCATGTCTAGATTTTGAGGGTTTTAATTGTAGTATCCGACTCCATGTTTCCCAACATTGGTCGCTATCGTATGATGCGTGGGAATTTTCAATTTGTCGCCCATTGCATTCACCATCGATGTTGCAAGCAAACCAGTATTCAAAGCATGGTGCGCTCATAACCCATAGACTACCAAGTAAGAAAAGGAATAAAACCAAATAATATACTTACTATGAGGTGAAAAGTATCGTAGACTTACCCAAAGGTCAAGGGCAATTTTCAAACCTCAAAGGTACATATGTCTTGGACCTGCTAAATACTTAAAGAAATATTTAATTGAGAACCCTGGGTGTTGCCTTGGCAATTCAAACCCCTTAGTTAGATTTGTAAATCCGAACCCATTGGTTAGATTCTAAAAAGAATCTTTTTAAACTATTAGTTAGCTAAGAGCAGCATAGGCTACTGTGCTACCAATAGTGATTTTGTAAGCAACTTGGTAATGTGAACTTGGCTACTGCACCTTGGCACTTGAGAACTTCTTTCCTTGAAAGTACAAGTGTGAAGAGACCTATTAGTGGCCATCAACACTTATGGATAGATTTGTCATTAGCTGGATTACCCCTGAAAATACCACTCCTATTGACACAATCACTGCTATAGACTAAGCAGGAGATCCTCTCAAGTTGGAATCTTATTCACAACTGGATCTTTAAAACAATCATATCTCCCCATTGAAAGAAGAAAAAATTTCCCAAAACCAAAAAGAAGGTACATTCATACTAGATATTCTTTGGTTTTTGAAGGCTCTCTTAGCAAAGTCATGTTATCACATGAACTAGTTGCTTGATAGTGAGGCTATGCACCTTCTATTCCTGCCAGCTCACCGCATCAACAATCACTCATTATCATTGATAATATGCACAAGGTGCATGCACTACAAGTTGGAAATCATCATCTATAGTGCATGCACCTAGTGCATATTATCAATGAAAATGAGTGATTGTTGATCCAGTAATATGCAACGAACACAAGCAAATATACCGGCCTCAATTGTTATTGAGTAGAAGGTTATAGTTATGGGTAACCCCTGCAACAACATCAACAAGAGAATCATTAATAAAAATAATTGGAAACAAACAAAATCTTACCTTCTCTTATAGAAGTGTGTGAGTCTAGTGCATGTGGACATCACATTGAATGGAATCCACTATGACCCCATCAGACGAATAATGATGTCCTTGACAGAGTAGCTGGTGTTATAGTGGAAGCGTAAACAGTGATTGAGTGGAATTAATTCCACCTTATTGGCATGCCATGCATGCAAGTGCGAGAAATAGCTTGATGAGACCTTGGCTACAATGACAACCTCAATAGTTTGATCGATACCTCAAGTGCCTTGCACGATCTATACCGGCATGGATACATCACAATTCAATGTTTCCAAACATAAATTGTGAGCTTAATATCCCAATATTGCCAACTCCCCAAACTCGTGTGCTTTTGCCTGTGATTCAAAGTCAATGAGCAATACCTTGGCATGGGATAGAAGCCTTGCCTCTCGTTATGTCTTTCAAAGCACTTTGCTTTGCAATGTAGGAGATCCTTCCAAAGAAGTGGAAATTGTCTAACCTTGCCGAGCATCTGGTGTTAGCTGGGTCTAATTCAGAACCACATGCTCGGTTGAGAGTAAATGTGATTGAAGTTGGCTCATAGCATAGATTCTTATGGATAGAGCTATCACATGTACCATGTAAGCCTGCTTGCATGCTGGCACCTATTGAAAGACCATCCAGACACATTGCAAAGTCCCCCCCAAGTTCGCATGCTAATAGTATATTCCAAACTTTGGAAGCTTCTATACAAGATGCCTAAGATTGAATCCTTGTTGCTTCACATAAGCACATTAGAAGAATAAAAAATGATGGAGTTTATTTGATCAATGCTAAAATGAATGCTTCTGCTGACATGCACATGCCAGGGCAAAAGAAAATTGACCTTGTCAATCATTTACAAATAATAAACCTTGTCAAGTTGTACGTCCTATTGAGAATCAAAAAAGTACCTTAGATTTCCAAATGCTGAAAGGAAATAGCTCAGGACTTGCAACTATCAAACTTCATCTCACTTTCAAAGCTTTCTTGACATAAGTAACTTTTGCTTGCCAAGCTTGCATTGTTGAAAATTTTGCAAGATTCAATAAGTTCAAAACTGTAAACTTCAAAATTTAACTTGTTGACCTACCTTTCTAGTAATTTGTGTGCTTGCGGTACTCCAGGAGTGTCCATATCGCATCTTCTTGTCTACCAAGTCTTGAATCACCACCCTTGGCATCAGGATTTGCATCACCACGTGGTGTGGTTTGACTATGCAGGATGCCTTACATGTGTAGAAGCCATGCTTCACCATGTACAATTGTGTCTTGATCGACTTAATGAGCTTGAAGTCTACAAAGGACCAAACTATGGTTGTGCCTGTTCTAAATATGATTATTCCATGGCCATGCTTGAAGCCCTTGCTTAGAGGTCAATGAGAGCTAAGCAAATTATAAACCTCAATCACCCTTGCTGCATTCAATTCCTAGAGTTTATTGAATGTTCTGAATTTGATTTCGTGATCATGATCTCCTGCTTCTTGTTAAGGTCTCCGTGCAAAAATCACCATGTCAAAACTTATTGTGTCTAAGAGACTTGCCTCCTTTACATCATCAACTCTGGGGAAATCTTGCCTACCGAAGAGAATATGAGGGTCATCTTGGTCATCACTTTGTGGTGGGAACGCCCCCCAGTCACTTAATGATCACCCTGAGTCTTTTCTTACTGCGAACTCACCAAGATGGAGCTATGGTGGTTGTCGCAAATGACAATGTAGAGAGAGAGAGAGAGAGAGAGAGAGAGAGAGAGAGAGAGAGAGAGAGAGAGAGAGAGAGAGAGAGAGAGAGAGAGAGAGAGAGAGAGAGATCGTTGCCGACTGTGTGGGTCTCGGTTTGGCGCCATGAAGAAACAAAAAAGAGTGCCCTCATTGTGGCACTCCTCTTTGGCTCCGTCATTGCTGCAAACTATGTTGCTTGCAATGGTGCCTTCCTCCATCTAGGGGACCTTTCTCATGGCTCGACCCTTTGTCCCCTCCTTGCCTTGCATCCCTTGTGTTTAGGGGTTTTTTCCCACGTGAATCTGCTTGCTATGGGAGCTTCGACAAGATTAAGATAAGAAGGAGAAGGAGAGAGAGAGAGAGAGAGAGAGAGAGAGAGAGAGAGAGAGAGAGAGAGAGAGAGAGAGAGAGAGAGAGAGAGAGAGAGAGAGAGAATCCATGCATGCTTCCCCTCCTTCCCTTGAGCTCTAACTGGAGATAGCGATATGCTCATCACTGATGAACCATACTATATATAGGCCCTAGGACCTGTGACTCGTACCTATATATAGACCCTGGTACTACATGTGTGTCCTGACCCTACCCTTGGCTTGATAGATGTATGAGCAATGGCGATGGGCCAGCTGAGTAGAGAGTGCTCCCTCCTTATTGAAACGGGTCCTCTTCGGAGACTCTGATACCACTGTTGAGCAACGACAGCTATGGCGGCTGCAAACAAAGGCAAGCCATGAGAGATAGAGAGCGGACAAGGAGAGAGAGAGAGAGAGAGAGAGAGAGAGAGAGAGAGAGAGAGAGAGAGAGAGAGAGAGAGAGAGAGAGGCATCAACAAAAAATCCCTTGCTATAACTATTAGATGATGTCTTCACATGATATATAGATAAAAAATGACTAGTATAGTTTGCAGTGCATGCTCTTTAAAAGAAAGGAGTGGTGTGTGTGTGTGTGAGCTCTGACAAGGCATGTTCCTGTGGGCTTGAACCCAACATGTTTTTGTAGCCATTACCTTAATATTTCTTATATTTGATTTACAAATGAGTTTAGAGTAAATTATACGCATGAACTTGCTTTTTGAACACTGAAGCAAGAATATTTTGTGATTCAACCATTTTTTTCTTAATGTCTTTGACCTTTACTTGAAATTGAAGTAGGAAATGTGGCATACGCATTGGATTAAATGCTTTTTTTCTACATTTTCTCAAAAGATGGCTCATTTAGTGCCCACTCCCTTTTGCTAAAGAAAAAGACATCCTCTTATGTATGTGACCATGAGCTTCAATATAGGGGAGAAGGGTGATAATATTCCTCCCTCCTTGAATTTGTGGATGTTGAGTGTTCTCGTGTAAGTTGATAGGCTCATCTATGCCCCCTCATTTAGAGAGTAGAGCAAAACCCATAAGAGTCAAAGCTAAATGGAAAATATCTAGGTGGTAATGTAGGAGGAGAGAATAATTCTCTTCTTCTTCTACGTGGATGTTTGAGAGATACCCCTCCCTAGGGTCTATGCACAAAATATACAATTTACACTTTTATACAATTTTCAATATACATCAGAGTTGCGGAAGCATTTGCACAGGGGAGGAGTTCTTAGCGCCCAACCAAGCATGGAGTTTAGGCCATGAGCCGGACTGCATCGAGAGGTACCTAGCGACTAGTACTACTCCTGAATGGGTATTATGAATGAAAGCGTACTCAATAAATAAATATAACATTGTGGAGGGTGAATATATATGTACACCGCATTGCGGGGGGGGGGGGGGGGGGGGAGAGAGAGAGAGAGAGAGAGAGAGAGAGAGAGAGAGAGAAAATATAGTGGAGGGTGAAATAAAGTGCACAAAGACATGAGAAAATGACAACATAGAATCTTTAAATGCCCCGTCTAAATGAAACAGGCAACCATGTATTAATGCAATGACAAAATCTAAGTATACCATAACATCAAAAAGTTTATGACAAAATAAGTAGCAAAGCAGTGGACCCTATGTAGGGATCGACCGGATCCACCCATCCACATCCGCTCTACTACGAACAGAGAGAAGTTCACTTCGCCGGCGGGAGCGAGCCAGAACACCTCCAACCTACCTGAGCCAGACATAAGTTGAGTCCGCTTCGCCTCCCTCCATGAACCCGAGCTCTGAAAGGATCCCAAGTACCAGTAGGTGGTAGGGTATCAACAACAACCATACCACTTTAGGTGCCACGCCTCTTCGATGCCTAGCTCGGGTGTTTAGGCAAAGCCAAGGCAAAATCTGCGATGCGTTAACTGTGTATGTCATTCAACCCCCGACGCACTAACCGTGTAGATGAGCCTAACAAAAGAAGAAGACCTAGGCAACACCCCCGATCCAACAAAGCCCCAAGTCAACGATCCTTTAGTGTAAGGCTAAGCGATGTAGGTGATCCTAGTCTTGTAGCGACGCTGCCATGAGAAACATAACACGTGAGTCCAATCACAATATCACTTTCCATATGCACAAACAATCTTTTCCAAGCAGTTAGACTGCACAGGGTCTCTACCCTTACACGTCTACCATAAACTATCTGGATCTCTTCGTGATCCATTCCCAAAACCATACACCATGATCCAATCACATAACACGGGTGAGCACTCCATCCAACTTGGGTGAGGCACGACCATCCTGCATAACCACTTGGGTGAGCACTCCATCCAACTTGGGTGAGGCACGACCAATCCTGCATAACCACTTTAGAACATAACATGGCTACAAAAATTTCATCAGCATTAACCAAATTGAGAAAAAAAACCATAAGCCACACCAGCTTCCGCCATAAAATCACAACCATAATCCATAAGGGAATCTCAACCCTTAATCTCCAATCATAATCACATTGAACCAACTCCCACTTTAACATAATGCTGCAATCAATTGGAGTCCATACACATGTGACCCTTAAGATGTGATTCTTTCATGCATAAAAAGAGTCCGACCAACAACTAATCATGATATAAAAATCCAATTTTGACAACATCCAACCATGCAAAGTTGATGTATCACATCTGCACTTCACCTCCCTAGCACATAGAGAGCTAGTTTTGACCTAGAAAGGTGGAAAGCAATCATAAACATGCATATGCGGCATCTATATCAATCCATAAGTTTCCATACATCATATGATAACATTCTATCACCACAAACATGATGCAAAACAGCTTCGACCTTTAGGTCAACCATAAACCATAACTTCACACATATGCAAAAAACAACTTTTTGGCATTTTCGAGAGCATACAAAACATGCAAATGAAAGTATTTGACCTCAAAACAATGCATCAAGCTCAACTCCATAATATATAGTATCACCCTATCACATCACTTCACCCATATGGTACTCACACAACAAACGGTAACCCCAAAAGAAAGCCACTTTAACCATATCTGCCTATGCGGTTCGGGATGTCTAACCATATACCTTCACATAAGTTTATGGGCATCTAATAACTGAAATCAACTCACCAAAACAAACCATAAATCATACATAAACGGTTCGGTTAGCTCACGACGTCATATGGTACCCCACCTATGTAGCGTCCCTACACGTGTAGGTAAAACCGGTTATAGAACGATTAATAACTCGCATTTCCGAGGTGATACTGAAGATCTAAATACATTTATCATCAAGTTTCATCAAGCTTTTCAATTGGTTAAGTGGGGTTTGCCCATCCGGTGAATCTATATAATGGTTCTCCAAGGACCTTGGAGTCAAAAGTTGGTTGTGCAGTAAAAAGCAAGCTGTTTTTTTACCATAGCTCTTAGCTAGTGTGTGATTTTCACATGACACCAAAGAGAGAAAATGTTCTAAATGATGTGTTTTATCTCTGGTACATAGGATTCGGCTGATTCATAACGGTTTGTGATTTATGACCAAAACAGTGTTCCTACCGCCTCTATGACGCGAAATGAAAAGCGCTTTTTATGCACGCACGTGATCATAAACGCATCATGTGCATAAATCAACGTGTTAAACATGATGAAATAATCATGGGGAAACTTCATACGTACTCGGTTAATCCATACATACACTCGTATACGAAAAAATAATCATTGAGAGGGTGACTAATCAGAAAAACGACATAGAGAGAGAGAGATGATGGCTATGGAGTTTAGAGCTTCTCACCGTGCTTTAGAATAGATTAGGGGCTGTCAATAGGCTTCTTGCTTTGCCACAAGAGAGCGGTGATGAGAGCTACGTAGAGGTATTCACCACGAAAGCTTCCGAAGAGCGCGTACACCGTGAAATGAGAGAGAAGATAGCAAGTAGAGAGAGAGAGTATCTTGAGAGAGAGAGAGAGAGAGAGAGAGAGAGAGAGAGAGAGAGAGAGAGAGAGAAGAGCTTATGGTGATGGTGATGAAGAGCTTGCACCACTCCATATAATAGATATCTATAGTCTTGCGGTAGTAGACGCAACAGACGGCCTGAAAAACTGAGCACTCTATACCAATTTATAGATTCTCCAACTGCCCGAAGTGTGTCCCAAGCTACAGGTAGCGCTAGTTTTTGAGCCAAGTATAGGTGCAAGCTTTTGGGAACTTTGGTAAAAACGTGCCTTTGCTTCTGGTGGTCAACTCTCCCACTTACCATTCAATTTTTACATTAAAATTGGCCAATTGAATAGTATCCGGCCAACTAATGGAGACCGTAGCTAAACTATGCCGCACTATAATGTCCCAACATAATTAGGACTTTCTCGTACTGTCCCGGAGTATTTATGGTACCGCTTTTTATAAAAATAAAATTCGTAAAAAGCCCGTATGGTCCCGTTTTTGCTCCGGGTGACCATTTTTAAATCCAACGGAGGCTAAAATTAATATTTTTATGTTTAGGTCATCATAAAAAGCACATTGCTTTTTAAAAACACCGAAAAGTTAAAAATAGCGTAAAAAGAAAAAAAAGCAAAATTTTCGAAAATTGAACCACGGGTTCTTCTCGTCGTCCACCACTAGAATAAGAAAGCGGATTCGCTTTTCACTAAAAAAACACTAAAATTCATGAAAAGCTAAAAATAGAGTGAAAAGCACTCAAAAAGCAGATTTTTACAAAATTGAACCATAGCTTCCCCGGAACACGTAGATCAAGGATCCGACCTTGCTTTTTGCAAAAAAAGCAATTAAAAGCATAAAAAGCATGAAAAAGCTTTAAAAAAGCGAATTTTCCCAAAACTGAACCAAACATCTGTCTAACCTATTAGAACATGGAAACGACCTTGCTTTTGACTTTGGAACCTTTCAATACTCTCAATAAAACATCTCAAGTCAAAATTTGACAAAACATAAATCGAAAGCTATTTTTCTTATTTTTAAAAGAGACCCAAAAATTGGGGATCTTACAATGTCCTTGGTTGTTGCCACTTCCCTTTGTGGAAGGGACAAAACTATGGCTAAAGTTGGCATTCTTTGCTTTGCAACACTTTGGGTGTCATCTTCTAAGATTCATTTCATCTTTGACATGCTCAAGGGAGGTTGTGTTGTTCCCTTCATTTTGTTTGTCTTATTGACAACAATCTACTTAAAGCTTAGTTAAAAAATCCTTTAGTCACATTCTACAATGTGATATTTATACATTGGGCAAGCTTATTTTCTCTCCCAGAAAGGTACTAACAACATAACTGATGTGACAAACATTGATGGACAGGTGCTCTCATTTAGACATGATGCTCTTACCTTTGGGCTTGGGATGCACTATAGGCGCATGTGGGGAAGAATACGAAGTGAGCTTTTTGAGTGAGCTTTTTGTCCATGGAGTGAGCTTCTTTCTATGGCTTCACAAAAATAGCTCGCTTAGCAAACATTTTTCCTGAGCTCCTTGTCCATGGAGCGAGCTTTTTTCTATGGCTTCTTCAAAAGAGCTCTCTTTGCCCAATATCTAAGGGTTTCGGGCATCTGACCAACTTGACACTAAACATACCTTCTCAACACTCTAAAAACATGCAATCCACAGGCTTCGTTCGTCAAGGGAACCACTCCTTGCTCACCAATGAGAGGAATGTGAATTTTGTATGAAATCCGTTGCATTGTTTTGTCAACTCTTGGAGCCACGACGACCCAAAAACAACTAGATCATTGGTGTGTGTTGTGAAGAGTGTCCTGTAGTGTGAAACGCATGCGCAGTGTTGTGTGTGTGGGAAGGGGAAGAAGGAGAAGGAGTGAGGGTGTGTGGGTTTAGCAATACTCAAGATGAGTTGTCCCTTATTCTTTGTATATGTACAAAGCAATAAGGTGGTCAATGGGCGGGCACCCATAGCTTGAGTGGAGCAAGGCACAGAGGCCTTTACCCCAACAATCTCCAACTTAAAGACAAATGTACCGATAAGTAGGTCCTACTAGCTAAACTACTAGTATGTACAAGAAAACAGGTGAGAGACTCTCTTAACCTACGTCCATTGGCTCACTCAATCGATCTAAATGCAGCCGTATCGACTCTAGGGATAGGCAAGCGTGCATACCTGTTGGTGTATAAAGCCCAATGTGGTCGCCCAGGTAAGTGGGCGGGCCGCCAGGTATGTACACATATTCTTTTGTAAAAACCTAATAAGAACTCACTGTGCTCTACACATTACAGTAGAGAGAGTTCACCATATTGTCGTGCTCTTCTTTTCGCACTCTCTCTCGCGTCGCACTTCCGCTCGTACTCCTTCAACTGGTATCAGAGCTCAGATCGAGGCTCGGGGCAGCACTACAGGAGGCTAGAGTCACCAGCTCAGATTGGAGTGAAATTCGACAGGCGAAGACACGGCCCCAAATCCTGTGGGACAGCCCGAAGGGCTTGGTGTTCTCATAATTTCATTCTGAGGTCATCTTGGCCACCGTTTGGCTTCGACAAAGGTCTGCGCAGGTCATTTTCGACTACGTGGTCTCGGCGGGTGCAGATCCGACTTTGCAAATTTGGGATTTTTGACCTATGACTACAGGTGCTGAGGATATCGACACTCCCAGAGTGTTGATTTGTGGCTGTCTACACATCGAAGGACAGCTCACAGTTCTTGGAGGCGTGTCACATACGACACAGGTGCATCTACACACAGACTGTAGGCGACATCCACTAGTTCATCAAGTAGCTTGTGTTTGCTACTTGATATTCCAGATTTCATCCTGACATTGCAGGTACTTCCACATGGGATGTATTGTCAGAGATGATGTATGTTTGTTGAGGGTTTGCTGGCTGTGAGTCACGCAGCAAACAACCGCCGCAGCGGTTACAGCATACAGTGGGAAATTTGTGGATGTATGACTTTGTGGGAAGTCTATGTACTGTCAGATTTACTGCAGCCTTTGTTGAGGGTCGAGTGAGGTTTTATTGAGCTGGGGGATTCTCGAATGTTGAGATCCTTTCGGTGATACAGGTCTTGGAGCGATCCCTCGAGCACCCTTAGATAGGCAGCTAGGATGTATTGACTGTGAGTTAGACATTTGGGATTGCATCTTTGCTTTACTCCCATTGAGGCATTGTCGCAGTCTATGCTTATAGGACAATGACAGGACAGTGAGAGACAATACAGGTGCAGGACAGGTTTACCCGCAGCTTACAATGTCAGAGAGACAGTGTTTTTTGAGCTGTTTTTTGGTCTGTTTTTAGTACACCAGAGACATTTTACAAAGGAGACTCTGCCAAAATTTATGCAGAATCTGAAGCTTTCTTGGTTCATTTGACAGGTTAGTATTGGTTCAGAGGTCAGTTTACAGGGGAAACTCTGCCGAATTTTTCCCAGAAAAGTAAACTACTGTGAAGCGTAGCTATTGGATCACAGGACACTGCTCTTTACAATATCAAGAAGCTGGATGGAACCAATTTCCCATTGTGGAAGAAGCAGATTTGGCACAAGTTGGTACAAAAGAAGCAGATAAAACCTATAAATATCAAGGGGATAAAACTAGAAGATATGGACGAAGATGAATGGAGCGAAATGGATGAATTGGCACTTTCTACCATTATGCTGACTTTGGCAGAAAGCGTTTACTTCAATGTAGCAGATGAGATGTCGGCTTATCAAGCATGGTTAAAGCTGAGTGATCTTTATGAGAAGCAGAGTGCAGCTTCACAGGTATACTGGCTTAAGAAGCTTGTTGACTTGAAGATGAAAGAAGGGACACCTATGTCCAATTATCTGAATGAATTCAACACAATCTATAGTCAGTTGTCAGCTCAAGGTGTCAAGTTTGATGAACCTGTTAGAGCTATGTTCCTATTGATCACATTGCCGGAAAGTTGGGACACTTTTCGCACAGCTTTGAGTAATTCTGCACCTCCAGATGGTTTGAACATAGTAGGTGTAGAAGGAAGTCTGCTTACTGAAGAAACCAATAGAAAGACAATGGACAAAGGCAAAGGAACAGCCTTAGTTGTCAGGGGAAGGACCAAAGAAAAGTACAAAGGTGGAAAGAGGAATCAGTCTCGTAGCAAGTCCCGCAGTGCTAAAGGCAAGAGTGACATAGAATGCTACCATTGTGGCAAGAAGGGTCACATGAAAAGAGACTGCAGAGAATGGAAAGCAGAAAAAGGCAAAGAGAAAGCTGAAGACCATGGTGAGAAGAACAAGTCCTCAGTGAAGATTCAAGAAATAAATGTGACAAACACTGTTGCAGAGGATGACAGTCTAGTGTCAGGAGACATCTACTTCTTGAAGAATACAATGGACTCAACTCTTCTTACAGCATCTGATGGAAATGCACTGAGTGACTGGATAATAGACTTCGGGGCATCACTTCATGTGTCTCCAAACAAGGAGTGGTTTACTTCTTATGTGACCACTAAAGATCATGTTCGGCTAGGCAATGGGTAGACATGTGAGATCTTAGGTGTTGGAGATGTTCAATTGAAGTTTCAGAATGGCTCTTCTTTCACGCTAAAGAATGTGAGACATGTTCCCGCAATTACAAAGAGCTTGATCAGCACAGGTTTACTTGATGATGCTGGCTACGTCACCATTTTTGGACAGAACATGTGGAAGATATCCAAGGGTTCTATGACAGTAGCACATGGAGTAAAGTCTGGAGGACTTTACATGATTTATGTATCAAATGTCTCTAAAAATGTAATCAATGTAACCGAGCAGCCGAACATTTCTTTGTGGCATAGCCGGTTAGGACATATGTCCAAGAAGGGAATGGAAATCTTGTCTCGTTCTGGTTATTTGCCTGGCTTTTTATTTAATGATTTTGAATTCTGTGAACATTGTCTGTATGGTAAGCAAACACAGCAACCACATAAGCATAGAAGCAGTAGAAGAGATACACAGTTGGCACTTGTTCATAGTGATTTGTGTGGACCTATGCCTAACCTATCTCTAGGGGGAGCTTCTTACTTTATGACATTTATAGATGATTACTCGAGGAAAGTATGGGTTTACTTTCTCAAGCACAAGGATGAAGCGTTTAGTGTTTTCAAAACGTTTGTAACACTTGTGGAGAATCAGAGTGGCAAGAAGCTTAAATGCTTACGCACTGACAATGGTGGAGAGTATGTTTCAAAGGCCTTTCAGGACTTTTGTGAGTCAAAAGGTATAAAACGTGAACTTACTGCTCCTTACAATCCTCCTCAAAATGGTGTTGCTGAGAGGATGAATAGGACCATACAAGAGAAGGTCAGAAGTATGTTGTCTAATGCACAGCTGCCAAATGGGTTTTGGGCTGAAGCTGTATCAACAGCTGTTCATCTTGTAAATAGATCTCCTAGCAAGGTTTTGCAGAAGGATTCAGTGCCAGAGATGGTATGGTCAGGCAAAATGCCCTCATACAAGCATCTCAGAGTCTTTGGCTGTGAGGCATATACTCACGTTCCAAAGGAATTTAGGAACAAACTTGAGCCAAAGAGTAGAAAGTGCATCTTTCTAGGCTATGGTAATTCTGGTGAGATGGGGTACAGACTTTGGGATCCCGAATCCAGAAAGGTTGTCCGCAGCAATGATGTTCACTTTAATGAATCCAAATATCATTCTAAACCAGAGAGGGTTGTAGAGATTAGAAGAGTTGTCTTCCAAGAAGATGGACTTGCACGTGCAAGACAAAATGTCAGGGCTCAAGAGGAGCAAGGACAGGATAGAGTGGAACCACAGGTTGTGGCTGAGCCTGAGCCACCTATTGTGCGTAGATCTAGACGTGTCACGCGACCTCCTGATAGGTTTGTTCCATCTATGAACTATGTCATGTTGACTGATTGCAATGAGCCTTCATGTTACAAGGAAGCAGTGCAAATGAAGGACTCCGGGAATTGGCAATTGGCCATGCAGTCAGAGATGATAGCTCTGCATAAAAACCAGACATGGAAGCTAGTTAAATTACCACGGGGCAAAAAGGCTCTACCCTGTAAATGGGTTTACAGGTATAAGATCACCGCTCATGATAGTCAGCCAAAGTACAAAGCAAGGCTTGTTGCCAAGGGCTTTAAGCAAGAACAAGGCATTGACTTTGAGGAAGTCTTCTCTTCGGTGGTCAAGATGACTACATTGAGATGCTTTCTTGCATTGGTTGCCATATTAGATTTGGTGTTGCACCAAATGGATGTCAAGACAACGTTCTTGCATGGTGATTTAGATGTGGAAATTTACATGCAGCAGCCAGAAGGGTTTGTTGAGAAAGGCAAGGAAATTGGGTATGCCAGTTGTTAAAGAGTCTTTATGGCTTAAAACAATCACCGAGGGCATGGTACCATAAATTCCACAAGTTTATGCTTTCTCAAGGCTACAAACGTAGTGAGTTCGATCATTGTCTATATACAAAGAAGGCTAAGGATGGTAGTTGGCTGATCCTTATTTTGTATGTGGATGACATGTTGATTGCTGGCAAGCACTTGGAAGAAATTTCAGCTTTGAAGTCAAAGATGGCAAAATCGTTTGACATGAAAGACATGGGTGAGGCAAGTCATATACTTGGTATGCGCATTGAGAGAGACAGATCAAAGAAGTTGATTTGGTTATCTCAAACAGAGTATATTGACAAGGTTTTGCAACGTTTCAATATGGAGAAGGGAAAGGCACTGAGTGTTCCATTGCCACCATATGTGAAACTTAGCAAACAAGATTGTCCCGTGTCTGAGGAAGAACAGGCTGAAATGGATAAGATTCCATATGCGTCTGCAGTGGGTAGTTTGATGTATGCAATGATTGCTACTCGCCCAGACATTGCATTTGCAGTGGGAGTAGTAAGTCGATACATGTCAAACCCAGGCAAGAAACATTGGGAGGCAGTGAAAGGAATATTGAGATACCTGAAAGCTACAAAGAGTATGCGTATATGCTATGGGAGTCAGGAGCTAAGTGTAAAGGGTTTTACAGACTCAGATTATGCAGGTGACTTAGACAACCGAAGGTCTACGTCAGGGTATGTCTTTACATTGGCTGGTGGAGCAGTATCATGGCGTTCTAGATTACAAGATTGTGTTACTCAGTCTACTACAGAGGCTGAATATGTTGCAGCATCAGAGGCATGCAAAGAATCAATTTGGCTTAATCGACTAGTAAGAGACTTGGGAATCAAAGAAGAGATGCATGTGTTATACTGTGATAGTCAAAGTGCTATACAATTGGCTCGCAATCCAATTTATCACTCAAAGACAAAGCATGTGGATGTGAAGTATCATTTCATCAGGGAAATGCTCGAGGATAAGCAACTTCAGCTTGTCAAAGTTCACACCACAAAAAATCCTGCTGATCTACTTACAAAAGGACTTCCCTCAGAGAGCTTTGCGCATTTTTGCAAGTAGTTAGGTGTAGGGTAGTGCATCACTTCTCTACATCTCTTGCATATTAGCTTGTATAGTAGCTTCTCTCACACTTAAAGTACCACATTGGACTTTAAGTGGGAGGTTGTTGGGGTATAAAGCCCAATGTGGTCGCCCAGGTAAGTGGGCAGGCCGCCAGGTATGTACACATATTCTTTTGTAAAAACCTAATAAGAACTCACTATGCTCTACACATTACAGTAGAGCGAGTTCACCATATCGTCGTGCTCTTCTTCTCGCACTCTCTCTCGCGTCGCACTTCCGCTCGTACTCCTTCAATACCCACGCTAGAGCCTGTATGTAAATCCCGCAAACTACTCTGTATGGTCTACAAAACTCCACTATGCATCATGCTAGTGTCAGTCATCGTATGACTGACAATTGTTGTAAATGCTCCCACTATGGTTGCTAGGTCGGGCCTTGACACTAGTACGTTGTACATGAGATGCCCAAATGCTAACCAAATCTGCACAAAACTAGCTGTCCTAGCCTCCCTGTGCTATCTGCATGTACTGTATCATAAAGACTATCCATCACGTATGGATGTGTCATCGTCGATACTAGGATGTCTATGTCCCTCTCACCCATAGGCAGAACCATGTGTCTCGGCATCAACTCATCAGCCTCTAGCATAAGCAATCAAAGAGCTCCATGTCCGTCATCTCTGCCTGTGTCTCTAGGGAGCAGACTCACTATACCTGTGCCTGCACAAACTCTGACAAAATTTCTTGTGTCTCAGTAGAGCAGTGTCGCTCTACATCTATCTCTATAGAGTCTACTAGCACGTCCTGTATAGCTAAATGCTCTGTCTCATGAGCATGGTGGACATCACCTACAAAGGAGACACATCTTGTCTCTTTCTCAAAGCATGCTAGGAACAAAACAGAAACCATGCCGTCTCAAACCTCAAATACATGCATAGGATATACCAAGCCATTCTGGGCTCCCCTGGAAATCACTAAGGATCCACAATCTATCTGGAAAGACTGCTCTCTAAGCAGTGTCTGACACCCAAAATTGGCTAGCCGTCTCACTGAAATCAATATTTTTCTAAGCTTAAGAACATAACGTACATATCATAGCATATATGATGCACCACTAGGCAATGACAAGCAAACATCTCCTGCATCTGCAATGCCAAACGCCGAACCATCAGCCAAGTGTAGATAATCAAAGCTCCCACTAGAGAAGGTGCTAAACCACTCACGATGTGGTGAGACGTGAAAAATGGCATTCTCATCTAGAAACCAACGAGGAGAACTGTCACCTCTCAAAGACATGTAAGCAGGAGGAACGCTAAAGGCAAATTTGACATCACTGTGACTGGCATATGAAGCCATCACTCTAGCATTTGTCAAAACCGCATCTCCATATCGTATACATCTCTGCTGATGTCTCATATGTCTAAAATAACGGTGCCCAATGTGCCATGTGTGACCATAATACCAACAATGCAAGTATCGACAACTACAAGACTGTCGTCTCTCACAAGTCATCACTATCGACTGTGAATTATTACACATGTAACATTTAATGGCCTAATAACTTGTGTGTAGTGGAAAATAGCATGAACATAGTGAGCATTTCATTAGAATAGATTCCTAATGACAAGAGTGCTTGGGTGGAGTGAGCAACAAAAAGCATAACACCTAGCTAAATAGCATGAAAAATACCTCAAAAGAGAGAGAAATTAAGCAATTGACAATAGTTGAGGACCGGATTTGCATGGATCCGGTCCCCCCTCCAAAAGGCTTTGTATTATGGTTTCTCCCATCAAGAGAGAAATTTTACAATACAATTCTTTGTGTTCCTTCAATACTAGCTAGTGCAATGAAGATGGAAACTTCATGCACTAAGCAAAACACTTATCAAACACAACATCAATTCCCTCACGATCTCAGACCCAAGACCTCACACACCTTCGAAGATGGGGAGAGCTAGTGGGCTATGAGAGTAGATTGAGAGGAAGAAGGAGTATTCTTACGAGAAAGATGTACATCTCCTCACATAATCACTCATATTAGCATAGCTTAGCTTAGTAATTACCATGGTAGAGGAGATGAGCATGCATTGAAGCTTGGCTCTTGGTTGGATTTGCATCACAAAGCCAAGAGTTGTTGATGTAGGCCTCCCTTCTCACAAGCTTGGAGTAGGTGGTAAGCTTTCCATTAAAGCTTGATAAGGAGAGAGAGTCTTCTTTGCTTCACACATGAGATTGTGTGAGTGTGTGTGTGTTTGTTAATGCCTTGCAAAAATCAGCCCCCTCTCTAGCTTTTAGGAGAATTAGATATTGATTATTATGACAACACATGTTTGCTATAACTAGATGCCAAGAAACCAAACTATGGCGAGAAATTGTGGGAGAAAATTGACAGAGTCTCCTCTGTAAACTGAGCAAAAAACTCAAGTACAATCTCTACTATAAACCATACCACACTGGCAACAAAGTAAGAGATCACTCAACCACTATGCAATCACGAAACCTATGATCAATTGCATCAAAACGGATGCTCACATATGCATAAAGTCACCTCCACAATCTTCTATCTGCAAACATATAATCTGGGACAAACAACTCAATCGAGCGTAAATCGCATAACCATATGCGCAAGCAGTGAGCAAATACTGCTCAAAACGCTTCCCAAGTAGGTCTGCAAAGATCTGTCAAAAAATATGTAGAAACTGTGAAGCGTGTGACTACTTGTATGTCTCCACATGAGCATATGCAACTCTCACTCTTGTGAGAGTGTATACAAGGCTCACAAAACCTATCAAAAGTGGGAGTCAAACTCGACCACTAAACCATCAAAGAGAAAAAGTGCAGATACACATGAAGTATGGCTAGGATGTGGGAAAAATCCAGTAGAGTTTCCCTTGAAAACTGAGTGAAAACTCAAAAAATCTCATCAATACTCTGTAAAGCATAGACAAACACTCACTATCTCAGCAAATAGATCCACAAGTACCCACTTGCCAAGACCGACTCTCCTTATAGGCCGACGCGGCCTCACTCAACTCCCTCTCTGAAACACATTGCATCTATCCCTCTTTGACCAACATTTGAGGGTTTCGAGCGTCTGACCACCTTAACACTAAACATACCTCCTCAATACTCTAGAAACATGCACTCCATGGACTTCATTTGTCATCAAAGCCACTCCTCGCTCGCCTCTGAGAGAAATGTGCATTTTCTTTGAAATACTCTAGAAACATGCACTCCATGGACTTCATTTGTCATCAGAACCACTCCTCACTTGCCTCTGAGAGTAATGTGCATTTTCACGCGTCCGACCACCTTAACACTAAACATACCTCCTCAATACCCTAGAAACATGCACTCCATGGACTTCATTTGTCATTAGAACCACTCCTCGCTCGCCTCTGAGCGGAATGTGCATTTTCTTTGAAATTTGCTGCATTTTTCCATCAGCGCCAACTCTTGGAGCTATGGTGACCAAACGCATCCAGATCATTGATGTATTCTGCTCATGACATGGGTAGATGGGATCCAAACCCACTTGCAAGACCGGCTCTCCTTATAGGCCAATGCAGCCTCACTCAACTCCCTCTGAAATGCACTCTATTTGTTCCTCTTTGACTAACATCTGAAGGTTCCAGGCATCAGACCACCCTGACACTAAACATGCCTCATCAACACTTGGAAAGATGCAATCCAGGTGCTTCGTTTGCCAAGAAACCAGTCCTTGCTCGCCATTGAGAGGAATACGCATTTTATCTGAAATTCGCTGTGTTTTACTGTTGCCATTGAATCTTGTAGCCACGCCCATCCAAACGCAACCAAGCCATTGGTGTGTGCTGCTCACGCCATGGGTAGAGGGGATCCAACACCACTTCCCAAGATCATCTCTCCTTATAGGCCAACGCAGCCGTACTCTACTCCTGCTGAAACACACTCCATTTGTTCCTCTTTGACCAACATCTAAGGGTTATTGACGTCCAACACTAAACATACCTCCTCAACACTCTGAAAACATGCAATCCATGGGCTTCATTCACCAAGGGAACCACTCCTTCCTCGCCAATGAGAAGAATGCACATTTTCTCTAAAACTTGTTGTGTTTTTTAGTCGCCGCAAACTCTTGGAGCCACTACGTACCAAACGTTGCCAGATCATTGGTGTGTGTTTCTCACGCCATAAGTAGATGAGATTCAAACCTGTTTTCCAAGACTAGCTCTCCTTATAGGCCAACGTAGCCTCACTCAACTCCCTCTGAAACGCACTTATCTGTCGCTCTTTGTCCAGCATCTGAGGGTTCTGTGTGTCCAACCATGTTGACACTAAACATACCTCCTCAACACTCTAGAAAGATGCACTCCATGGGCTTTGTTTGCCATCAAAACCACTTCTTTCTCGCCTCTGAGAGGAAAGCGCATTTTCTCTTTTGAAATCCGCTGCGTTTTTTCGTCACCGCCAATGCTTGTAGCTATGCCGGCCTAAATGCAGCCAGATCATTGGTGTGTACTACTCAGACCGTGGGTAGACGGGATTCAAACCCACTTGCCAAGAACGGCTCTTATAGGCCGACACAACCTCACTCAACTCCTTGTGAAACGCACTCCATCTGTCCCTCTTTGACCAACATCTGAGAGTTCCGGGCATTCGACCACCTAGACACTAAACACGTCTCCTCAACACTTTGGAAACATGCAATCCATGTGCTTCATTTGCAAAGGGAACCACTCCTCGCTCGCCATGGAAAGGAATGCACATTTTCTCTAAAATCCTTTGCGTTTTTGCGTCACCGTTAAATCTTGTAGCCATGGCGACCTAAACGTAGCCAGATCATTGGTGTGTGTTGCTCATACCATGGGTAGACGAGATCCAAACCCACTTATCAAGACCGGCTTTCCTTATAGGCCGACGCAGCCTCACTCAACTCCCTCTGAAACACACACACTCCATTTGTTCCTCGTTGACCAACATCTCAGGGTCCCAAGCATCCGACCACCTTAACACTAAACGTGTCTCCTCAACACTCTGAAAACATGCAATCCATGGGCTCCGTTTGCCAAGGGAACCACTGCTTGCTCGCCAATGAGAGGAATGTGCATTTTCTTTGAAATCTGTTGCTTTTTTCTGTTGCCCGGAGCCATGGTGACCCAAATGCTGCCAGATGATTGGTGTATGCTGCTCACGCTATGGGTAAACGGGATCAAAACCCACTTGTCATAACCAGCTCTCCTCTACAAGTGCGGGATGCCCAGCAATACTCTGGAGCGCATGGCGCCTTGGGGGGAAACCTTGAGCAAGTGCAGCATGCCCTCTAGTAGTTTGGGGTGCATAGCGCCTTGGGAAACCTTGAGCAAGTGTTGGATGCCCTCTAGTAGTCTAAGGTGCATAGCACCCTGGGAAACCTTTAGCAAGTTCCCCTACAAGTGCGGGATGCCCTGCTTAGTTCCTCTACAAGTGTGGGATGCCCTGCAATACGCTGGTGCGCATAGCGCCCTGGGAAACCTTTAGCAAGTTGATAATGCACTGCAAGGTGCAGAAGGGAGTTGGGGATTAGGAGAAAATCCGCCAGTAGATTTTACTATGTCATACTATGCAACAAAAAATGTCTAGAAAAAGATTGCAATTATATTCCTTTCAGAGATGTCAAGTATGGGGTTGCTTTATTTCTCTCACAACTGTCAATGTTCTTTATTGTGTTGCTCACAACCTATGGTTTATATTTTCATAGACACATGAAAGTTGTTTAGTTGAGTGCTTTGTATGTTTACCCAAATTCTCTACTCCTGCTACGCAATGGGCTGCACCATAAGTTGCAATGTTTCAATACATGGAAGAAAGTTGAGAAAACCCAAATCGTGTAAATCTAGGGTTTTGTTCTTAATCTTTAAGTTCAATATTGTTAAACTTTGTAAAAACTATCAAGATCTGTATGGACAATGACCATATGAGGTGATTGCTTGGCAAACTTGACAATGGAGACGCCTCAATCTTTAGAAACCTGTATTATATATGCAAAGGCTGGTTTGTATTATCAATTTCATTACAGTTCTTTTCATGTTCTAGATCAAGTTTGGAGCCTTGAGTGCATGATCTTGTCATTTAATTTGGGCACAAATGAGAGAAAGTTCAAGTCGGCAAGCAAAATGCTTCTACGTCAATGGAGTACACCTTCTAACCTGGTCACTATTATGGAGGTCTGTTCCTCGAGTAACTAAATGGTATCATTCACTCTTAAGTACTTAATTTGCAATGCACCTGGCAAGGGCTACAGTGAAGATCCAACAAGGGTTTCTCATCTTGAATCCAGACAATTAAAGGCCCAGGATGCCTTGCAATACTCTGGGGCGCATAGCGCCCTGGGATGCCTTCAGCATAGCAGGGGATAGAAAGGAGCCGGAGTAGAAGAAACCCGCCAGTAAAATTTAGAAAAATGGAGTACATTGCAACACTCTGGGGCGCCTAGCGCCCTAGCTTGCCTTGAGCCAGTATGGAAGGGAGTGGAAAAGGAGAAAAGCTGGCAGAAAAGAACACTCTGAAGCGGGTTGAAACGAACACCCTGGATCGCATAGCGCGCTTGAGGAAACTTGAGAAAGCAATTGTACAAGAGATCTGGAAGTCCGCCAAATTTTTTTAAGAAACTTAGATTAAATTGCAACCATCTGGGGCGCCTAACTTCCTAGTATGCTTATAAGGTAAGGGGCTAGTAGAATGGAGGCCCTCAATTCCAGTGATGTTATACGCCAATAATGTTGCATGCGGCTTCTAACTCAATGTCAAGCAAAGTGGTGAGTTGATTTGCCTGGCGATTGCATGATGCATGCGTGAAGGGTTCAAGCTTGTGCGTCTTTTGACCCTCGTGCATCACATTACTCCACTTTCACAATTTTGGGATGGAGCTTCAAATAGGAAGCACGAGCTCGCATACTTGATTTTCCTCTCAGACCGTTCAACTGAGTGAACCAAGACATGCAGGCAAAAACAAGGTCAACATTTTGAGCTACAAAAGCGATGCACGTTTAGGTTGGTGCCATATCTTTATCCCCCTCACCTTAGATTCAAATGCTTAGGTATTCACCAATCAAATGCTTAGAGATTCACCAATCAAACAAAAATCAAATGCTTATAGATTCACCAACATTCAAGAAGCATTATTAGTAAGGTCACATAATGCAAATACACTCACCATCTGGTGCTCCGTGGGCAAGTATTGTCTATGGACCTAAGTTTAATGTATAGAAAGCACTAAGAAGATAGGGCCCTATTATTCATTTGTAGGTAATTCCAAAGCAAAAGGTCCTATCATTCAAGTTCAATGCAAAGACAACCTACAAAGAATTATTTTTGAGGTTTTAAACATATTTTGTAGCCAAAAGGATTAAGTCAGACTAGCAAAAGGTAGTGTAATATAGCAAAAATTTCCCTTTTTTCAAGGCATTCAATGAAAAGGTTCAATTTATTATAGTAACTCAGCTCATCATAGTGTTGGAACAATAGTTCCGAGAAGGCGAGTCAAAACTTATTATGTTTAGCATGTCAAAGCCTAGGTATTCAAAATTGGCAAGAATATTTTGAGGGAGCCTATAAGCTACATAGCATGAAAGTCAAGTTGTTCAGATATGAAGGCACCACTAGGAGAGACACTATGTTCTTCATCAGGTTTGAAATAGATACAAAAGTGCTTGCCAAATCTTGCATGACTCCAACCCTCCACCTTTCGTTTCATCAATTTAATCAAGGGGTAACTGTACCACTTCAAAAATGTTGGTTCAAACTACTCATAAGATACAATTGAAATTCTATGAGAATACTTAGGGTTCTATGCCAGCCAAACATAGGGATAGGGGAACCAATTGTTCAAAGGAAGGAGAGAGAGAGAGAGAGAGAGAGAGAGAGAGAAGAGGGTGCAAGATTGTAGAGTTCATTGCCACTTCTTTGGACAAGATATCTGTTAGGAAATAAAACTTAGCTAAATAGATAATTGAGTAGATTACTTAATGGAGAGAGACAGATTTACATACACAAGATTATAGAGTAGAGAGAGAGAGAGAGAGAGAGAGAGAGAGAGAGAGAGAGAGAGAGAGAGAGTACACACGATATACGTGGTTCACCCAATGTGGGCTACGTCCACGGAAAAGCAGCCACTCAATGGCTTTAGTACTTCAAAACAAGAAGTAGTTTACAAAGGGATTATACCCTTAATGGAGCTCCCACCTTGCTTCACTCTCACCACCTCACACTCACCTTGTTGCATCAACTTCACACTATGAAATGTGTGTAGAAATGGCCTCCTTTTATAGGCCAAAAGGGCTGCCCTCTCTTATGAGAGACAACCATGTGTAGCCGCCCTTGTGCGAATAAGTCCAAATCGGACCCTCCAATCCGCCCATGTGTGGTCGCCCTTGAGAAGACAAGTCCGCTTTTGAATTCGGCCACTGGCCATTGAATTCGGCCACCGGCTATCGGCCATTGACTTTCGACCACCAGCCACCGGCCATTGACTTCTGACCACCGGCCATCGGCCATTGACTACTGGCCACCGGCCAACCGACCGGTTGTTTTCCGACCACTTTTTGGCCGCCGTCCGGCCATAATATTCCGGCGAAAAGGAATATTTCGACGAAAAAAAAAGTCTCAGGGGCCTCCGCCCCCGAGGCCTCTAAAGTTGCCCCTAATTCTTGTCCGTGAAAATTTTGGTTTCCGGTGAGTGATTTTCCTTCACGCACGATGGCTTCTCCTCATAATGGGGGCCTTACAAATGTGCGCTTTTACCACAGAAAATTCCAAGGGTAAATCAGGCTCCATACTTAACAATATCCCCTCTACTTTTTTTTGAGATGTTATTTCTCCTTCATGTTTGCATCTTCAATGCGATTGATCAACACAACTTTGAGAACTCAAACATCTCTCTCTCTCTCTCTCCCCCCCCCCTCCCTTCTCGTGTAAATCTTCAATTCGATTGATCAACACCACTTCAAGAACTCAAACATCTCTCTCTCTCTCTCTCTCTCTCTCTCTCTCTCTCTCTCTCTCTCCCCTTTCTCGTGTAAATCTTCAATTCGATTGATCAACACCACTTCAAGAACTCAAACATCTCTCTCTCTCTCTCTCTCTCTCTCTCTCTCTCTCTCTCTCTCTCCCCCCTTTCTCGCGTAAATTTTGGGAAAGGTATATAGACCCTTCCTTATAATTCTAGGACCACCTTGCTCCAATTCATTACTCACACCCAAAAGATATTTAAACTGAGATCTCAATGCGAGTTGGGTCTAGACAGCCTATTAGATTATTACCTTGGCAACCTGGGTGGTAGGCAATTTGTGACTTCCCATCAAATTAAGGCCTCTGACTTATTCCTCTATAGAAGAAGAAGTTGGTGGCCTTGGCTCCCAATTTCGTTGGTACAAAAAGCACTTTGCAATGCATTCTTCTACCTAAGTACAAGTATCACAGATTGAGCAAAATTATTCCAAGCTATGAAATTATTGAATAGTTTGAGGAGATTCCACATCACTGCAATGGCAATTGCATATACAGATTTCCCTCTATTCATGGTGGTGGCTCAACTATGGTGGGGATGGAATAGAAGTGCGATTGTCATTGCTGGGTGAAGCTAGTGCAAACTAGGATGAAGTTTCCTAATGTGATGAGGAGAAGCAACTATGGATCAACTATGGTGGGGAGGAAAGAGACTGCAAGTAGTGGCCCCAAGTTTTGAAGTATTACCTTGTCCATTTTTGCTTTCTCACTATCAAACTCGGGAGCATCATTCTTGCTAAGTTTTTCACATGCCTGTAGTCTTAATTTATTGTCTCAAGAAAATAACAATTTGCACTACAATGTATGTGCATGTTTCCTGCTCTTTAATGGCCTAAGAGGTACTCGTATATTACACTATTTAATAATTTTTAATTCTTGTGGCACCAAGACACAACAAAGAAAGAGAAGGCAGATCATGGCCCTAAGTTGATAGAGCAAATCACAATACATATTTGCTACATTATCCACATTCTTCAAACACTAGCTGCTTGCATTTGGAGCTTGATCTTCTCCAATTTGTGGTGAATCAATGATAGTGGTTAAGATAGATAGTGTGAAGAGCAACCAGTAAGCCAAGGTCATCATTCACAACTCAAGATTTAGAATAAGGTGTGTACAAGTGATGGACGGTCGGACACCTCGAGCATGTTCAGTTCAAAATCTGACCACCGACAACATGGACACTACATCCACTTATTATTGCCACAAGAAACTTCCTCCAATGTGGATAGTGAACATGCCACCAACTCATCCAATAGTTCATTTGGGGAATATTTACATCCGACACCTTGCTAGAAGCCCACTAAGCATGGATCTGTCTATACATGGTTGTAGCTTCTTGTTGGAATTAGGGTTGTAGAGAAACACACACAGCTTGGAGAAGACGAAGGAAGCTCAAGGCACACAATAGAGAGTGTGTTACTTAGTGTGCAATGGAAAGATAGATAGCCCTAGAGTGATGGGCGTATATACAATGCACGGGGGAAAAAACCTCCTAAAGAGGGAAAAAATGCCCCGGCGGTCCTAGTGTGTTCACACACATCACTACCACATGTATATGGTAACAAATCCCCCCTAGAGTGATGCGGTGAACGAGAGCTGGCACATGAGTAAAGGGAAGTGCCATGCCCTGAGGACAGGATCAGTCCACAAAGGGGAGTAAGCCCAAAGCTTTGCGGAAAGCTTCAAGCTTCTCACGAGACAATGCCTTTGTGAAAAGATCTGCAAGGTTGTCCTGTGTTGGCACATAAGCCAAGCTGATCTCTCCTGCTGAGAGCCTCTCCCTGACATAGTGGTAATGCACCTCAATGTGCTTTGTGCGAGCATGAAAAACTGGGTTCCTCGCAACTGCCAATGCGCTCTGACTGTCAGTGTAGATAGTGTTGGCAGTGTCCTGTCCAACACCCAAGTCAGCCATAAGGCGTCTGAGCCATACACACTCAACCGTAGCTGTGAAGACTGCCCTGTACTCAGCCTCACAACTCGAAGTGGCCACAGTAGGTTGCTTCTTGCTCAACCATGATATACATGAACTGCCAAGCATGAAACAAAAACCACTTGTGGACACTCGCGTGTCAAAACAACCAGCCCAATCTGAGTCCGAAAAAGCATGTAAGTCTGGCGGCAATGATCCCCCCTTGGGATAAAACAAGCCAAGATGTAAAGTGCCACTAAGGTAGCGGAAAATCCTCTTGACAGCCTGCCAATGCTTAGACCCTGGGCTATGCATAAATCTGCTGATCTGCGAGACTGCAAACTGAATATCTGGCCTCGTGTTGCATACATAAATGAGGCAGCCAACAGCAGTTTGGTAAAGAGTGACATCAGCAGGATCGCCAGCATCATGTAGACTCAACTTCAAACCTGTTTCCATGGGAGTGGCAATAGGTTTGCAATCCTCAAGTCCAAACTTACATAGCAATGTCTCTATGTAACTTTTCTGACACAAGGCAATACCACCATCACACTGCTTAAACTGTATACCCAAGTAATGATGCAACAGCCCCAAATCTTTCATCTTGAAAGTAGCATTCAAATCAGCCTTAAATTCAGCAATATGTCTCTCATTTGGTCCAGTGATCAGCAAATCATCAACATAAAGAACCACAATGAGAAATACATCATCCTCACGCTTTACATACAATGTGCTTTCTGTTGGACTGTTACGAAAGCCTCGTTTAACCAAATGAGTGTCAGCTTTCTCATACCAAGCACGAGGAGATTGCTTCAACCCATACAAAGCCTTCTTACATTTGCACACTTTGTCCTCTTGTCCTTTTATGACAAAACCGCGAGGCTGCGTTACATAAACTTCCTCAAATATGTCACCATTCAAGAAAGCAGTAACAATGTCTGATTGATGTACATCCCAACCAAAATGAGCTGCCAATGCACATAGAAAACGCACAGTAGTCATACGACAAGTGGGAGCAAAAGTCTCTTCATAATCTATGCCTTTTTGTTGTGCATAACCCTTTGCAACAAGTCGAGCCTTATGGCGATCGATCTCACCATCCGGCTTGCGTTTCAACTTGTAAACCCACTTCGTACCAATGGCCTTTTTGCCAGGAGGCAAATCACATAAAGTCCATGTGTCATTCTCTATAAGTGCATCATATTCTGATTTCATGGCAGCAATCCAATTTTCTGAATTCTGTGCTTCATCAAAAGACAGAGGCTCCTCAACATCATGTAAACTAGACACAGCCAAAGCATAACAATCTGATGCATAAGATGCATGGCGAGAGCCTGAACGAGTACGACTAGATAAAGGTGCATCCAATTTACTGTCACGCAAAGTGTGCACCAGCCATTTTGGCATACCTCTAGCCTGTTCATTTTCAGCCCTTTCCTCATCAAGTACATCATGTACATCTGCATCAGTAATAGGCTGTTCTAAAACATTTTCAGAAACCCCCATAGGCTGTACATTTGCCTCATTGGAACTTACATTCGTATTTCCACCACTGAAAAGAGGCAACAAAGTGTCATAAATGTCCTGTGAGCTTACATTACTGTCTCTAGTACATGACAGCAAGGGTTGAACAGAATCTTCCACAAACACTACATCCCGTGAAACCAAAATACGTTTTGTTTGCGGATGATACAACCTGTAACCTTTGCTTTCAGCACTATAACCAACAAAAATACATTTGACAGCCTTATCATCCAATTTTCTGCGCTGCACTTGTGGCACCAAAGCATATGCCAAACAGCCAAAAACACGCATGTGCTCAATAGAAGGTTTTCTATCATGCCATGCTTCATATGGAGTAATAGACTGCAAAGCTTTCGTAGGACACCTGTTAAGTACATAAGTGGCACACATGATGGCCTCAAGCCAAAAAGAATGCGGCAAAGCTTGACTTTTGACCATACATCGTGCCATTTCCGTTAGTGACCTGTTTTTCCTCTCAGCAACACCATTTTGCTGAGGTGTATAAGGCACTGTACATTGGTGTTTTATCCCACGACTAGCCAGAAATGCATTAAATTCATGAGACATATACTCCCCCCCTCGATCGGAACGGAGGGTGCCCATAGTACATTTTGAGACATTTTCAGCCATAGCCAAAAATTGTTTGAAGCACATAAAAACTTCGGACTTCGCTTTAAGCGGAAATACCCACGCATGCCTGGAGTAATCATCAATGAAAGTCACGAAGTACAGGTAATTGCCCAAGGACGGAGTTTGCATGGGCCCACAAACGTCACTATGCACAAGCTGCAACCTGCATGTGGCCCTAACTGAACCATCCTTTGGAAACTTAGAACGCTGCATTTTACCCAGAATACAGCCTTCACAAACATGTTTGATAGGTGCTTCAAGAGGCGGCAAAGAAGCAACCATATCAGATTTCTGCAAACGCAGCAAACTGGCAAAATTCAGATGACCAAAACGTGCATGCCAAAGTTTTGCATCTGAAATAGCCCTTGAATCTGCAACAGCATTTGCAAAATTTTGTCCACACTTGTCATACAAAGTGAGCTTATACAGCCCACGGCACAAAAGCCCAGATGCAACAATTTCATCACCAAAACTGAGATCATGAACTGTACATCTGTCATCCACAAATTTGACTACAAGTCCAAGTCTAGCAAGTGCGGATACAGACAATAGATTCTTCTTGATCCCAGGTACATAAAGTGCATCAACAAGTGTGAAGGAACTGCCATTAGCAGCAGTGAGCACAATCTTTCCAACTCCCTGAACTGGATAAGAGGCGTTGTTGGCACAAGTGACTGAATTCCCATGAGGGACAGACTCGAGAGAGGTAAACAATTCACGATGTGAGGTAATGTGCTTTGTAGCACCACTGTCGAAATACCACACATGTGAATCTGCAGCAACTGACAAGCATGCATCATGGACAGCAGGATTGTAAGTGCACTCTGCACTAAAAGCCCATTCTGCATCAACATCAGCATCACAATCTCCTTTCACAGAAGACTCAACAATGGCTGCATTTGTAGTGGAACCAGCATTTGCAGTGGAACCACCCTCTTTCTTCTTAGCCTCTTTGGCCTTCAACTTAGGACACGACTTGATCAAGTGATCATTGGCTTTACAATAATGGCAACGCATCTTCTTTTTGCCCTTATCACCAGAATTGCCAGACGAAGTGCTGCCAGCAGAAGCATTAGGAACAGAATTTTTGCCACTCGCAGCAGAACCATAAGAAGTGGCTGCATTACTGTTACCACCCTTTCTTTGAGAAGCAATAAAAGCCTGTTCAACTGCACGCTGCCTAGTCCTGTTTTTTCTAGAAAGTGACTCTTGCAACAGCAATGTGCATAATGCATCAAACTTGACAACTTCAGGATTTCCTTGGGTCATCAGTCTCCAAGTACTAGCAAAAGTCTGGTAGGAATCTGGTAAGGCATCAAGAACAGTCTGCACAAGGGAACTGTCAGAAATGACTTCACCTGCAGAAATGAGTTGCTCATTGATATCCTTGACACTAGTAAGGAAAGTGTCCATATCATCTTCCTCATGCATAATCTTCGACTCTAGCTCTTTACGCAGCAAAGCAATTTTAGCCTCATTGCGGCTTGCATAAAGACCTGCTAGAATATCCCAAGCCTGTTTTGCAGATTTTGCTGAACGGATGTGAGGAATAATGGTGCGCTTCACAGACAACGCAATCAATGCATGAGCCTGCGCATCCTTAACATCCCAACGAGCTTGTTCTGCTGTAGGCAAAACAACTCTAACAGCTGCAATCCTTGCAGCAAGACCTGCAACATCCTCAATATCGCCTACATCTTCAGAACCAGGACGTACATCAATGCCCTGCACAATGTTCCAGACACCTTTTGACACAAGAACGTGTTGCATCATATAAGCCCACATAGGGTAGTTGTCCCCATCCAACCTGTCCTCAGCAGCAAACATCTTGAACACATCTGTGTTGTTGTTGTCAGCCATGGTAAATGCTGCACCTGATGTGAAAACTGCCCGAAAATAGGAGAAATGGAGCGGGAACAACTTGTGCTATATAGCACAAACCGTAGAAGACTATAAGGCACCTGTTATGCAGAAAACGGCACTGATAGAAAATCTGCACAAAATGACGAAATAGCCTGTGCAGTACTGCCCGTAGTGGAAACGGAGGCCGAAATGAGCCCAAATTAAAATTCTGAGCAGACCAAGCTCTTCGAGCTTTCCCAAAATATTTGTCGACCTGCGAACGCTTGCCAAAGCTCACTGAAATCGGAGAAAGTGAGCAGGCGTGTGCTGGAGCAGCTGGCGACTAAGCCCGGGAGGACGTGACCTGCTCTGATACCAATTGTTGGAATTAGGGTTGCAGAGAAACACACACAGCTTGGAGAAGACGAAGGAAGCTCAAGGCACACAATAGAGAGTGTGTTACTTAGTGTGCAATGGAAAGATAGATAGCCCTAGAGTGATGGGCGTATATACAATGCACGGGGGAAAAAACCTCCTAAAGAGGGAAAAAATGCCCCGGCGGTCCTAGTGTGTTCACACACATCACTACCACATGTATATGGTAACACTTCTTCCTCACTCCGAGGGCAATGCCATGTTTCACAAAACCTCTTGTTGTTCTTGTTTACAAATTAGTTAGTGTGAATATTTAGTTTTTGTTCCATGTGAAACAAATAGGAGCGTTCTCTTCCATCCATCACATTTTGCAGTCCTCCTTAAAAATAAGTTCAAACTGCTCTCCATTTTGCATCAGCTTCGTCATCCATGAGCCCTCTAAAATATGATGGCGAATGTGCATTATTCAGCATCATTGCGTTCATCGTCTCCCTGAACATGACTTGGGATTTTGTATCCTCCTCTTTCATTTCACATATTGTTATAGTTTACATCTCTTGGATCTTGTAATACAATATATGGAAAATTCATTTTTAGAAGCAATGACGCGATTGCTTGTATTTACACAAACGTACATTGGATCATACACATGTGCTGCCATGGTTGTCCAACCCAGACACTCGTTGAACATGATCAAAGCAAACCCAACTTCTACGTAGATCACCAGAATCATCCTAACGCATTCTATTAACTAGGTCAATTCCTAGTGGTTGACATTTAAAAAAAATGACATCTTCTATTTGGGTCACTACTCTAAGAAGGAAACAAAATGCAAGATATCCGTAGGTGCTTTTTAATTTTAGTAGTTGTTTTTTGACACCAACACCAATTTTTCTACCACTTACCTCCTTCATCATTTGTTTGTATCTACATAAAATGAAATGTGCAAGTGCTTAAAAATTAACAGGAAATATGCTACCATTCAAACTAGTTAAAGGAAAAATATGTCCATATGCACTAATGGTCTCATCTCTTCTAAAATTGACAAGAAATCATTACTATTTAATTCACCACCATCCCTTCGTATGACAACTCCCATCACCATTTGTTTTGCAAGATCAATTGCATTTGTCTTGGTCCTACCGTGGGTACATCTGAAATGACATGGGACACGAGTTCACATGTTCTTATGATAAGACATCTTAGCACTCCTTTGGCCACCGGATGATTGTGTGTACCTTGATGAATAAACAAATGAGTTTTGTTGTTGTTTGCCAACACATAATATATGTAGCAAGGAAATCCTATAGCATTATCGGTGCTTCACCACAATGGAAGCAAGTGAGAAATCCATTTGCATTTCTTTTCATACCAAGTGATGGGATAACATGCAAAAGTTTTCCAGTCCATGCTATCTTGTTTGGTGCACCACTATGGGCTCTAATGGGACATGTAAGGTTATTGCACGCTAGATGTCCACCACAGTTGCTTCTCCTCATCCCAACAAGAAACTTCATCCTAGCTTGCACAGGCTTCACCCAACAATTACCATCGTATTTCTATTCCAGAAGACATGAGGATGGGATGGAAGGAGGACCTACTTTGCTTCATGACACAAAAACAAGGACATATAGGTTGGTGCCTATGCCATATTGAACTTGGGCGAAATCTTTCAAAAGATCTTTGCAAGAGATATCTTTTGACTGAGTTTTTTTTATTGGGAGCAAGATTTAAGAGTGACCTTTTTTTATTGGGAGCGAGCTTGGAAGGTGAGTTTTTTTAGGAAGAACCAACCATGTGGTACGAGAAAACTCAAAAGCTCGCTCCATAGCTCGCTCGCAAAGCTCGCTCCATACCTACACTCCGCGCATGTGGGACACCATTAAAAATTTGGTTGACTCCATATCTCTCATTCCACCGTTGGTTATGAAAAATTGAATTTGTGATTGGTGCTCCCGTGGTTCTTCGATCTCTTCGATTTCTGCAAAGAAAGTGTACTGTCATTTGCAATCGTCCTCGTGGATCCATGAACATTGTAATAAGGTATGGAATATGAACAAGGCTGTTACATGGTGGCGTAGTAAAGTCATGAAAGTGTGGCATGCAAAGTTGCCTCTGAAGGAGCGAATGTTTATGTGGAGATGCATTGTTGGGGTTCTCCCGATTGGCAAATTTCTGCGATCTAGAAGATTGGCCTCTTTGCGATGTGTTCGATGTGGTGCAGCAGTTGAGAACATTCCACATTTATTGTGATCTTGTTCTCATATGCTAGAGTTTGTGGATTGCATCTCTATAGCTCTTCGCACGCATTTTCTTGGCATGCATTTCGGTAGATCTTTTTGGATCTTTGGAGTACTGCCGCCATTGCTTCGGCCATATGCATACTTTTTTGCCTGGGTCAAATTCTAGGTGCTTTGGACGGTGTGGAGAGCACGTAATTCCCTCATGTTTCAGTAGATTCGAGTGAACTATGTTTCCTTCTTTAAGACATCTCTCATGGAGTCTCTCCAAGTTGCCTATTACTTGGACAAGCTTCCCATTAGCCATTATGAGCTCTACTTTGACTGTTTCTGATTTCTTGTTTGTAGTATTTTTCATGGGTTTTCCTTGTCTTGAGGTTTCCATTGGTAATTCAATCTAACATTACAAAAAAAAGTGTGTGTGTGTGTGTGTGTGTGAGAGTGAGAGTGAGAGAGAGAGAGAGAGAGAGAGAGAGAGAGGAGAGGGAGAGAGAGAGAGAGCAGTAGGTGTTGCAACAGCCTAGAGTCCCTAGGTGCTAGTCAAATCCGTTTGTTAGACCATTTTGATCACGTAGTATCAGGAGCAATTTCATATACCTAGTAAAACTTGTTAATGTTACAAGTAACGTTAAACAACATTAACGAATGGTTATTTCAAGGTTTTTACGACTGCAATTTTGCATACCTAGTACGCATATAACAAAGCTATACGATGTTAATGAAAATGTCTCATTGTTTATACCGAGATGCAATTTGATTTTCACATTTCATTATGGTCCAAATGTTTTAGCAAGGATTTCATGTAATTTCATTGGGGAAGTATTTAGTTTCTTTTTGTAGAGCTATTTACACATTTTATTCCCCCCTCTTCAAGGTGTGTTATGAGCATAGCATCTGCCATAAGCATTGGCAACTATAATCATGAGAATGCAAGTTCGAATAAGTTCTTGCTAAATGCATGCACACTAGGTGTTATTGGCCCTAGTGTTTAGAAAACTTTGTAAGTTTGTTCCAATCAAGTCCACTCTTTAACCAAGTTGGTTGTTCACAATCAATATAAATTGTGTAGATTACACCATAATTTTGGAGTAATTCTGGACCTAGGTTTATTGGTCATTCTTGGAAAATTGTTTATAATGATTGGGGAAAACAACTCAGTATTAGAGACAGATGAGCAGCTTGCAAAGTGTTAATCTAGTGCTAGAGGATATGCTAAGAGTGTACATTAGTGAGAAGCAATATAATTCAGAAGATTCCCTCTCTTTGGAGTTTGCTTATCATGATGCAAATCATGTTGTGACTAGTTTTAGTCTCTTCATGCTTGTGTCAGATTTTTGACCTCGATCACCAGTTATGGTGGGTTGCCTAGTGATGAGAAATGATAGAAAGTCAAGGACTTAATCTAGGCTGATGAGATATGTCAGCAAGTCACTTTCATGGAAAGTTGTAAAGAGGTATTCCTACTTGTTCTAGCACCTACAAAAAGTCTGAAAATTGTTATTCATTTGGTTACCTCTTAGTTGTGGTAACACATTTAAAGTACTCGAGCATGTTATAAATGGAGTCTACACACTTGTGTTCATCTGGTTTTGGATATAGGCCATTCACAAAAAATGCTCACAAAGGGATAACAATGTCGAGATGATCAAGATGTTCTTGTTGGTTTCATTGAACCTCCTATTGAACCGTGTATCGATCAAATGGACAACTTGACCCAAGGGAGGTGCCACTATGGAAAACATTAGCGTTCTTAAGAAGATATCACCACTTTTGTTTTTGAGGATGAAAAGGGGGGAGTAATGTCAGGCCAAGGGTAGGGCCATGATACACATGCAATACGCGGCTCTATATATAGCTACTAAGATCTAGAGGGCTAAGGAACTATATATAGTATGATTGGGTGGTGATGAGCATGTGGCTAGACCTATTTTCTTACAACACCCTCACACGTAGCTACCAAACAGGTGTCCAAAGTATACCCTAGTTGGTTTCCATGTCATTGGTGGATAGCTCATTGGTATTGAATATATGAAGGATGCCATAGATGAGAAGTTTCATGAATTGTGGGTGTCTACCTACTTTGAGGCGGAGGAGGAGTTTCCATTAGTGGTTAAAGCATGCCTATTCAATCAAAAAATATATTTGTATCAGATTCATGGGGATGGAAATGATGTTGATACATTTTTATGGAAGAATAAATTTGTGTAAGCAGGGATACTAGCTGGTGCTACTGTGGTTTATCTCATTCTTGTTCACTCAAGATACACACCTTTGATATTACTCTCAAATCTATTCTTGGTCCTTTGGGCGTGTTGTTTGTCTGGTCAAACCCCATAGTTTTCTTGAGTAGGACGCTGTCTCCTTTGCCCAACCTAATTTTATGTTTTCAAAGAGGTAGATTTTTTTTTTGCTCTTGCCTTGCAAGTGGAGGTAAACAAAGTGTTGGCAATTGTAAAAGACATATCTTTAAGGAAGGATTTCAATCTTTTCTTGAAGATTATGTGGTGTTTGTCTATAGTTGGGGGCTGGTTTCACTTTTTGCCACTCGTTTTTCTTGTGACAAAGATCAGTTTGAGCTGTATGCAAAGAACCGCTATGAGCAAGCACGAAAACATTATAAAATGGTCGATGAGACAATTCTCGATAAAATATGGAATGCTTTTCCCAAGTTGAAAGTGATTTCCTTTAGCTTCCTAGTTTCTTTATGTTGTCAGAGTTAATAAATCTTGTACAGGTATAGACATTGCCATGTTGATAAGTGATGACGCCTCCCTATCTATTGGTTTGGTTGAGTCTTGTTGTCCATCCCGATTGTCGTCTGAGAAAAGTATACACACACACACCCCCCAAATGTTGTTGTCTAAGGGGGCTTCTACTCATGTTTTAGGTGGTTTGCTAGACTCTTCCATGTTTGCCACAAGCCGCTTGTTAGTGGTTTGGGCTTGAGAGGAGGAATTACTGGGTTCAAGCCTGTGGAAACATGCCTTGTCATAGCTCACACACACACACCACTCCTTTTTTTAGGAGCATGCATGAAAACTCTAGTGGTCATTTTTGGTCTATCTATCATGCAAAGAGATCATCAAATAATTATAGCGTGGGTTTTTTACGTCTCTCTCTCTCTCTCTCTCTCTCTCTATGCTCGTTTGCTCTCTATCTCTCATGGCTTGCCTTCGTTTGCACCCACCATAGCTACGATTTCTCAACACAACATTCATAATAAAATGACGCATAAAAGATCCCATGTAACTTCAAACAAAACAAGAAAATCATTAAGGTGATATTGGACTTCTACTTACTACTCCATATGTATTTATAATTATTGTGAAGAACATCACAAGTTTTCATCATTTCTATCTAACTGCTAAAACATCATTGCCAAAGCAAAGAGTACCATGTAAAGCAACTTTTCCCTAGTAGTTAGAGCCCAGATTTGCATGCTATCGACACCAAAATAAGTACCTAAAATAGCTCACCTTTTGCCAAGATATATGGCTTGATGCATAAACTCATTCGAAGACGGCAGACGCCTCCATATTCAAAATTGGCAAGTAACACAATAAATGTGTGCAAGGGATAACTATTTGATATTTTGGTTCTCTCTTTCGAAAATCAAAATGCCAGTAACTAAGAATCTCAAATAGTGTCACCACATAATTCATTCCCACATTTCAAGACACCTCAATGCTAACATGATACATATAGAGCTCACAACATCCCCTTTGGTGGTCGCTTCTCTATCTTCTCTTGAAAATCTTTGATGAGGAATGCATCCACTTTGGTTAAAAATGAACAAGATGAGGTCTCTTCTCTATGTTTTGTGAAAATCTTCAATCATCCTTGAGCAATAACGAGCAGCTTTTCCACTTTAACCTTTTACCAAATTGAGCTCAAGTGTTGTTAGAGACCATGTGCTCCATTGATAGTCGTAGGATTCCAAGTGTCTCACCTCTCTTCCATAGACGGGTCAATTGCCTCACCACAACTTGCCACAAGCCAAAACTAGAATTAGAGTTGCAAACCCCATATAGTGTCCAAACACCAACAATTTGTGTTAATTGATGTGTCCACACTAGCATGGTTGCCTAAGGGCACTTTGCCCAAGCACCCTCCCCCCATAACCTTGGACACTCTTAGCACCCACTCACCACTCTTAATACGCACTCACTAGCAATGTACTTTGAGTGTGCTCGTAGCATCATGTTGAGCACTACCACCACTAGCTGAGGCAATACATGGACAATTACAAGCTATGTGAAAATATCGTGACAATATCCCCCCCCCCCCCCCCCCCCCCCCCCCCCCCCTTGCTCCCTCTCTCGGCTGCCGGGCACTCCCTCCTTGAAAACATATTGGGAAACAAGAGTTACATGATGTCCATATGCATGCTCTTTGTCCCCAAGTATAAAAGGCATACTATCATCCATGCACTTTCTATTGTACATATCCTTGATATGCATGATGCTTGAGGAGTGGTATATTCTTTCCCTATCATGTGCTGATATATATGTTTTGCTTTAGCTCTATGGCTTCATTAATGCGTGTAAGGCTACACACAAAACCTACTCTTTGTATATTACTCAATAGTAACACCACAATGTGCCATAATTCATACGTCCTCATTAGATTGCAAATGGGATTTTCTCCTCCCTCACCTCTCTCTCTCTCTCTCTCTCTCTCTCTCTCTCTCTCTCTCTCCCCCCCCCCCCCCCCCCCCCCCTTCTCTCTTCCCCACAACAACACAAAAAACCCATGCATGTACCTTTCACTCCACGAAGTGTTATCGGAGATGAGGGTGATCAAGTTGGTTGGGGTTCAATGTTTGCAATGTTTGAGTAATTTATGCTTTGTATGGTTCAAAAGAGCAAATCTCAACTGTCATATGATTATTCTATTTCTAAGTGTGGGCAATGGAGCATTATGATGCAACACTAAATGAATTAATCATGCCTATTGTGTGTATAATGAGGCTATATCTCCTCAACCCGATATTTAGGAAACTATAATGGTGTCTAAGTTATGGTACAGTAATAAATATGTTATGTGGCTAACTTGTGGGGAGCAGGTTAGACCATTGCTAATTGTGGATATCAAATGCTCATGAATAAACCTCTAGTTTATAATCTCACACACACACACACACACACACTCTCTCTCTCTCTCTCTCTATTATATATATATATATATATATATATATATATATATATATATATATATATATATATATATATATATATATATGGGTTCATTGAGGTGACACCCAGAAGACATCCCACATTGGCATTGCAACTTTGAGTTTCAAGCCTACTCATAGTGAAGGGGCAGGCCAACAAATAGGATTCAATGATGGTAGAGCAGTTGTTTTGCGGAACTTGTTGAAGTCCAATCTTTAGAGCCTTCTTGTCCATGTCATTGATCAAGGTGAGCTATAAGCCTTCAGTGAGAGGTGCCAGTAGGGCAAAGTTCTCAAGAGCCCAAGGCTTGTGATTAGCATCAGCAAGGTAGACATCCAACAACCTAGAAGGGATATAAGGATCAATCTAGGTTTCAAAAGGCTTCTTAGCAATTCCAAGAGAAGGGCTGGTAACAGAGAAATTCTGAGTAGTGATAGCAACTTCATCTTCATCAAGGCCATCTGGTATTAACAAGTTGGTGGTGGTGGTAGGCGGTGACAGAGATAAAGAAGGGGCACCTTGCAACAAATGTTTTTTCCTTTGCCTAATCAGAGGGTCATTGCGCATGCGCTCGTGTGCATGTGTGTGTGTCTGTGTGTGTGTGTGTAAGTGTGTTTCTTTGTGCATGATGCTTGCAAAAAAGTTGGAAAAGAAAAAACCCTATCGCTTGCTGCGCATAGCTCAAAATGAACTTAGGGCTTAATTCGACGTTTTTGCCCTTCTAGAGCATTGATATGAACGTCGTTTTTATAGTTGCTATTTTGACACCCATGTCAACGCAAATATAGATGCAAAGAAAGCGCCAAAAGGTGTTGTAATACCTTGAAGAGCCTCTAGTAGTGTGTGGGCTTGCTAATTTCTCATTGATGTTGTTGCCTACCAACTTGAATGGCAGTGAGCCTTAGTTCACATCGATTATACCTTACTGAAACGGAGTTGAATAATCTATATATTGGGTGATTTGGTGTCGTTGCTATATCTGCGTACTCCAGGTTGAATTGTAGTTACAAAGCTTTTCAATCTTTCTCAATGAATGTCGTCTTTGAGCGGCAATCAGTCTTTTTTTAAAATTATTATTATAATCTATTAATGGACATCATATAAGAGCCAATCATTATTAAACAAAAGGGAAAATTACCAAATTACCCTTCTGATTTTTTGGAAATTACCAAAATACCCCTCAAACTTCAAAATTTCCTAGAATACCACCAATATTTTCTCATAAGTTCCCAAAATGCCCTTCAAATTTTCCCAAAATTCAAAAAATACCCCTAGTTGTGAGATTAAATTTCTACAAAGATAAAAATTTATGTAGCTTTTCATAAGAGGATTGATTGTCTATCAATACAAGATGCTAAAACTAGAAGTTAAGTTGGTTATATGGGCTTTGGAGATGAATCGCTACATTATTTTTAGACATAATCGCTTTTCTTTTGAGGTAATTCGTGACAAAATATTACATGCTAAGCACTCAAAAATGAATCTCAATTGTCAAAAAAGAATAAAGATTAGAAATTCTTGAACAATCCGACCAAAATAGATACAAGGGTATTTTGAAAAATTTTGAAATTTGAGGGGTCAAAAATATTGATTTCATTGGGTTATATTATAGTAGAAGAGTATATCCACTATCTAGTCATTTTTTTCAAAATTAAGCTCGCCTAACAGGAGTCATACATAACGTTGCATTGTCATGTTTGATGCTACTCTGATATTACTAGTATACTTGAAATAGGCCAGCAAATCACTCACGTTGCTGGCATTTGATGCTTAAGACTTGAAAATTGTGCAAATAATGGTTATTAACTCATCTTACTCATAAAAACATGATGTATTAGGTCTAAAAACACACACAATCACATCTAACTTTAAATAGGGCACAAACAGTTTATAGTTTTTTGAAATAAAAAAGTGGGAGATATATTATGGCATTTTTTCACAAGTCCTTACCATCTCTTTTTAAGCTTTGATAGATTATATGCATGCACATGCGGAAAATCGGCAAATTATGCTAATCTTATAATTTTCTCATGAGAAGATAAGTTCATTTTTAGTTATGTATAAACAAATTTCTTTTTAGAGCTACATGTTGATATGCTATTGAGGCGGTCCGGGGCGGGCAACAAGAAGAGTGGCCTCTAGACACCCTTCAAGGCTCCCGTGCTGCTCAATGGGGCTGGGGCACAACACAACACAAACCAAAACAACAAACCCACAGCCAAATCCCAACTACACAAGGGGCACCACCTAGTTTAAGAGCGAACTAGGACGCAAAAGAGGAGAATCGTTAGAGCAACCCACAAACAAGCAAGGAATTTACACTAACCCTAACACCAATGGAATACTCTCACCCCCTAAAACACGAGCGAGAGAGAGAGAGAGAGAGAGAGAGAGAGAGAGAGAGAGAGAGAGAGAGAGAGAGAGAGAGAGATAGTGCTCGGGCTGCTTTGAAACGTATCGGCAATGATCAAGCAAACACAACTATATATTTAAGAAAGAGAGAGAAAGGGGGAGGGGGTGCTTGTTGCATTAATACCTTCTTACAAATCTGTCATGACAAATCAAAGTGAGATTAGTATTTGTTCAACATAGCTTGCGTAAATTTCACCACAACGCATCACAAGGAAAACCACCCCAATCACTGTCTTAAGGCCAGGGGAGTCCTCTCCACCCTGTCGCCCTCTTACAGTATGTGGGATTTATGGCTAGATTGATGACAACACCAGAGACAATCTATCAAGAACTTAACAAAAAACACCAAGACACTTACGCATCATTGTTGTCCATTACTTCACGTTGGAAGGGAGACAAAGTATCCAAGCTTAGTCCAAATCCACCCTCCTTGATTCAGCAAATGTTGGGCTTACACTAGTAGGAGAAATGATAGATTTCCTACTCTCAATTGAATGAACACTCTCTCTCTTACAAATGGCATAGAGTTCCCTTGCTAATCCCCTATTACAACACATGCACATGCATAAGACAATGAGCTTCCACTCAAGAGCTCCTTCTAGAGAGGTTGAGCTTGGCTTCTCAAGCTATAGCATAGTGCTCTTGCTTATGGCTCCCCCCTTTTTGTGCTAGCCACACCCTCCTTTTATAGCAATTTTGAAGGCTAGGGTTACTCCTCTAACCATGGTTGGGTTAGATTTTCAGCAATTTATCTAATTTCTTTTGCTTGGAATTATCAAGAAGTTGGTGAGGAAAGAGAGAGGAGAGAAATGGAGGTGATAGGACTTTTCATAGTGGGTTAGTGTTAGTAGAGTTAGTATTAATTTACAAATGGAATTGGATATTTACAATGGGAGTATCCATGTAGGATACAAATAAGGAAGAAAAAACTCTTAAGAGGTAAGAAAAGGTGGCTTTTTTACAAGGTTGATGCTCCAAGTGTCTTGAGTAGGGCCGATTTTGACGCTTGTTGACGGTCCACTAGCTTTGACGGTACATTTCTTCTCCACTCTTGACCTTCCTTGAGAGACAAGGTAATTGAAGCTGAGTAATCAACCACCATGATGCTGTCTTTTAAGAGAAGAGGATGAATTTTGTGGTTTTTTTATAGATATGGGTAAATTGGAGGAGGAAAAATGAGACTAGGTGGTCAATTTTTGAATGGAATTGTGTGTGGGAGGTATGAGTTCACCATGGTTTCTTTTATTCTTCAAGGTTGAGGAGAAGGTGAGTAGTGTGCAGAGAGGAGTGGTGAGAAAGATGGGGATGATGAGTGGAGAAGTGTGTGTGAAAGAGGAAAATGATAAAGTGGAAGAGAGAGTGTGGCTGCATAGCATGGGAAAATTGGGGTCCACTAAAAAAATCATAGCTCACAGCTCGTAGCTCAAAAAAATATGAAAAAATTTGAGGCAAAAGTTCAACCCACGAGCTACAACTTTTGTTTGTATCACCTTTTCAAATTCGGAGAGCAAGTGAACTTTAAAAATTCAGCAAAACCGATCGTTTTTTTCCACTGCACAAGGTCTTTTTGGGGTCCTTCTTTGGATGATTCTTTTGAATACCTCCAAGAGTGAGCCCTCCATAGTGCATGTATGCATGCCACCTACCCTTGACCTTATTTGGTAGGTCTATAATTGAAGATATTGTTGAGATTAGGATATAAGTGAATAGTACAACTAAGAAAATCAAATATTGAGGGGTCTAAAAAATATGTACATGTCAAATATAAATAATATAGGTGGAAAAATATAAAGGGGTCAAAATAAATCTCTCTCATTATAAGTCTACCATAAAAAGATGAATATTTTTGGTGGTCTAATTTATGAGAGTAATAGAGAATATATGTAGGAAGGAAAAAATCACAATAGTGAAAAAAATATACACATAAATAGAACTAGTTTTTTTGGATTTTTGTTGGGATGGAGTTACACAAAATATAAGAGAAGCTTACATGAAAATATTTCTATATGGAATAAAGAGTATGAAAAATGGTAAGAAAAAATTGTGGTAATGGTGAGGCAATGTACAGAGCATAAATAACACACACCTAGGTAGAAATATTTAAATAAATACCAAAATAATTATGAAAAAATCTTTTATTTAGGCCCTATATACAAAGAAATATTTACATATGCATGGGCCATAATATACTTATATTTTTTATTTTTTTAATTATTTTTAAAATTTTTTTTGGCTCAACTAGCCTAATGACTAGCTAATTGAGGGTTTTTGAAGAAGATATGGGAAAAGTCCCGTGACTCACGCACGCCTATGTACAGTGAAATGGTAGGGATAGCCACAGTGTTTGGGTGATTTTGGTAGGGTGAGGTAACTCATTGTGGCAATTACAAAGAGCCGAAAAACGGCTATCATTAGCCCTCCCCCTGAATGATGGTATATTCATGTACCATCATAGAGCATCTTTTCCAAAGAGAGTGCTTCAGAGTCCTTGACGAGATCTTTATTGTTTGGCCCCTCAGAATTTTGGCTGGAGTTACACTCCTGCTTCATGTAGCAATACTTACATGAGACAGCGGCCTTTGGACAGATCTTTGGTAGATCCTTTGGTAGAAGGCGACTCAAATAGGGCTTCAAGCGATACCCATTTACTTTCCTGGAGTGCTCTTTACCATTCAAGTCCATAAGCTGATAGTAACTTGAATTGAAAGCCTTCTTGACTATGTATGGCCCTTGCCATCTAGTTTCAAACTTGGCATCAAAACGATTATCGAGTCGATTGTCATACCTTAGCACCAGATCTCCTTCATTGATGCCTTTGTCCTTTAGTTTCTTGTCAAGCTTCTCCTTCGCCTGCGTAGCTTTCCTCTTGTAGCACTCGTATGCTGCTTCTCTTTTCCACTCAAGTTCAGCTAAGGTAAGAAGTCGATCCATCCATGCTTCTTGATCATCTTGTGCTGCTTTGCCATGAAGTCGCATTGTTGGAATGTTTTTCAATTGGCTGTAAAGCCTCTTGACCATAGACCAAGTGAAATGGTGTGAACTCCGTGGCTTCCCTATATGTGGTTCGATATGCCCACAAGGCACCATCCAAGAAGTCATCCCATAATTTTGTCTTGTTTTGCACCATCTTTCTAATGATTCCTGCAATGACACCATTAGCCTTCTCCACCAAACCATTTGACTGTGGGTAGTATGGTGTGCTATGACGATGTAGAATGTGAAGCTCTTCACAAACTTCTGTGAGCAATCCTTTCTAAACCCTGGACCATTATCAGAAACAATCTCCAAAGGTGTGCCAAATCTACAACAAATGTGAGTGTAGACGAATTTGCTCACTGTCTTCTCATTTACCTTTGCCACACTTTGTGCTTCCACCCACCTAGTCATATAGTCTACAGCCACTAGAATGTAGAGTTTACCATTTTTTGTCCTAGGCAGAGGACCCATAGCATCAATGCCCCACTTTTCAAACGGTCCATTTGCAAGCACATTTGCCTTGGACCATAAACCAATCTTCTATTCCCATTTACCTGACAATTGTGACAACTTTTACACCAATGTTGGACATCCACATGCAGACTTGGCCAAACATACCCCGCAAGCAAAATCTTCTTCACAGTTAATTCTTGGGCAAAATGACCACCACATGCTTCTTCATGCAAACCTTTTAGAATGGCTGGAATTTCCTCAATAGTTGGTACTCTTCTGCATACTTGATCCCTCCCTCTTTGATAGAGGGAGCCTTCTAGGAAGAGATATGCGCTTGCCTTCTTCATGAGTCTCCTCTTCTGAGCCTTCGTGAAGTCTTGTGGAAACTCGCCCTCCAAAATGTAGCTAATAATGGGAGTCAATGACTCCAATCCCTGGTATCTCGGTTGCTTGATAGTTGCTGCCACCATGATGACCTGCACTTCTTTCTCAACACAGGTAACTACTTGCTGTGCAAGTAAATCGGCATCTTCATTCTGTTTCCTAGGAATATGATATAGTTGCACTTCTTCAAATTGATTAAACAATCTACGAATGGCATGAACTTTTGTCCGTAAGCTCTCATTCTTGCATGCCCAAATGCCTAAAATCTGTTTAACAATGAGAAGTGCATCTCCCTTTACCATGAGGCGTTGTATCCCTTGGCCAATGCACATCTTCAAACCATGAATTAGTGTGTCGTATTCTGCTTCATTGTTGCTAGCTGAACTTGGTAGATTGAACTTCTCTTTCATGACCACCTCTCCACTTGGGTTGAGCAACACTAGCCCTCCCCCTGCTTTTCCTGTGGCTCGACGAAAAGCTCCATCAAAGAACAAAGTAAAAGCATTAGGAATACTTTTTGGTGGTGGCAATGGTAGGGTCTTTACTTCAGGCACCTTAATCTCCTTTTCGTGCACCCTATAAGTGAGAATCCCTGCCAATTGTGCACGCACACTATCTTCTACCTTGAAAGAGTATTGAAACTCTTGCAACTCCATAATCCACTTTGAGATCCTAGTACTAAGATTCATTTGAGATGACACCCAAGGGAACAAATTTTCTGCAGTGAGAATTACAAAAGGTTTTGGTAGCAGGTAGGATCTAAACTTTCTCACCGCAAACATGAGAGAAAGCATCATGAGTTCTGCTTCTGTGTAGTCTCTCTCCAAAGCATTCATGACCCTACTAGCAAAGTAGATGGGTCGCATCCTTGTACTGTGGGGATCTTGTTGTAGCAACACAGCACCAATTGTTTCCCTTCCAACACTAGAGCTAACAAAGAATGTGTACTCCCAACAAGGAGGCATGAGTGTTGGTAGCTCTGAAAAAATGACTTTAATGTTACAAAAATACTCTTCAATCTCATCAGACCATGCAAATTCTACTTGTTGTGTTAACTTTTGCAAAGGATGAAGCAACTCCGAGGCTAAGTGAATGAAGCGTGACATATACTTCACCTTCTGAATGAAAGAGATGACCTCCTTAAGACTCTTGGGTGATGGTAGCTCAATAAGAGCCTTTGCCTTTGAAGGATCCACCTCAATGCCTTTATAGGAAACCTTGTGACCAAGCAAGATCACCTCATCCTCAGCTATGTGACACTTGTCGGGGTTGAGTTGACCTCCCATGTCATAGAGCTTCTTTAAACCTTCTTCTACCCTTTGTAGATGCAATGATTTTGAGCTATAAATGCAAAAATCATCAATAAAAACCCTAATGGACTTTCCAAAGAATGCTTGAAACACCATGTTCATGAAGCGTTGGAAAGTTGCAGGAGCATTTGTCAGGCCAAATGGCATGACTCTAAAAGCATAACAACCCCAAGGAGTGATAAAGGTTGTTTTCAATTGATCCTCCAATGCAATCCCTATTTGAAAGTAACCTGAGTAACCATCGCACACAGTGTACTTCTCATGACCAGCTACCTCATTTAGTATCTCATCCTGGAATGGGAGGGGAAAGTGATCTCTTTTTGTTGCCTCATTGAGGGACGGTAATCCACACACACCCTCCACTTGCCATTTTTCTTAGGAGTGACAACAACAGGAGAGACCCACTCTGAATTCTCCACTGGATAAATGAAACCTGCTGCTAGAAGCTTTCTTACCTCCTTGAGTAGAGCCTGCTCCTTGATGACTCCTAGCCTTCGTAGCTTCTGAGCCTTAGGTGTGGCCTCTGGCTTCAACTCAATTTTGTGTTGAACAGCATCTACTCCACGCACATCGGTGTAGTCTTTAGCAAAAAGCCTAGGAAACTTCCTTAGCACACATTTGAACTCCTCTCTTTCATCCTTTGTTAAGTGTTGTTGATAGCATACCTTCCAGCATCCCTTCATCTTGATCACCTTCGTTCTCTTGAGGATCTACCTCCTCCAAGCCTTGACAAGAGGTCTCTTGGTTGCTTGGCTTAAACCTTACCCCCATGACTTCGATGGAAGACTCCTCTTCAGTAATGCTGCCGCTACTTTCTTCTTCCGAAGTGCTATCGATACAACCTTCTTCTGTCTCACTTTGAGATGATTCTTCATGGAGCTCCTCTTGGCGTTGCTCCTTCATGTCAAAGACAACCTTCTTATGGTTGTCATTCCTGCAAATTAATTTCCCACTCTCCCAATCCTGCAAAGCTCGCATTTTCATTAGCCATGGTCTTCCTAGGATAAATGGATAACCACTTCCCTTGGTCGACATAACATAAAAATCCACTGCCTTCTTAATGCCAAAGGCCTCCACAAAAACATTTTTACAAATGCCTACGCACCTAGCCTTGCTATTGTTTGCCATCTTGACTTTGATTTCAGGTGTCTCATGGATGTGCATGCCTAGTCTTTGCATGAGTCCCTCTGTCATGATGCAAATTTGTGCACCCCCATCCACTAGACCTTTCCTAACCAATCTTCCTTTGATGTAACAGTCTAGCACCGGTGTAATGTCCTCATTCATTTCAACTTGTGCAATTTTTACAACAGGCACACTCTCTTTTACCTTTCTCCTAGTGCTAACTGCCCTTGTTAAATCCCTCCTAACTTGTGGACATAATGCAAGAAATTGAGGCCATGAAATATCAAGACCCTTACCTCTCATGTCTTCCAACAAGTTGTACGGAGCCATACCATGTCCAAGAGGGAAGTCTTGGAGGTTGATACGACGTCGAGTCCTCTTGGTTTCCTTGGTTTCCTTTGCCTTCTTGCCTTGTCCATGGTCACTCTGTGATGGGACACCCTCTTTCTCTTTACCTTTTCCTCGGCCACGCTTAATGCCATTGGCTTCCATGTCAAACTCATTTGAATTTGTCACCTCTACCACATGCACATTTGGATCTAGCAAAGGTGGAGCTCCTTCTACCCCTTGTGGAGGTGGTCTTGGTCCATTTGGCCTTTGTAGAAGCCTTGGTTGTTGACCAGCTCCTTCTCCTGCATTCATCACTGGGTAATTCAAGTTAGGTCTCCCTGGCTCTCCACGGGGCCAAGGACAATTATACATCCCATGTCCAGACTCTCCGCAATTCCAACATTGCAAGACTCTCCTAGTTCGTGGCTCTCTCTCTTCTGACTTCTTTGCTTGTCCCTTTGGACCTACAGCTTGTGCAAGGTGAATTGACAGGCTGCTTAAAGATTCATTTAGCTTCTCAATCACTTCAGCCGTTACATCAGGAAGCTCCCTAGATGTTGATGTTTGTGACTTACCTTTGGGTCTAAGAACTTCTATTGGAACCTCTCCCCTTAAGCACTTGAGTTTCCTATACTTCTCAGCAGCCCTAGTTTCCGCTGCATCAAAAGTAGCAGGTGCACCCGCCTCAACTTTTACCTTAAGGTCAGGAAAGAGTCCGGCTATGAACCTCTCCTTCTTTAAAAATTCTGCACCATCACCAGGGTTAGCAACATTTCGTATCCATAGAGCCCAAAGACGTAGAAACTCTTGCTTGTACAAGTAGTAGTCATCTAAGTCTTTTTGCTTATGAGAAACAATGTCTTGCCATAGTTTTTGAGTGTTTTGGGGATCAAAGAAGTATCTCTTAAAACGATTCAACACTTCTGTGTAATTCCCCTTAACTTCCTCAGGCAAAGAGTCAAACCAAGTACTAGCATCTTTCCTAAGGACCACCTCAAACATTTCTACACGTTCTTGATCGGTTACTATCCTCTTGATACGGCAAGACATCTTGAAATTTGCTAAAAATAATTCTGCATCCTCTCCAGGCTCTCCAAAGAAAAGAGGATATCCAGACATTTGGCGTTGGCTCTCCATTATTATGAAAGATTACAACACGAGTTACAATAAGGGATACAATAGAGATTTAGAACCACTCGCCTGCAAATGAAGAAGTGAGAAAATACCACTCTAGGTTTTCTTCTTCAGCTATCCAAGCTTCAATAAGGTCTCGATTTGTTTGATCAAAACAAAAAGGTAGACTATTGATGAGCTCTAAGAAGGGTTGAAATTCTTCAAAGCTAAGGCGATAAACAGAAATCTCTAGAACTTCATTTTCTGGATCCAAAAGAGCAACCACGTCCCAAGTGATAAATTGCACTTGCTCTACAATTCCCAACGCACAAGCGGTTTGTATAAAAACTAGATCTTCATGCTCGTCGAAGGCCGTGAGAAAGTAGCAATTGACTAGGAGCTCCTTTCCTTCGAGTTCCACACAGTCGGAGTGAGGCAACCTTCTCACAATTTCATAAAGAACATCCTCATCAAGTCCAATCAAGTTTGCAAGATTTAAAGACTCCACTTGTGCTACAAAATTCCTGGACAAAAACTCCTTAGGATTATGGTTAAATCATTCAAAAGCATAAAGAGATTTACAATGTCTCTATGAACAAAGTGTCATAGAAAGTAGAGAAGGATGAGAATTTATACAAATTTGCAATCTTCTCTATGCTCTCTTTATTAAGACAAGCTCTGAATAGCTCCCTATCTCCTTTGTTGAAAGCGAAAGGAAGACTATTAATAAGACGCAAATGAGGGAAAAATTCACCAAATGTGAGTCTATGAAGCGTGAACTCTGGTCGCAAGTTTCCTGAAGAGTCTTCCTCAATGGTGAAATGCACTCGCCAAACGCCAAATTTCACTCTATTTACCAATCTTAGGGCACACACTAGTTGGATGAATGCGCGGTCTTCCTTAGTGCCCAACAACAAGAGGAAAATGGAATCCACGCGTAGGACCTTCCGTCTTAACTTCACCACCCTCTTGTTATGAGGGAGACGCCTTACTACTTGCTCCTGCAACTCAATTGGTAATAGAGCTAGATCTCTAAGGATTGAACTTTCACTGCACACACATTCCCAGTTAGAACAAATGATCGTTTCTTTGTTTCTTGTAACAACTTGGACAAAGAAAAAACAAACATACACACTATTTTGCCGGGCTGCACTTCATTTTAAAATAAAATGAACACATGTACATCAAAAGAAGTGTGGTAGTTGATGAGAGGTAGAATGACAGGGTTTGGTGATGCAAGAATTTCTCCTGCTCTTTGGGCACCAAACATGAACACCATTCGTTGTTGAAAATGGATCTTTCTACTAATTGCAACGTTTATTCTAATGTGTGGAGTAAAATGAAAGGGAAAAACCTCTATTCCTGGGCCATTATCCATGGCCTATGCATGTCCTAATGCTTAAAACAAAACAAAAATATAGACGTCCAAACTAAGGTCGTACCTAATGAGAGGCAAAATAAAAGGATTTACTGAAGCGTTTATCTCGGCCAACCTAAGAGGACCTAAAATTCTACGAATGACACGTTGAAATTGCAACTTAGTACTAACAATTATGTGTACCTTTTGCCTTGCAATGGGAATGAAGGGATCATACAAATTCTCGTGATTCATGCGTGCTACTTGATTATGCTAAAGGTTGAGCCTTCACAAAACATACACAAGCCTGTCCTCAGTGGGGGCACCAATTTGAGGTGGTCCGGGGCGGGCAACAAGAAGAGTGGCCTCTAGACACCCTTCAAGGCTCCCGTGCTGCTCAATGGGGCTGGGGCACAACACAACACAAACCAAAACAACAAACCCACAGCCAAATCCCAACTACACAAGGGGCACCACCTAGTTTAAGAGCGAACTAGGACGCAAAAGAGGAGAATCGTTAGAGCAACCCACAAACAAGCAAGGAATTTACACTAACCCTAACACCAATGGAATACTCTCACCCCCTAAAACACGAGAGAGAGAGAGAGAGAGAGAGAGAGAGAGAGAGAGAGAGAGAGAGAGAGAGAGCTCGGGCTGCTTTGAAACGTATCGGCAATGATCAAGCAAACACAACTATATATTTAAGAAAGAGAGAGAAAGGGGGAGGGGGTCCTTGTTGCATTAATACCTTCTTACAAATCTGTCATGACAAATCAAAGTGAGATTAGTATTTGTTCAACATAGCTTGCGTAAATTTCACCACAACGCATCACAAGGAAAACCACCCCAATCACTGTCTTAAGGCCAGGGGAGTCCTCTCCACCCTGTCGCCCTCTTACAGTATGTGGGATTTATGGCTAGATTGATGACAACACCAGAGACAAGCTATCAAGAACTTAACAAAAAACACCAAGACACTTACGCATCATTGTTGTCCATTACTTCACGTTGGAAGGGAGACAAAGTATCCAAGCTTAGTCCAAATCCACCCTCCTTGATTCAGCAAATGTTGGGCTTACACTAGTAGGAGAAATGATAGATTTCCTACTCTCAATTGAATGAACACTCTCTCTTACAAATGGCATAGAGTTCCCTTGCTAATCCCCTATTACAACACATGCACATGCATAAGACAATGAGCTTCCACTCAAGAGCTCCTTCTAGAGAGGTTGAGCTTGGCTTCTCAAGCTATAGCATAGTGCTCTTGCTTATGGCTCCCCCTTTGTGCTAGCCACACCCTCCTTTTATAGCAATTTTGAAGGCTAGGGTTACTCCTCTAACCATGGTTGGGTTAGATTTTCAGCAATTTATCTAATTTCTTTTGCTTGGAATTATCAAGAAGTTGGTGAGGAAAGAGAGAGGAGAGAAATGGAGGTGATAGGACTTTTCATAGTGGGTTAGTGTTAGTAGAGTTAGTATTAATTTACAAATGGAATTGGATATTTACAATGGGAGTATCCATGTAGGATACAAATAAGGAAGAAAAAACTCTTAAGAGGTAAGAAAAGGTGGCTTTTTTACAAGGTTGATGCTCCAAGTGTCTTGAGTAGGGCCGATTTTGACGCTTGTTAACGGTCCACTAGCTTTGACGGTACATTTCTTCTCCACTCTTGACCTTCCTTGAGAGACAAGGTAATTGAAGCTGAGTAATCAACCACCATGATGCTGTCTTTTAAGAGAAGAGGATGAATTTTGTGGTTTTTTTATAGATATGGGTAAATTGGAGGAGGAAAAATGAGACTAGGTGGTCAATTTTTGAATGGAATTGTGTGTGGGAGGTATGAGTTCACCATGGTTTCTCTTATTCTTCAAGGTTGAGGAGAAGGTGAGTAGTGTGCAGAGAGGAGTGGTGAGAAAGATGGGGATGATGAGTGGAGAAGTGTGTGTGAAAGAGGAAAATGATAAAGTGGAAGAGAGAGTGTGGCTGCATAGCATGGGAAAATTGGGGTCCACTAAAAAAATCATAGCTCACAGCTCGTAGCTCAAAAAAATATGAAAAAATTTGAGGCAAAAGTTCAACCCACGAGCTACAACTTTTGTTTGTATCACCTTTTCAAATTCAGAGAGCAAGTGAACTTTAAAAATTCAGCAAAACCGACCGTTTTTTTCCACTGCACAAGGTCTTTGTGGGGTCCTTCTTTGGATGATTCTTTTGAATACCTCCAAGAGTGAGCCCTCCATAGTGCATGTATGCATGCCACCTACCCTTGACCTTATTTGGTAGGTCTATAATTGAAGATATTGTTGAGATTAGGATATAAGTGAATAGTACAACTAAGAAAATCAAATATTGAGGGGTCTAAAAAATATGTACATGTCAAATATAAATAATATAGGTGGAAAAATATAAAGGGGTCAAAATAAATCTCTCTCATTATAAGTCTACCATAAAAAGATGAATATTTTTGGTGGTCTAATTTATGAGAGTAATAGAGAATATATGTAGGAAGGAAAAAATCACAATAGTGAAAAAAATATACACATAAATAGAACTAGTTTTTTTGGATTTTTGTTGGGATGGAGTTACACAAAATATAAGAGAAGCTTACATGAAAATATTTCTATATGGAATAAAGAGTATGAAAAATGGTAAGAAAAAATTGTGGTAATGGTGAGGCAATGTACAGAGCATAAATAACACACACCTAGGTAGAAATATTTAAATAAATACCAAAATAATTATGAAAAAATCTTTTATTTAAGCCCTATATACAAAGAAATATTTACATATGCATGGGCCATAATATACTTATATTTATTATTTTTTTTATTATTTTTAAAATTTTTTTTGGCTCAACTAGCCCAATGACTAGCTAATTGAGGGTTTTTGAAGAAGATATGGGAAAAGTCCCGTGATTCACGCACGCCTATGTACAGTGAAATGGTAGGGATAGCCACAGTGTTTGGGTGATTTTGGTAGGGTGAGGTAACTCATTGTGGCAATTACAAAGAGCCGAAAAACGGCTATCACTATGTCCCTTAGATATTACTCATCATTGACTCTCCACACACTCTTTGGCATGCCCAAAGGGCAAAGGCTATAGAGATGCTTTCTCTTTTTGCTTACTAAAATAGGAAGAAAGTTGTTATATTTTCAAGCATTTTTTGATAGGTTGAAAATGATGATTGGTTGAAATAAGATACTCGGCACTCATTTAGATGATTAGCGTGTAAATCCAATGATGGACTTGAAAAGTGTCTTTAGTTTTGAAATAGGAAGTGAATGTTCCAAGTGAAGGATTTGGGCTAAAAGCATGAAAAGTTGAAGGTTGAACTCAACTTTTACCTCAAGTAAACTTTTGCTAAATTGGTAATATTGGTCTTGTTAGAGAGAGTTCACATGAAAAAAGTAGATGGTTTATTTTAAGCTTACAAACTCTTTTATTTGAATTCTAAACAAAATATAGGTTTCATAATTTAATTGCTTTTTAGACCTCTCTCTCTCTCTCTCTCTCTCTCTCTCTCTCTCTCTCTTCTTGTGTACTATACATGAGGTTCCTGATGGGTGGAACAAGGTAGGGGATATTGGAGAGCAAGAGGGTGATAGGAAATATACATGGCTACATGAGAGAAATAAGAGACTCTCATTGTATGGGCATATGGGGTTGAATGGGCTATGGGTAGAACGCCCTTGTGTGAGCAACATGCACAAATAGATTGGGTTGCATGTTGAATGGGAGAGAGGCCCTTCGTGTGCAATTGAAGTAGGCATTGTAGGGGATGCATATCAACCCACATTGATTTTTTTAAAAAAAGTTTTTTAAAGCTTAAAAATTATTGATTTAGTGTTTCCTCTTTTATTTGAATTCTAAACAAAATATAGGTTTCATAATTTAATTGCTTTTTAGACCTCTTTTTTTAAGTTTTTTAAAGCTTAGAAATGATTGATTTAGTGTTTCCTCTTTTATTTGAATTCTAAACAAAATATAGGTTTCATAATTTAAGTTTTTTTAAAGCTTAGAAATTATTGATTTAGTGTTTCCTCTTTTATTTGAATTCTAAACAAAATATAGGTTTCATAATTTAATTGCTCTTTAGACCTCTTTTCTCTCTCTCTCTCTCTCTCTCTCTCTCTCTCTCTCTCTCTTCTTGTGTACTATACATGAGGTTACTGATGGGTGGAACAAGGTAGGGGATATTGGAGAGCAAGAGGGTGATAGGAAATACACGGGGCTACATGAGAGAAATAAGAGACTCTCATTGTATGGGCATATGGGGTTGAATGGGCTATGGGTAGAACGCCCTTGTGTGAGCAACATGCACAAATAGATTGGGTTGCATGTTGAATGGGTGAGAGACCCTTCGTGTGCAATTGAAGTAGGCATTGTAGGGGATGCATATCAATCCACATTGGGATATGGTCAAAGAGACTATTACAAAAGAAAGTAGTGGACTTGCTCAAATGGCTATCTGCAAGTGCGTTTGACATAGATGACAAGTCCTCCAATAGATTGGGAATGTTCATTGGTTGGGTATAACAATTTTATATATATATATATATATATATATATATATAGAGAGAGAGAGAGAGAGAGAGAGAGAGAGAACATAGAAGTGGATCTCTTTCTTTGGTTCATTTGGTTATTATTAACTCACTTAAGGGGTATGCCTTTTGGTTTTATCACTTGTAGCTACATGCAGATATGATATGTCCTTTAAATATTACTCAATCAATGACCCTCCATACTACATACTACACTCAAACTTAGCTTAAAGTTAGTACTTTTAGTATACATATACTTAGAAAGTAATAACTTTTGGTTTATTAAACATAGCAATAAATAATTGGTAGGCTATGGTCTTGTTTTTTTTTTTAAAATAGCAAAACTCACAACTGTGAGTGAATTAAATTTATCATCCCAGAAAATTACAAGGTCTTGTCATGCTCGTGTTGAGCCATGATGTCATCTAGGGACCATAATTACATCGGCTAGCAGGGCAGCCATCCCAACCAACTTGCCCCCTTATCCTTGATACATAGGGTCCATTATCATGTTCTTTTGAGATCTTTTACTTGCCGATAGCCAAGATTTTTTCCTGTCCGAGGCATGCCATCTAGTGACAACAAGGCACAAGTAGTCCTAGACTAGTCCGTCGAGTGTTGCTTGCGTCCGAGCGTCCATATTAGCACTTTGCTTTCTTGTATAATTTGTGTGAAGCTTGCCACCTCAAGACCTCCTTCAAACACACGTCGATTCCTTGTCTGCCATACATTAAGTAAGAAGAAGTACCGGACGATTTGAGTGCTGATGAGGATGGCAGGACCACTTGAATTCTTCCCTCCTAGGAATAGATCAGTCTTGTAAAAACCAATTTTCCATGTTCTTTGGACCCACTTGCATATTTTCCCTGCGAGGCCTTTGATAGTTGGGCAATCCATAAAGAGGTGGGCCAGATCTACACTAGCCAACCTGCTCCCCAAACATCGATCTGACCCAATCCCTCTTTCCTGAATCTTCACCCTCGTTGGTAGAGCACCCCAAATTACCTTCCACAAAAATACTCTTGTTAAGGGGGCTAAACCAATTCTTCTTATGCATCATTGTCTGGTATATATCTTTAGGATGGGGTTTCCATAAGAGACTGCTTCCGGGCCATTTCGAGGCATTCTAATCAAACTCCGAATCATAGATAGGCATCACTATACTGTCAAGCTCTTTCCTCACTTTGTGGACCAGCAAGACCTTCAAGCTATTCAGTTGGTATTGGGTTACCAGTTGGTTACCATAAGGTCAATGGTTTTCCAACTCTTGTTGTCGCTGTCCAAGAAGTGCCCTAGTTGATTCAGACGCCTATTATTCAGCTTCCTGGATGTCTCTATCCAATAGGGAATTTGTGGCGGATCTACAACTTTGGAAAGCCAGGGGGACCAATGCAAAATGGAGTTCTTGAAGTATCTGGTTTTCCCCCCCCACTTTAAGACTCCTGCTGCTCTATTGCATTTTCTTACCAATTCTCCTGCGTTGCCCCCCAGTCTTAGGGTAGTCCACGTCGGGGCTAACAGCTTATCATGAACCTCCACCCCTCTCCACTTTCCACCTTTCAAGCCAAGTTTAGCTGCTTCTATCATATCTTTGATCATGACAGCCCAAACTTGATCCTGTTTAGCCAAGAAAACAACAAATTTGGTGCAACAAGCTTCTGCATGGACCACAGGGTTGAGAATTCCGAGGCCTCCTTGATTCACCGGCCAAGCAACTGATTCCCAACGGGCCCATTGCCATGGCATGGAGGATTTCGTGTTGTTTTTCCATAAAAACCTTTTCACTGGTTTTAAGAACTCTTTCCAGTGACATTTAGCCATCTTAAGAAGTGGGCTAGTGAAGGCAATATAAGGAATCATCAAGGCATTTATCACTGTTATCCGACTTGGGAATGGGAGAAGAGCATACTCCCACCTACTCATTTTTGTTTTGATTTTTTCAAGCACCCACTCAAATCTTTGCTTGTGAGTTACGTCCACCCCCAAGGGGGCTCCCAGATGTCTGAAGATATTCCCTTTTGTGATGATGGCCGATTTTTGAAAATCAAAGAAAAAAAAGAAAAAGAAACTTATTTTTTCCCTGCTAGAACCTTGGTGACACTGTTGGAAGGCTCGGCACCGCCTGGTCAATCCTCATGACACCTCTACGAGCATGGCGGTACACCCCCCCCCCCCCCCCCCCCCTTCGATTTGGCTGGCCTTATCACCCTCAGGCCCCCGCTTGTCTATACCCCAGCCTAGCCAGCCGCCCTCGGTTTCAGATATCCCTTCTCTCTTCCCCCGTAGTTTATTCCCCCCCCGGTGGGCATCGGATGAAATAATACCCCCCTCCCCCCCCTCTCTCTCTCTCTCTCTCATTTTCCCTCCATACCTCTCTCTAATATCCTCTCTCTCTCTCTCTCTCTCTCTCTCTCTCTCTCTCTCTCTCTCTCATCCTCACCCTCCATTCCCCCCCCCCCCCCCCCCCCCCCCCCCCCCCTCTACTGGCCACCCTCGGCCAGGCGCAAGCCTCGAGCACTCACCCCGACCCCTCTCTCGTTTTCCCTCTCGCGCCCCCTCTGTGTCGAGCCGTATGTAAAATCCTGCTCTCTCGTATTCTTATCCTCACCCTCTCCCTCTCTCACACTCTTTTTTTCACCCCCCCCCCCCCCCCCCCCCCCCCCTTGGCCCGCTATCCCCACCCTCCATCCCCCCCATACCATTGACTTCTCCCCCTCCTCTCATCCTTGAGACACCATGCAAAACAAAGAATAGGACAACCCCCCTCCCCCCCCCCCCCCCCCCCCCCCCCCCCTCACACACTCTTCCCCCCCCACGGTGGGCACGCGCCCTATGGATTCCCTCTCTCTCTCTCCTATCCACGCCACCTCATCCTCTCTCTCTCTCTCTCTCTCTCTCTCTCTCTCTCTCTCTCTCTCTCTCTCTCTCTCTCTCTCTCTCTCTCTCTTCCGTATCAGCCCGAAGGCGCAGCGCAAGGAGCTGGGGCCCAATGCTCTCCCACACCACACACTCACTCACCCTCACCCTCTCCCTCATCCTCTCCCTCACTCACCACCCCAATCCCCTCTCCCTCTCTCGCGCTCTGTTTTGGCACCACCCGCCCGCCATCTCTCTCTCTCTCTCCTTCTCGGCCTGTACAGGCGCAGTGCACGTTTTTCCTCTCTCTCTCTCAATACACACTCACTCACACTCACACTCACACACACACACACACACACACACACACACACACACACACACACACACACACACACACACACACACACACACACACACACACACACACACACACACACACACACACACACACACACACCCATCCCCCCCCCCCCCCCCCACCCCCAAGCACGCCTAGCTGTCGCTGGCCACCAACACAAAGAAAAAAAATAAAATAAAAAATATATAATATATATAGATAAGCCCCCGTTCCCACTGCAGGCTTGCGCACACATACAAATACACACACACACACGCACTCACGCATGCGCACCCATATACATATATATACACATCCGCCCACATGCACATACGTACACACACACACACGCATATACGCACATAAATATAAGAAAAAAACGAAGGATTCCATGACTACGACAACAATCAAAAAGAAGGAGGACCCAAAGCATGCGCCGCCAACAACAAAAAGAGGAAATGCGCCGAAGGCATGCCCCAGCCGACCCCGAAAAGAAGTACGCTCTACATCGACACACCGGCAACACACCATTTGCTGGCAACACGCAACCACGACGCCGTTTCCAGTAATTTATAGGGTATTTTCATCATTTCTTTAGTTTTCACCCGAGCCATTGTAAATTCCCATTTTTTGTAAATATCCTCTCTCTAGGTGATGGTCACAAAGGCCCACCTAGAGATTCTCATCTTTTAATAATCTCCCAAAACAAAGCAAGGGTCAACCACACCGGTCCCACCGCTTGCTTTGTCTCCCCGATTAAGCTTACCCTAATCACACTGGGATTACCATAATCCAAGCAACCAACACCTATAAATTGGCACTGAGAGGTCACTATCGGGGGGGGGGAAGTCAGCACTTGGTAGAGTGTAGTGGGAAGAGTTGACACTATCACCATCACGGGGAGGGGGCTTGTGTATTGGGTTTGCCTTGGAAATTGCACCATGCGAAGGGAGCCACATCCATTTCTCGACTCCAATGGTCGACGCACACACGTATACACGCTCTTGGTAGCAAGCTTCACAATCATTGAGTCGTCTTAGAGAACGCACCAAGTAGTTTGCAACACCTCCTCTCCCTACCTCTCTACCACCACTACGTGCCATTTGTAAGTACTGCAGAAATAATTCTCCCTCACACCCTCGAGGGTTTTCATCATTTGTAAATCTCTCTCTCTCTCTCTCTCTCTCTCTCTCTCTCGGTGTGTAAGTTTGCGGTGTTCATATCATTGTGGTTTGCGTCCTAGCCGCTCAAAGCTAAGCATTAGGCAAAATCTGGACTCACAAAGGGGCCCTTTAAGGAGTTTGACTGTACCTCTCTCTACCAAAACGGGCGCATGGATAAATTTTTGCAAACAAACTCCAAAGTTGGCGGGGTTTGACAGTAAGAATGTCCTCTTCAAGCTCTATCTACTGATATATAGCACGCCATGAGATTCTTCATATTTTACAAGATTCTTTTTTTGATTCACTTAGATTCCGACAGAGTTGTCACATCATAGGTGAATCAAAAAAAGAATCTTGTAAAATATGAGGAATCTCATGGCGTGCTATATATCAGTAGATAGAGCTTGAAGAGGACATTCTAACTGTCAAACCTCCGCCAACTTTGGAGTTTGTTTGCAAAAATTTATCCATGCGTCCGTTTTGGTAGAGAGAGGTAAAGTCAAACTCCTTAAAGGGCCCCTTTGTGAGTCCAAATTTTGCCTAATGTGGTGACCCCTGTTCGCTTTACCGTGATAGGCTCGAGGCGTGCCATTCGGCCCCCGGCGTTTTAGAGGCCGTCGGGGTTCGGGGTCCGCTTTGCTCCTGTCATTTGGTGCCCCCACTGAGGAGGGCTTTCTAAGACCCTTTGGTTTACAATTCTGAAAGTGATGCCCACTATCAATCATGGACGAATGGCTGAAGGAATTTTCTAACTGGAGGACGGAAGAAGAGGAGACGAAGGAGGCACTAGCTGCCTTCATTGAGGTGCTACTGCCAGGCTGCAGTGTCGTCAGCATTCAAGAGGTAAATTCTCCATCTCGTGTTGCTCGTTCTAACCATACATTTAGAGCATCAGGTGGGAGGTCGGTGAAGTGCCATCACTGTTGTCAACCAAGACACACTGTCAATGAGTGCCAACAACGAAGGCAACAAAAGGGATGAAATCGTCTACATCGATATTCATCGCGAAGAAATCATTCACATCAAGGAAGGGAAGAAAACGGTGAGACCTCTTTTCCCTAAAGAAACTGCAGTCAAAGTTATAACTCCAAAGTGGCCTAAAGGGGCTGCTCGAGCCAAAGGTAAGGAGAAGATAAGAGAGTCTGGAAACACATGACCCCGAAGGGAGAAGCATCTGGCCAAGCAAGTGCTTCAAGCTCAAAAAGCCGGGTTGTACCCAGCTTGCCAAAGAGGAAGTCATCCAAAGCTAAGCGGTGGAAGGTCGCGTATCGATTTGCACGACACATGTGAGTGCTACCAATCCACTTCGATAATCCTGAAGAAGAAGTGGTAAGAAGATTCCCATGTCCTAGGGAAGAGTGGTTCGGCTACTGCTCTCACTGTTTTAGAAAGCGAGTGGAGGATCTTCCTCCTCTCCCTGTACAACTTATCCTGAAGAAGCTCTCTACCACGGGTGAAACCCAGTGGGCTGGGGACGAGTTGCAAATGAATGGAGTAGAATTCATGCAACACGTCGACTACGGAAATTACCTGCAATTGCTATTAGCCAAGAGGCTGGGAGTGGTCAGACGCGTCGCCATCACCCTGTACGTGCTGAGCAATGAAGGAAAGGTAGAGCCCATGAAAGGCAACGACCTCTTGTGGATGTGCCGACTCATCAACAATGGCACGGTAAGAGTATAAGTAAGTATTCCACCCTTTGTGCATGATGGAAAACGGGCCGACGGCATTCCCGTTCAGATTCCTGGAGCATATGCATGTGAATATCTATGTAGATAGGAAAGTCTTCTACCAATAGAAGATCGTATACCTATTCGGTGCGGCGGTACTAAGAGAAATCCTCAATTCCTCGAACCCTATCATTCTCCCCGTATTGGATTACCATCATTCCTTTAATGTTTCTATCTTTATCCTGTTTTAACCTATCCACCCACCCCTGTAAAAAGCCACTATGAGCCACTACTGTTGTTAATGTTAAAAAAAAAAAAAAGGTTTTTAATTTCCTGAGTCACTACCATGGCAAGTGTTTCTTTCCCCACGTTCAGTGGAAAGAAGGGAGACGATCTCACCATCGACTTTTTGGATGATTTCGACATTGCTTGTGTCGTCTCCAACAAAGATGACGACGCTTCACGACTTAGAATTTTTCCTCTACTGATGAAAGTAGAGGCCAAGTCCTGGTATAATGCATTGCCCCAGGCTACCAAGAATGCATGGATGTGCTAAGGGTTGCTTTTGTAAAGAGGTTTGGTGGAGGCACAACCTCGGAGAAGCTATGGCAGCTATTGATAGAATTAAAGCAAGGAGGTCTGCTGGAGTATGCCACTTACGAGTCAAATTTGTGGACTTATGGGAGAGATGGGTTGCCTCACTGGAGGAAGGCGAAGGAGCACCTAATTTCCTAAAGAAGGACTGTTTCATTGCTGGTCTATGGTCGCTGCTTAGAGAGAAGGTAAAGGGAAGGTTTCCTGCAACATATGAGTTGGCAGTCGAAGTAGCCCACCTTAAAGACAAGAAGCTGCGCATGCAAGCAAGAGTAAACGAGTCAGAGGAAACAAGGTCGACCCGACCAACCCCAGTGACTGCAACAGCCAACCATAGAGTCCAACCATAAGAGGCATCAGAAGAGCAGCAAGACTTGCTGAGTCGCATCACCACCCAACTAGAGAGTTTATCTGTGCATCTGGTGCAGCAAGGGCATGCACCTGGCAGGAATCTAGAACAAGGAAGAGGACAACGAAGGCAGAACCAAGAGTACCACTGTTACAAATGCGGGGAAGATGGCCATGGAATGTACTACTACCCACACCCGAGGAGACAGAATTTCAATAGAGAGGGGAGACAGAATCAGATCTCTCCACCAAGAGCAACACCACCACCACCTAGGCAACCAGGACTGATCCCACCGGTCCAAATCCTTCGACCACCTGTACAACAGCAACCACCACCCCAACCTCTCATTCCGCCACTACCCCCACCACCTGCTGTGAACCAAGCGGTGAGTGTTATTAGCTTGGAGGCTAAAGGGAAGGCAAAGGTAGAAGAATCAGTTCGAGAGAAGCACAAAGGGAAAGCGAAGGTAGAAGAAGTGGATGCTATGGGAGTGAAGCGTGCCAGGCACGAAGAAGCATCTCAAAGAGAAGAGAAGATGAAAGGGAAGGCCGAGTCTAGCAAGCAAGCAGCTAAACCGCGGCGGAAGATAGACATCGTGGACTTCTCATTAGGTGAGTATGCAAAACCCTATGACTTAGTTCAGGATGTGTTAATGCAGGGCCCAATCACTCCACCTTGCACCCAGAATGAGGAGGCAATGGACAAAAATAGTAAGTACCAGGAAATCAAGGCCCAAGATAGCTGGGGCTATCTCTAGAAGGGATCTCGACGACATCTAACCAACCATGGACGCTCACATCAAGGGGCAACGAATCTCAAATGTATACATAGATGGTGGCGCGTAGATATGCGTCATGAGTGAAAAGATGATACACCATCTAGGTCTAGAGGTAAGTAGGCCGGCACCCTGCCGAGCCAAGATGGCAAACAATGTAAGAGTGAAATCTGTGGGCATTGTAAATGCGGTAAAAGTAAAAGCATTCAATACAGAAGTGGAGGTAGACATCTTCGTCATGCCACACAAAGGGGAGGGGTACCCCATCATTCTTGGGAGGCCTTGGCTTATGGCTATGGAAGCTAAACAAGACTGGAGCACCGGGATGATTCAGATGAAGGACGCTAAAGGGAAGTCCATATTCTACGACATGAGGGCTGGAAAGCAGCGCAACATGATCTTGGAGGCTTCAGAAGATGAGTCCTCCAGCGACTACTCGTCTACCTCAGAGGAGAAGAGACAACCACCAACCCAAACAGATTGACACAATCTGAAACACCCTCGACAAACCAAGAGGGATCATCAGGTATGCAGTCCTTGGAGGATGCATGTAAATTACAAAAAATTCTCTCAAATGAGTTAACCAATGAAGAAAGGAAGGAGTATGTCTCCATGCTAGATAACTTCACTACTTTGTTCATTGATGGCTATGATAAGATCACACGAATTACAGTAGTGCAACACCACATAAAGCTCAAGAAAGGCAGTAAACCCATGGTACAAAAGCTCAGAAGACTTGGAGTAATCCAACAAGAGACACTACTTTAAGAAGTGAGAAATTTGCTACAAGCAGGCTTCATCTACCCTGTCAAAGACTCAGAATGGGTCTCCCCAGTAGTAGTCACCCAAAAAAAAAAGGTAAGTGGAGAGTCTATGTGGATTATAAACCTCTCAATGCAGCCACGAAGAGGGATCACTTTCCCCTCCCATTCCAGGATGAAATACTCAATGAGGTGGCAGGTCACGAGCGATACACAATGTGCGATGGCTACTCAGGATACTTCCAGATTAGCATTGCGGAAGAAGACCAAAAGAAGACAACCTTCATCACACCTTGGGGATGTTTTGCCTACAGAGTGATGCCATTTGGCCTCACTAACACCCCGGCCACATTTCAACGCTATGTGAATTTTGTTTTCCAACCCTACTTTGGAACATCAATACGGGTGTTCATAGATGATTTTTGCATTTATAGTTCACGAGCCCTTCATTTAAGCAAAGTCTATGATGGCTTAACCAGGTTGCAAACCTTGGGTGGCCAGCTCAACGTGGATAAGTGTTACATTGGTGAAAGCAAAGTCACTCTCCTTGGTTATGTAATTTTAGCAAAAGGGATCGAGGCTGACCCTAGGAAGATTCAAGCCCTGGTATCTTTATCATCACCCACCACCACTAAGCAGTTGGTTTCTTTCCTTCAGAAGGTAAGATAGTTAAGCAGGTTCATTCACCTGCTATCTCAAGTGGTCCTTCCCCTACAACAACTCACCCAGAGGGATGTCTTCTCATGGAGTGAAGAGAATGAGCAGCAGTTTACTGAGGTAAAGCAAATCCTAGCTAAGCTTCCCACTATTTCACCTCCTAAGTGGGACGAGCCATTTTATGTGAACCCTAGTGTGGGAAGTGATACACTCGGAGCCGTGCTAATGCAAAAGGAGCCCCAAACTTCTTTCATGCGCCCTATTTACTTCTCTAGTCGTGTCATGACCCCGTCAGAAAAGGATTTACAGAAGTAGAACACATGGTTCTGCCACTAATGTTTGCTACCACAAAGCTCCGCTCCTATCTCCTGCCTAGACCCTTTGTAATCCTGACAATGGAAGAGGTTTTCCCATATGTAATGCGACACATGGATGTTTCATCTAGGATCTCAAAGTGGTTGATTAGATTACAAGAGTTTGACTACACCATGCAAGTAGAAAAATCCACCAGGGTTAGTTTAGCAGGAATTCTCACTTATCGCCATTATGAGAAGAAGCTGAAGATCAACACGGAAGCAAAGAAAGAAACACCAATGGTAGAGAGTCCTAGGCTAGAAAGAGCTCACTCTCTTTTCTTTGATGGAGCATACAAGAGAACAATGGGTCAGTCTGCAGCAGCAAGCATAGTCATTTTCAATGAACATCAAGAAAGAGTATTCTCCATCGGGCAGTTATTACACTCCCACTCCAACAATGAAGCAGAATATGCAGCCCTAATTCTTGGGTTGGAACAATGTATTTCACAAGGAATTCAGCGCTTAAATGTGTTTGGCGATGCTTTGCTTTTGATAAGGCAGATAAATGGCACCTGGGATTGTAAGAATCAGGTTTTACTTGGTCAACTCCGCCAAGCTAAGGACCTTCTAAAGAAGTTTGAAGCAGTGAAGCTATTTCATGTCCCCAAAGCAGAAAATCAGGAGGCAGATGCTCTAGCCAAAGAGAGAATACAAGACGTTTCGTAGGAGCAATCAAACTAAAACTACCCCTCTTCCAAGGTAGTGATGCCATGCTTGATGTCGTCAATTTTTTAGATACAGGAGAATGTCCAGTAGGATACACCAAAGGCCAGAAGCAATGGCTGGTAAGGAAGGCTACTAGATACCGCCTTGTAAACGACCACTTGTATGGTAAGGGCAAGGATCAAATTCTCAGGCGGGTGCCAACCTCCAGTGAGATCACAGAGGTAATTTCAAGTTGCCATGATGGCGTCTGTGGCGGTCATTTTGCTCTAGACATCACCAGTAGGAAGATTCTACAAGCGGGATACTCTTGGCGTAGTTTGAACAGGGATGTACACCATTGGTGTAAAACATGTAAGGCCTGTCAAGTGGCCAGCGATGGCACCTTAACCTACGAGCCACAAACTCCTATCATCTCATATGGTCCATTTGAGAAATGGGGAATAGATGCAATCGGTCCTTTACCAAGGGCCCAATCAGGTAAACTGTACATCATAGTGGGTGTAGACTACATGACTCGATGGGCAGAAGCAACAGCCACCACCCGCATTACAGCCCAAGAGGTAGCAAAGTTCATTTTTGAGCATATCTGTTGCCGTTTTGGCACTCCTCTTGAGATAATATCAGATAGAGGACCGGGATTCAGAGGTGATTTGGTGGGAGAACTGATGAAGAAGTTAGGCATCACAGGCCGGCATTCCACACCATACTATCCACAATGCAATGGTCTAGTAGAGAAGGTAAACGGAATGATTTACAAAATCATCACAAAGCAGGTGAACAATCACACAGGGGACTGGGATAAACATCTCATGGCAGCTCTTTGGGCCTACAGAACAACGTTCCAAACATCCCTAGGTTTCACCCCTTTCCATCTAGTTTATGGGAAGGAGGCAATTCTACCCATTGAGGTACAGATAGCCATCTTACGAGTTTTGGCTAGCCAGATACATCGTCCAATTGTAAATCTCCGAAACCACATCTTGGATCTGGAGAGACTCCAACTAGATAGGGAAGAAGCAATCAATCACTATGCAGTGCGGACAGAACTACGTCGACTCACTTTCAATCAAGGGCTTAAAGAAAACGGACTGGAAAAAGGTATGTTAGTACTGAGATATGACAATAGATTTGACACCAGGAAGGATAAGAAATTTCAACCCAGATGGGAAGGGCCATTCATCATCAAGAAACGCTACGACAACGGCAGCTATAAGCTGATGGAAGCAGATGGGAGAACTCACAAGACTAGGGTCAATGGATGGAGGCTGAAAAGGTTATTTCTTAGGTTTGATCCAGAATTCATGCTAGACATTCCAGAAGAGGGAGAACCCTCTAACTCCACAGCTGAAGATGCAGAAGATGGGCTAGAAGCATGAATGCCTCTAGCCAAAGGGAGAGGGCTAATGATGGCCGATTTTTGAAAATCAAAGAAAAAAAAGAAAAAGAAACTTATTTTTTCCCTGTTGGAACCTTGGCGACACTGTTGGAAGGCTTGGCACCGCCTGGTCAATCCTCACGACACCTCTACGGGCATGGCACACCCCCCCCCCCCCCCCCCCCCCCTTCGATATGGCCGGCCTTATCACCCTCATGCCCCCGCTTGTCTATACCCCAACCTAGCCGGCCGCCCTCGGTTTCAGATACCCCTTCTCTCTTGCCCCGTAGTTTATTCCCCCCCCCGGCGGGCATCGAATAAAATAACCCCCCCCCCCCCCCCCTCCCTCTCTCTCTCATTTTCCCTACATACCTCTCTCTAATATCCTCTCTCTCATTCTCACCCTCCATTTCCCCCCCCTCCCCCCCCCCCCCCCCCCCCTTACTGGCCACCTCGGCCAGGCGCAAGCCTCGAGCACTCACCCCGACCCCTCTCTCGTTTTCCCTCTTGCGCCCCCTTTGTAACGAGCCGTATGTGAACTCCCGCTCTCCGTATTCTTATTTTCACCCTCTCCCTCTCTCACACTCTTTTTTTCACCCCCCCCCCCCCGTCCCCCCCCGCTTGGCCCACTAATATTCCCCCCCCCCCCCCTCTTCCCCACCCGCTCGCCTCACCCTCCCCTCGGCCTCATTACCCCCCCCCCCCCCCCCCCCCCCCCTTGGCCCGCTATCCCCACCATCCATCCCCCCCACACCATTGACTTCTCCCCCTCCTCTCATCCTTGAGACACCATGCAAAACAAAGAATAGGATAACCCCCCCCTCTCACACTCTTCTCCCCCCATGGTGGGCACCCGCCCTATGGATTCCTCTCTCTCTCTCTCTCTCTCTCTCTCTCTCTCTCTCCTATCCACGCCACCTCATCCTCTCTCTCTCTCTCTCTCTTTCGTTTCAGCCCGAAGGCGCAACGCAAGGATCTGGGGCCCAATGCTCTCCCACACCACACACTCACTCACCCTCACCCTCTCCCTCATCCTCTCCCTCACTCACCACCCCAATCCCCTCTCCCTCTCTCGCACTTTGTTTCGGCACCACCCGCCTGCCATCTCTCTCTCTCTCCCTCTCGGCATGTACAGGCGCAACGCATGTTTTTCCTCTCTCTCTCAATACACACACACACACACACACACACACACACACACACACACACACACACACACACACACACACACACACACACACACACACCATCCCCCTCCCCACCCCCAAGGACGCGTAGTTGCAGCCGCTGGCCGCCAACACAGAGAAAAAAATAAATAAAAAACATATATATAATATATATAGATAAGCCCCCGTTCCCACCACATGCTTGCGCACACATACAAATACAAATACACACACACACGCACACGCATACGCACCCATATACATATATATATACACATCCGCCCACATGCACATACGTACACACACAGACATATACGCACATAAATATAAGAAAAAAACGAAGGATTCTACGACTACGACAACAACGAAAAAGAAGGAGGACCCAAAGCACGTACCACCAACAACAAAAAGAGGAAATGCGCCAAAGGCATGCCCCGGCCGACCCGGAAAAGAAGTACGCTCTACACCGACGCACCGGCAACACACCATTTGCCGGCAACACGCAACCACGACGCCATTTCCAGTAATTTATAGGGTATTTTCATTATTTCTTCAGTTTTCACCCGAGCCATTGTAAATTCCCATTTTTTGTAAATATCCTCTCTCTAGATGATGGTCACAAAGGCCCACCTAGAGATTCTCATCTTTTAATAACCTCCCAAAACAAAGCAAGGGTGAACCACACCGGGCCCACCACTTGCTTTGTCTCCCCGATTAAGCTTACCCTAATCACACTGGGATTACCATAATCCAAGCAGCCAACACCTATAAATTGGCACTAAGAGGTCACTATCGGGGGGGGGGGGGGGGGGCGGGAAGTCAGCACTTGGTAGAGTGTAGTGGGAAGAGTTGACACTATCACCATCACGGGAGGGGGCTTGTGTATTGGGTTTGCCTTGGAAATTGCACCATGCGAAGGGAGCCACATCCATTTCTCGACTCCAATGGTCGATGCACACATGTATACACGCTCTTGGTAGCAAGCTTCACAATCATTGAGTCATCTTAGAGAACGCACCAAGTAATTTGCACCACCTCCTCTCCCTACCTCTCTACCACCAGGGCGTGCCATTTGTAAATACTGCACAAATAATTCTCCCTCACACCCCCGAGGGTTTTCATCATTTGTAAATCTCTCTCTCTCTCTCTCTCTCTCTCTGTGTGTGTGTGTGTGTAAGTTTGGGGGGTTCATATCATCGTGGTTTGCGTCCTAGCCGCTCAAAGCTAGGTGGTGCCCCCTGTTCGCTTTACCGTGACAAGCTCGAGGTGTGCCATTCGGCCCTCGGCGTTTTAGAGGCCGTCGGGGTTCGGGGTCTGCTTTGCTCCCGTCAGTGACAATCTCCCCCGACCAATCAGAAGGGTCAAATGAGTCATTTTCCGATAGGGAGATCAGCCTTGACTTCTCTATATTACACTGGGACCCCGAAGCTACTGAGAATATTTGTACAATCTCCAGAGCTTTCCTGATGACCTAGGGGCACGCCTTCAAGAAGAGGAGAGAATCGTCTGCAAAAAGTTTTGCTAGGAGTTGGCTATTTCGTGGAAAAGCCAGGCCTTGCAACTCCCCTCGTTCTGCACTAGCTTCGAGCTTTGTGATTAAGGGATGTGATCCTATGGCGAAAAGTAGGGGGCCAGAGGGAAACCCTACTTAATAGACCTTGTGACCTCAAAAGAGCCCACAACTCTATCGTTGAATAGGAGGTCTGACTGGCTTCTAGCTCCTAGTACACTTACCAAACGACATAGGCGCAGCCCAAAGCCCAGAGCTTCCATGACGGCTTCAATATATGTCCATGTTATTCTATCATAAGCCTTATCCAGGTCTGGATTTTTTTTACCAAAATAGATTTTTTACCAAAATAGAAGCTCCATGCATATTTAAACAAGTTGCAAGTTTATGTTTTTTTACTATGGATGAAAAGTACAATTTAAGCTTATAATTTATATTTATTACTTTTAACTTGTAAATTTGGTTTTAAGTTTAGGTTACATGTTTTTTTACAGTTAAGGCTTGTTAAGCTCGCAGTGGAAGCCAATAGCTTCTCTCATAGACATGGCAAGGGAGTGTCCATAGAGAAGAAAGAGTGAGAGAGAGAGGATAAGATAACACACAAGTGAACACAAAATGAAAGAAAGAGTTCATAAGTTTTTTATTAAGCCTTTATAGGCATTTACAAAATGTCCACACTCACCTCGATTGCCCAAGTTGGCGCCAACAATCACCCCCTTTAGCCAAACTTGGCGTCATCATCATCATCATGCTGCGTCCCCTTGAACTAAGTTCCACACCCTCATGACACGATGAGTTTTTGGTATACTTGCCAACTATGAGTTTTAGGTTTTCTCAGAACCTGGTGCTACTACCGAGCTGCCATCATGTGAGGTTTTTGGTTTGCGTCCAAACCTCGGGTTTAGGTTTACGCGCTACCCTCATGAGAGTGGGTGACAAAAAATATGGGGCTCCACATTGGGAAGGTCTTACCTCCAGCCACATCACTTGTTGGGCTAGTGTCTAATCCCATGATAATCATATAAGGACTGGTTGATTGGAGTACCATTGAAGGAAAACACAGATATTTGTAGGGTCTATTGCTTGCATGTCGCTTATCATACATTTCATGTGCTCAATCATCAATAAATGAGTTTTATGCATGAGATCGTGTGAATCATCTCTTAAGTAAAAGACTATTTCTAACAAAAAAGAGAAAATTATTATGCACTTCAACTGCAACATCGTCATCACAGATGATGTCACTGTGTGTATGTGTGTGTGTGTGGTGTGGTGTTGTGATACATAAAAGTTTTTGGCCGTATGTTTAAGTCCACAAGTACATTTAGTCTCCACATGCAAAATAAATCCTAAAATTTATCTTATCTCCTAAAAAGAAGAAGATTTTGTTTTGGAGTGCCTCTATGAAACTGAAGGGGATCCAATTTTTTCTAAAAACTCCACAATCTAGAAGATTGATATCTTTATTCTTGAAGAAATGGTGTCCATATTGCTATTATACAATACATTAATACATTGTAGTTGAGAAAGAAAAACGTGACCCTTCATATAATCAAGCTAGCCTAAATTATACACTCTTTGTTACCATATACATGTGGTAGTGATGTGTGTGAACACACTAGGACCGTCGGGACATTTTTTCCCTCTTTAGGAGGTTTTTCCCCCTGTGCATTGTATATACGCCCATCAGTCTAGGGCTATCTATCTTTCCATTGTAAACTAAGTAACACACTCTCAATTGTGTGCCTTGAGCTTCTTTCATCTTCTCCAAGTTGTGTGTGTTTCTTTGCAACCCTAATTCCAACAATTGGTATCAGAGCAGGTTGCATCCTCCCTGGCTTAGTCGCCAGTAGCTCTAGCACACATGTGCTCACTTTCTCCAATTTGTGTGAGCTTTGGCGAGTGTTCGCAAGTCTTTTTTTTTTTTTTTTTGGTGAGCTAGTAGAGCTTAGCCTGCTCAGATTTCTGACTCGGGCTCATTTCAACCTCCGTTTCCACTACAGCCAGGTCTGCAGAGGCAATTTTTTCATTTTGTGCAAAATTTATGTCAACGCCAATTATTGCATAACAGGTTCCATACAGTATGTTGCAATTGTGCTATATAGCACGTGCTGGTCTCACTCAGTATCTCCTCATTTAGGGCAGTTTTCACATCAAGTGCAGGTATCTTCCATGACTGACAACACCACAGATGTGCTCAAGATGTTTGCTGCTTAGGACAAATTGGATGGGGACAATTACCCTATGTGGGCTTACATGATGCAACATGTTCTTGTGTCAAAGGGCGTCTGGAATATTTTGCAGGGCATTGATGTACGTCTTGGTTCTGAGGATGTAGGCGATGTTGAGGATGTTGAAGGTCTTGCTGTAAGGATTGCTGCTATAAGACTTGTTTTGCCTATGGCAGAACAAGCTTGTTGGGATGTAAAGGATGCGCAGGCTCATGCGTTGATTGTGTTGTCTATATAGCACACCATTACTCCTGTGCGCGTCTGTTGCACGTGTCAATGCAAGGGACTTGCCGATACACTACGTGCAAGCCACAAATGGCTCCAAGCACACAACTAGATTAATCTAGCAAGCTCAAGAGAGCAAGGGTGTGTCACTCACCACCCTACGCTCGCCTTCGTGGAGGATTCCTCGCCGCGAAGAAGGAGCCTCCGCTGCGCCGTGCTCAACCGCTTCACTGCCGCCGTGCCGTCGTCGCAATGCTCGATCACCCACACACACACTCTCTCTCTCTCACGCATACACACACACACACACAATGAGATGAAGAAGAAGAAGATAGAGATGGAACAAGAGCACTCTTCAATTACACAAATGAAAGAATGAGTGATTTTTAGGTTTAGGTGACTTTTATGAGCTCGCCCCATTCACACTTGTGCACCCATAATTAGCCAGCTAGCCCTTGAATGTTCCTGTTAGAGTGCACCTCTCATCGGCGATCACTCTTACCCTTTTCCTATTGGATCGACAAGCCCGGTACCTGACTCTACCAAATAAATAATACGACGTCTATCGTAGGTGATAGGAATGTGTGTGAGGGTTAACATGCCCTCTTTCCTGATGTAGATTCTGTCCTCGGAAGCTATTGAGTTGAAGCTCGTTCGTCGAGGTGGAAGAGCCTTTGAGATGAGTGTCCTTAGCCTTCTTCAGTCACTGCAAAATCAAACAACATTGGCACAATAATTGCATTCTCATATACAATTAAAAAGCATATGCAGTTCTAAACAGACAATTTGATTGGTAACATAATTTTAAACCATTTGTCAGCAATAAACATTAAATTGCAATATAATCAAATGCATAAATAGTTGTAAAGGTCAAAAACTAAACAAATCTAGGGTCGCTAATTTAACGGTTGAAAGGCACTAAAGATCGTCTATTAATACCATGGGTAAGCTTTTCAATTTTGTTTAGTCAATTAAGTTGTTTAATCGCGAGAGCCAAGTATTTCATGTCCGAGGGCTGACTAGAGGCTATACCTAGAAGACCTTGTAGTTAAGCTACAATAAAAGGAATTGCTCATGAAATCATCGCCTGACTTATTTCCTTTTCTTTGACCCCCCAAATTGCATTTTGATGTGTGTGCTTATTTTGTATGCCTTGGGTCTTTTGCTTTTCAAGGAAAAGCGCCCACATTGGGAACCTCTAGGGCTCTAGTACCATAGGTGATACATGTGAGTGGAGTACCAAATCAAGTTGAGATTTCTCTTCCAGCTTAAGATTTTACATTGTGGCACTTTGATTTTTAATTTTCTTTTTGTTCGTTTGTTTCCAGCATTTTAACTTTGTAACTTTGGGGGGTCATATAACACTGTTACCCTCCCCAGGCTCATCATATTAGTAAACTCCCTTTATAACACTTAAGCTAAAGATCAATAGGGACTAAGCCCACTAGAAAACCCTAGTACATTTCACACAATGCTGCCTAAATTAGATGAAGAACCTAAGTAACCATTGATTATTAGGAAGGCATTCCCCATGGTATTAAGAGAAGATCTCTAACACCTAACTTCGTCAAACTAGCTTAATCGGATTGCTTGATTTTTAAACCTAGACAAGTGCTTATGACAAAAAATTACATTGAATTCAATGTTTGATACTAAGCAAATGCGTTGAATATTATGCTATCAATTACAATTAAAGAAGACAAACATGGATGCAAAAAAGATAAGGAACAATGCTAATGGACAAGAAATACCTGTTTGTGTTGATGATCGCGCTTGAGTTTGAAGAGTGAATGAGAGAAAGATCCCATGAAGGTCCAAATCCTAACAACAACAATACGTTCCTGTACACAAGAGGAAACACAAAGAATACCTCTAGGAGGCACATCAGTGGAAAAAAAACTTTGTTAATCACTAAACTCTAAAACAGAAACACTTCTATTGTACTAATCCTATCCTATTGTACTAATCCTACCTACCCTCCATCACTCGAGTGATGAGGATTAAAGGTGTTTGATGATATATGTTTTTGTTTCAGTGTACCGGATGTGAATGTGTAGGTCTGGTCAATGTTTTGACTTTTATTGTGCATACTCGTTTGCTAGTTGCTCTTCCTCTTTAATTTTTTTCTTTTTTGTGAGTATAAGGCTTTATATATACATTCCCTAAGATTGGTGATTGAGAGGTCAGGGAAAGAAGGGTAAGAGGAAAATAAGTGAATGATGGATGTCAACAAACACTCCCCCCTTCCTTGGGTAGGTCATACCTTTTGAAATGTGCTTGTCACTCTTTGAAAACAATTGTTCCAGTTGGTAATAGGTGAGGATTTTTGCCAGTAGTTTTTTATTACCTTAGGTGCCTCATCTAGTTGCAAGGGTGGTAAGGTACTCTCCCAGGATCGAACTTGAAGTGGTTCATCAGGTGATTCTTGAACACTGAGAGGTGTGGATTCCTTTGTAGCTTTATGGAGGTCCACTATTGTAGGTGGAGGCTTTGGAGAAGCTTTTACCTCTGTGGATGCATTACATGAGGAGCTAGAAGCTTCATGGGACTCCCTCCTTCCTGAGCTAGGTGGAACAAATCGTTCTTTCTTCGGTACCCAAACTAGCTCTGAAGCGGGTGTGTAGCATTCGGTGATTTTTTTCTTTTCGCGATTGTCAATTTGTTTTGGAGCTACAGGATTGGGAGCACATGGGTCAGGTGACAGGTAAGAACACAATCTACGTTTTGGCACCCAGATTTGATCATTTCCTTGATAATAGCCTTGGGCTTCCAATAGTCGTTTAGGAATCCAACGCCTTGTTTCCTTACATTTCTTGGAGCGAGTGGGACGCTTCTTACAAGGCTTCTGTTTTTTAGCACTAGCTATGGTCGCTAAAGAAGTTTTAGGGACCCACTTGTATGTTTTCTTCGTTATATTAGGATGAGTCTTGTCAGAAGCTATATGCATTGCTTCTAGCATATTTAAGGGTACGAGTGGTGGCATTTCATCCCCCTCAGTTGTTACCCAGGTCGTCCCCCTATTTCCCCAAGTGTCTATGGTTGCTGCTAGGTGCACCCAATCCACATTGTCCGACTCAGTCATCCCAAAAGGAGAATCTTCCCCAGCATCAGTGTCCACTTTACACATGTAACAATACTACAATGGGGCTGAGTGAACTGTGGTGTCAGATCTATGATCAATTATAAACTTGTTTCCTAGGGGATGTGCTCGATTAGTTACAAGATCCACTCGAATGACAGAATCTTGGAACTGTAGGTAGACATGGTTTTTAGACCAGTCATGCACTATTTTCGCTTCCCTCATGAAAGGACGTCCTAAGATCATCTCAGATGCCATAGTGTGCTTGGAGAAATCCATAACAATGAAGGTAACTCTTATTTTATGCCCAAAGACCTTGATCTTGAGATCTTCTAGCATCCCAATATGTTTTACAATAGACCCATTGGCCATGTTTACTACTATGGTTGTGGTTGCAAGGTGAGGTCTTCCCATAGTTTCCCATCAATTTTTAGTCACAATGCTAACCCCAGCGCCACCATCAAGGATTCCCTTCACAGTTAATCCATTAGTAGTGATTGGTATGGTCGCATTGGATTCATCATATTCAAAGTATTGTCCCAACTTGTTAACATGTATTTCTATAACAAGGTTCTCATCTAGGTTGGGTTGTGGATCTAAGTGTTCCTCCTCTATTGGCATCTCCCCAGCTCCATCCATTTGTGGAAATTGCGGTAGCCCAAACTTCAGTTCTCCATTGAGGAAGGCTCGAAGAGTTGAGAATAGCTCAGGGTCTTTATATAGATTGGACATGATGGTGGTTCTAACTTCCAAAGACATGAAATCCATCAATTCGGTAGTGTTTAATGGCACATTTTGGGCTTCATCCCCTTGACGTGGGGAAGATGGGATCTCCATTTCTTCGATAGGATTAGGTAGTCCCTCTGTAAACATTATTTCCATCAAGAAGTTAGTACGCTCACTTTCCCATGACTTTAAGTCACTTTCTTCTTGGATGACACTAGGTATGGCTAAGGGTCTATGGACTTGGTGAGGTTGTTGTTGCGTAGGGAACACGATGTCTGTAATCTGGATCTGCCTAGGTGCTGGTTCTAGATTCCTTTGAGTATCTTCTACCAGACTCCTTAATTGCTTGACTCACTCGATCTCCTCTGCAGGGTTTGGATAAGTTCCTATCTCCTTCTTGGTGGTCGTTTTGGTCTCCATGGTTTCACCTGAACCAGAATCCTCTTCAGCATTGTTCATATATACGGGGTCGTCACCAGTCCCTATGTTGGTCTTTGAACTGGGGTCTGACTTCGCTGCTTTTTGCGATCTCTTCCTTCGTGTTTTCTTCTTTTTCTGAGATTGGGCAATTGATGCCGTGTCTCTTTCCTCAAGAATATAATTTTGTTTTTGGAGCATCGATCGTGTGAGTACGTTTACTAGTACCGAGCTGGTACCACAGGTGTACTTTGTGATGGCTCCTCGGTAACCTCAATCAAGTTTAATGGCGTGATCTTCGGTGCATTTGGATTATTTGGACATTGGGCAATCAAATGATCTATGCCACATCGATTACACATGAGTATGAGCATTGTAGACGTTCTCGCTTGATTGGTTTGCATTAGTGTGGTGTTCTTTTGTAGCCTAATAGGACACTCGGCCACACGATGTGGACCTCCACACTCATAGCATTGAAGAGGTGGTCTCTTAGCAGTGTAATTGATATTTTGGCCTCTTGCAGCAAGAGCAGCTACTTGATAGATAAGTTTGACTTGTCCCCAATAGTCCTCCATGTAGTATTGTGGACTTTATTTAAGCACATCCATCTCATAGGCAATATTAGGGTCTATATCTTCCTCACAGCCTTCCAAACAAGCAATAGATGACTCACAATCTACTTGATTCACAGAAGTGATTCTTGGATGTGGTGGTTGTGGGCCTAGCACTAGAGGTGGTAAGGGTGTTGTTTGAACAACATTTTGGGCCCTAGGGACCATGTGTTGTGTTGTTTGTTCAAGAGGTGGGGCCGACATCAATGCAGGCACTCGAGGTGTGTCTCTCCGTGCTAAGATTGGTCTATTGTCCATTGCGCGCTTAAATAATATGCAATCCTTAGCTTGATGATCATACCTCCCACAGGCATTGCAGTTCCCATTGAATTTTACTCTAAAAGTAGGGCATTCACTAGTACTATGCGGTCCATAGCATACTGAGCACCACTGTTGCTCCCTTCTTGGATACATATGATTGTTTTGCGGAGCACGATTGTCTCTAAGACTCTCTTGAATAGCCTTGGTGAGATCTGCTAAAGTTATCTCAGATGTCTTTGGCTCCTTAGCAATAGGCTTTAGGGTCATTGGCTAATGCCCCGATGCTTGCGAGCTAATAGATTTAGGCTCAACAGACACTCTTTCTCCTTGAATCATTAAATTATCCTCCAGTTGGATCGCATTGGTGGCGACTCCTTCCTAAGTGGTGATACCTCTAATGACTAGGCCATTGTAGATATCCTCATGTCGTAATATCCTAATGAATTTATCAAGCAATTGATTATTATCGAAGCGCTCATTTGGATTACAACAAGAATTCAAATGCTTCAAGCGACTAATAAAGTCTCTCACCGACTCTCCTTTCTCTTGTTGGGATTTTTGGAGCTGAGAGGCTGTACCCCAAAGCACTCCCTCTGTTGGACGGGAGCGACTCACACACCCATGAAGTGCATGCAAACACTACCTAGATCAACATAATGTCAATCGAGGACACAGATGACATGATAGGCACACGGAGGAAATCTCTTTAGCTTGTCAGGCTGAGACCATCCTACACATACAACACTCTGGAAGGCCAACTAAACCACAATCAAGAACCTTACTGCTCTCAACTACACCACCTAGCCACATACACACATACGGAAGGTAACTCACCTAATCATGCCAGATTGGTACGAAACTTAAGGAACACCATCCCCTCACTAGGATACACCTGTCCCTAAGCTTCTACACTCAAAACCCTCACTCTAAACCCATCTGCAGAAAACGCGTAGGATGACAGAGCAGAATTTTGAAAGTGCTCGAAACTTAAATTTATGAGTACCTATGCGTAGCTTATGTCGCCACGATTCTATAGACTACTAGCACGCAAAAAACAGACATCGTTTGATACACTTACGGCCACAAATAGCTCATAGATGCGTCGGCGTGTGCGCTTCGTCTCGCGTGGATTGCTTGGCGTTGTAGCGTAGCTCTCCTCGAGACTACAACAATGGTGCAGTCAGATCTCCAATGTGTTGAGCGAGCCGGGCGTAGCTAGAGGATAAAGCTCACACTCACTCTCTTTCTCTCTCACACACAGTAGACGGCAGCGCTAAAGTTTTGATTATGATAAAAGTCTTTTTACAAAATGACCTAGGTACCTTATATACTAAGGCTACCTTAGGTTTAACCAAAAATGGGGTTGAAAGGGAAGGGTCAAATGGCTTTGTATTTACAATCTGGAAGTGCCATTACACCCCGGCTTCTGAAACTAGAATAACTACTCATTACAAATGACATTTATAGCCATAATCCGCAGCATTTCATAACTCGCAAAAGATACGACTTTGGTACGAAACTTGAGTTATGTTGTGTTGTTGACCCAGCGGTCAACATTCCCCCCTTCCGCGTTCATGTCGTCCGCGACATGACCTGATTGTCGATGGTGATGTGGTCTTTGCTGTCATTTTGTTGTTGGAAAGAAAGTATAGACTATAGCCTTTGCAGTAGCTTGTCTTGTTCGTCCAATCCGATGTACATAGTCTTCACATGATTCAGGAAAATCATAATTGATGACGAACTTTATGTCTTTCACATCCACGCTCCGAGTTGCAGAATCTATTTCTGTCATTATAGGTCTGCTGCCAGATCTAAATTCAAAAAGAACCCAATGTCGTTTAACTTGACTCTTATCATCATGGATAGAGAAAGCTCCATCCATCATTTGCTCCAGCCAATCTGTGAATTCAGAGTATTTGTGATTCTCAGAAACAACTTCTACAATCTGTAGAATTGAGTGATTGGCTTTCTGTTCTTGTGAGCCAATGACAACTTTGTAAGGATTTTGTAGAAATTGTATGGCTAAACCCTGAACTTCTTTAGGCCAAGTTGCACTCCAATGCAAAGTCTGTCTGTCAGGCCGAATCCAGGACTTAATTATTCTAATTTGAGGTTCAAAACCCTGCCGAGCATTCGATGCGCATTATCAAGGACAAGCTTTTGAGATTCTCTGATTACCCTTATGTCTACTCTTTATCATTGAGGACTTCTTTGTTCTTGAGTTATGTTGTGTTGTTGACCCAGTGGTCAACACTTTGCTGTTGTTTTGGATTCATCTGTTGCACTGCTTGTAACTTTGTTGAACCACAACAAGAACTATGATCCATTAGAGCGGACATCTATCAGCATAACCATTCATCTTTTGAGATACTCTGATTACTTTTATGTCTGCTCTTCTTCATTGGGGACTTCTTTGTTCCTGTGCAATCATGTTGTTAGTGTTATCTGCAGCTTTGTCATTGTAGGCCATTCTTTGACTCGCCATTGAGGAGAAGTATGCTATGATCTAAAATTGGTGCTCTAATTCATTTGTCAATTGATTTGAGTAGCATTTACTTATTGTTGATGTAGAAGGAATATGTACAAGAGGATGGTGATAGGTGTCTTTAGATTAGGGTCTAAAACTTGGATGACCAAAGAGAAAAAACCCGGTGGGAAAAAAATGCCTTTGGTATACGCTCTTATTGGAGTTGAGCAGTTGAACGTGAAGTACATGTTCATGAAAGGTGAGTGCTTGGGTGAAACACGGAAAGAGTGCCTGATGTAAGTGCCAATTATGGGACACTCTATATGCATATGAGAAATTTGTCAACAAAAGCATGCAATGTGAAAGAAGGAGATGATGGGTGTTTCGAGGAATAAATGTAGCACATGTGACATCAAAAGATGTCTCAATAGCTTCCACCTTTCCAAGAAGGGTTGTCGATGTTGAAGTTTCTCCACTCGTATCTCACTGTGCTCAGTACGTGAGTGTCTTTTGGACCTTCTCCTTCTCTTCACAGAACTTAAGTACTTAGACTTCGACTCTTTTGCTCACCTATACCAGCATGAGCGACACAACGTAAATATGCTCAACTCTTCCAGCTTGAGCAGTACCTAGAATAGCTAAGACGCTTAGACCACAGAGAATATTACTTGAAGCTTTGGGACTAACACCTCACTCATTTTGTGGCTTAGCTACTCGACTCTGACTTGTATGACTTGTCGGTTGCATGTTGACACTGCTTTGTGACAAGTTCTTCGGCTGTTGTAGTGGCTGCTGAGACATACTTCGTGAAGTTTCATCGTTTTCTTGTACCTTCTTCTCTTTGTAGTGCTCAGGCCTCTCGTCAGTCTTTTCTTCATGTGGATTATGGATTTTTTTATTTTTTTCTTAATAATAAACAAGCAAAATCTTAAAACAACTCAACAAAAGAAAAATCATTCAAATAGAAATCTAAATGCTATGTACACTATACACATGTCCCTAGGGTCTCATATATGGATTTTGTCCCCATACTCCTCTGTAACACTACTATTAGGGCATATACTCTAAATTTCAACAAAAAATTATCACAATAAAACGCAAAAATTCAATGCATCTCACAAAACATTGCCCTCTAATAGTCATAATGTTAGGTCCGCATTCAGAATGCCTCCCCCCTTCCAATTTGGAGTCATCCTTTACGACAGGGTATCGTAAAGGGTATGTGTTGTGCTTGGGCAATTAAAAGTTGTGCCTATGCAGGCCTTGTAATGTAGCCCTATTATGCATACACAGTCAATGCATGGAAAAGATTTATGTTGTGAAAGATGTGGGTATAAGCAATTTGCTTATTGGAATTTGTTGGCGAGGCTTCCTATTCTAAGCAATGTAATGGTCTTTGAAGCTCCTGTATCGTTGCTTGATTGAAGCGACTTGCTCTCTTCTAACTGTAAAGTAATCGTAGGAAGAATTGTAAGAATTCAAGCGGCGATGCACTGACAGCAGTTTTGTTGTTCTTCTTTGGGACCCATTTCTTTGCGATTATTGGTTATTTTGTTGCTGGCTCTCGTTTGGGAACCCACACTTGCCTGTGCTTCGTTTGTGTTTGAAGAGACTTCTTTGGGATCCACTTTTCTGTTGTGTGAGTCGACAGTGGTCTTTGCTTCAGCCCTTGTACGCTTGATTGGGGAAGGGATTTAGGCTTTGAAAGTTGATACTGTGGTTGTTTTGGAATTTAAATGAATTCCTGACTTTTCTGTGCTTGAATAAACTTCTTTGGAGCCCAAACCTGAGTTGTGAAAGCTTGCGACTTTGTGATATTCGTACCCGTTCGTGCACGCTTTCCTTGTTTTTATTTTGGTGTTGGATCTTGTGATTTGTCATTAGAGATCTTTGTCTTTTTGATCCATATCTATTTTTGGCCGATCTGGCTTTTTGGTATCCAGATTTGTCGAGCTTTTTGGCTTTGACTTGTTGTTCTGTTCTTTTGACCTGTCATGGTTGTTGCTGAAGGGGTTGGTGATAGTGATGGCCTGAGTTGATGATAGGGGATGTCGTAAGATTCATCATTATTGCTACTATCCTCAGCAAGGTTGACTTCTTGTACTTTCCCTTGATTTTTTGACTGGTTGTGGAAAGTTACTGTCTGTTTGCTCGTGGGTGGTAGTTTCTTGGAGGACTTTTGTAGCCCATTGATTAGAGGATTGTTAGCTCGTTGCTCTGGTCGTATTCCTCATAGCTGAGTCTTTGCATCCTTATTAGGAGCCCTGTATGAGGATGCTTGTGGTGGCTGTGTCTTCACCGAGGACTTTGGAATCCACTTTTGATGCACTTTATTCATGTAGCGATGACATTGATTCCCGGGTCCTTGATCTTCTTGAAGCTCGAAGTGTTCTACAGAGTCATAGAACTCGTCGTCTTCTTCATCTTTTGATTCTCCACATTTATTTGTTTGCTCCTTATTTCCAGAGCTTGTTGATGTCTGGATCTCTTCGTTTTCCTAGATTACACTCACTGCAAAATAAGGAACGACATCATAGCCATTTACATCACAAAACTTTGTTGCGGGAGCATCCTTCACGGCGCACACGTCCAAAGTAGCCAAGATGTGTTCCCATCCAAAAGGCTCTAACTCTTCTTCAGGAAATGGTTTTGGCATATAGTCCATAACCTCTATAACCCGCTCTAGGATACATTCCTCACGTTTCAAGCTGCCACATTGTGAAGCTCCACACATCCACAGTTCTTTAGGCTTACCTAACCAAGCTTGAAGTTCTGATCTTGCAACTGTGGCGGAATCAAACTCCTCTACCGGTGTTCTCGTCACATCCCTATAGCTATGGTCTCTCAATTTTATCTTTCTTATGGTTTCTATATGTCTCAGGTATTTATGGTCATAACCCCAATCTTGGACTATTTTCAATTGTCGCATGAATGGTCTTCCCAGAATGATGTCATAGTTGTTCTTCTTGCCAAAGTCAACAACAACAAAAGTGTGTTCATATTCAATGCCACAAGAAGTAACAAGTACTTTTTCTAGCAGTCCTAGGGGCTTTTCCTTGTGTCCGTCTGCAAGCTGCAGGGTCATTCGTGTGGATATCAAGGCAGGTTTTTCCCATTTTTTTCAAACCTCTTTGGTTGCAATGGCCACACCAGCTCCACTGTCAAGGATTGCCATGGTTTTTACACCATTGAATTCCACAGGAAGGGTGGTGTTTCCATCTTCTCCCTCGTAATACTCGCTTACCTTGTTTAATGGCACTGGCCTAGTATTTAGTTAAGGCATTTCAAGCTCTTTGATGCCTTCCTCGATTCGAGTCATTAGGGTTTTTACACCAAATTTCTCTAGACATTTACCCACATTAGCCAACATGTTTGGTCTTATTTTGAGCAACTCGGCTAACATTATTGTACAGGTGACTGGGGTAGATAGAATATCTACTAGCCCCTTTGAATCGATGGCCTTGTTGGGAGACAGTCTCTATGATGGGACTGCAACCACATCTGACTTGGTCTCGTACTCTGCCATGTAGGACGGTAGTGTTCTTAGCGAATGGGGTTGACTATCCATAGATTGTACAAATCCTTTTTCACCCCAATATGATCTCACGTCTAGATTCATTTGAGATCCAGTCTCAAATTCCTCTATTGGTGGTAGAAACACTCCTCGTTCATCACCAGTCTTGTCTACTCGTCTTCTTAGGTCATCGGCTTCATTGGCCTCTCTGACTTGTTTCCACAATTTGTCCACACCATCTATCTCTTTACAATCCTCAGGTATAGCTTGGTGAAATCCCTCGGAAGAGTTATCCGTGGTATTCAGTACTATCCTTGGTTCTAATGCTGGGTCTTTGAGGTTTGGTCTGTGCTCATGACTAGAATATGGCTCTTTTAGTTCCTGGTTTGGTGGAATTACTTGTGTAGGCATAACACGGATCACATCCTCAGGTTTTGCAATTGGTGGTTCTAGTAAAGCTTGGGCTGTTTGAATCATTTTCTGGCACATTTCAAACCTTTGCTTTTCTAGTTCCACATAGGGATGTGTCATCCACCTGTGTTCTTGGGTTTGGTTGTTTTTGAGCCTCACATCATAGGCTTTCAAGAGGGTATCTAATGTCTCATTAACCTTCTCTGCCAACACAAATCCTCTTAAACTAGCACTTCTCGGTTTCTTATCAGTGGATGGTTCTTCTAGAGGTTTAACCATTTGTGTAAGAGAAGGTGCCTCCTTTTCCTCATGTTGTTTTATCTTCTACTCAGCTTCGATAAGCTTCTCAGCTAGTGATTTTTGCTCTCGTTCCCTGCGTGCTTTCATCTTTGTCTTTCTAGCTTTCCAACTATTTGGTTGCTCTTAGTTTTCTGACTAGGTGCGTCTGTCTTTGGTCCATCATCTGTCTTTGGACTCATGTCACTTTCCGTGTTCTTTGTCTTTGGATTGTCATCGGCTTTCTTTTGAGCTTGTGCTCTCGTAACTACTTGAACTGGTACAACATTTTCATTTTCTGAGCTAGTAGGGGGCTGAACAATCCCTAATACATTTGTCGTGATTTTCCTGTTTTGGTTTGGGTTTTTCGGGCAATTGGGGATCAAGTGAGTGATGCCACACTGAAGACAATAGGCATTTACTTCAGTGATCTCCGTATGACGACATTGCTTGACCAAGTGGTTGTCACGACTTTTGTGACAATCTGTCTCTGGTTGAGGAGATTCTTTTAGCATTTCCTCTTGGCTATAAGCAAGCTTTGACCTAGATAAGACATTATTTGCAATGAATCGCAATGTCCTTTCGTCCATTTCATACCTTCTTTCTTTCGACTGAAACCCAGGAGGTGGAGGTTGTACCGACCTCACCACTCCATGTGTTTCTCTCACATTTTGTTGCTCCGAAGGGTAGTACTCACTTTGTTTGCTATACCACATTGTAGCTGGTACTGGCGTTGGTTTATTTGATGCTTCCATCATTGGCATGTTCTCATGTCTACCAGCATTCTAGCACCTGGCAACGGAGGTGGTTGTCCTAAGACAAGTTGTGGACTTAAAAGTCCTACTGGTCTTGGCGCATTCCCCGTAATGTATCTAGGTGGAGTAGGTGCTTCTGGAAGAGGTTGTACATACTCTCCCAAGCATTTTCCATGCTATAATAGCACTCTTCCCCCGTATGGTTCGTCCATTTTCTCTCAATTTCACACCACTTCTGCTCTCCCGAATCAGACCTTACAAGAGGAATCAACCTCTTGACCAAGTCGTCGATAAACTTTTCTTGATCAATAGGTGCCGTTGGCTTGTCAATGGACTCACTTATCTGTGAAACACTGTGCTGAGAGGATGTGTCATCTCCTTGACTCTTTAAGTCCTTTTCTTTGTATGCCTCACAATTATCCACTATATAAAGAGCTTCTTTGATCAACTCGTTTAGCGTCATCCTCCTTATCATATGCAGATCCTTCTGAAGGCCCGCATGTCTCATTCCCTGGATAAAGATCAACATCAGTCGTGCTTGCGTAGGTAATTCAGGTTAACATATCTCTTGAGCAGTAATGATGCTTTGCGTACTGATTCATCCTCTTTCTGTTTGAATCTATGGATTTGCGAGACCGTGTTGTGAGCAATGCCTTTTGGAGAGAATTCTTCAATAAACTACTCAAACAACTCATCTAGGGTCTCAAAATCCCATTTTTTCACCAAGTCGAACCATGTAGCTGCATCATCTTCTAGAGTCAATCCAAATCCCGCAAACTGTGTCGCAAAATCTGAAACTTCCTTTGCTCTAATCACTCTTCTAAAAGCCGTTATGTGATCTCTCGGATCTTTATCTCCGGAGTATTTTCTGTTTACCCATTTCTAGACTTGGGATGGTCTAACTCGTCGATTGTCTACAAGTCTAACCAGAGACTCTCCCAATCCTTCTGTCGTTATCGCTCTTGAAGGGAATCCTGGTGGCTCTCTTCTTGGGATTCCTATAGGAATTCTCGTGTTTGGTGGAGGCATTTGTGGTCCTTTATTGACCAAATATCCACCTCTTTCTAGTACAGTCCGTGGATTTGTGCTTTCTACAACTCTGTATTCTCGTCCATAGTTGTCGACAACTCTAGATCTCCATTGACAGTCGACTCCGTATGTGTAGACATATAAGAGCTTGTAATCCGTTATCTCTTCTAGGTATGGATCTGAGCACCTATAAAGATTGACCTCATTGTCGTCAATGTATCTATATAGTCCTTCACTCTGATGACCAATCATCCAAACTCTCTCAACAAGATGGATCTTTATCAATTGCATGTTTGGAAGATCCATTGTGGGAGGACATTCCTCTATCGTCGGGATCTCCGAGCTTGTGTAAGCTGCGTTTGAATCTAGGGTAGACATGATTTCTGGGCTTAAGAGCTTTTTCTTGGTTCAAGTAGACTTAGTCCACTGTGTTCAAGTGCTGTGGTTAGGGAAAAGTGGAAACCATGTCCAAAACCGCAACCGTTTCGTCACAATTCTCGCAAATTGTCGCTTTTAGACACCCCCAGCTTGCGGATGAATTTTGAGGCCTCAAACGATGTTTTTTTCAATGTTGACCTAAATGGTTGGCGTTTTGGGATCCACCATTTTGTTGTGTGAGTCGACAGTGGTCTTTGCTTCAGCCCTTGTACGCTTGATTGGGGAAGGGATTTAGGCTTTGAAAGTTGATACTGTGGCTGTTTTGGAATCGAAATGAATTCCTGACTTTTTTGTGCTTGAATCAACTTCTTTGGAGCCCAAACCTGAGTTGTGAAAGCTTGCGACTTTGTGATATTCTTACCCGTTCGTGCACGCTTTCCTTGTTTTTGTTTTGGTGTTGGATCTTGTAATTTGTCATTAGAGATCTTTGTCTTCTTGATCCACATCTGTTTTTGGCCGATCTGGCTTTTTGGTATCCAGATTTGTCGAGCTTTGACTTGTTGTCCTGTTCTTTTGACTTGTCGTGGTTGTCGAGCTTTTTGGCTTTGACTTGTTGTCCTGTTCTTTTGACTTGTCGTGGTTGTTGTTGAAGGGGTTGGTGATAGTGATGGCCTGAGTTGATGATAGGGGATGTCGTAAGATTCATCACTATCGCTACTATCCTTAGCAAGGTTGACTTCTTGTACTTTCCCTTGATGTTTTGGCTGGTAGTGGAAAGTTACTGTCTGTTTGCTCGTGGGTGGTAGTTTCTTGGAGGACTTTTCTAACCCATTGATAAGAGCATTGTTAGCTCGTTGCTATGGTCGTATTCCTCCTAGATGAGTCTTTGCATCCTTATTAGGAGCCCTGTATGAGGATGCTTGTGGTGGCTGTGTCTTCACCGAGGACTTTGGAATCCACTTTTGATGCACTTTATTCATGTAGCGATGACATTGATTCCCGGGTTGTTGATCTTCTTGAAGCTCGAAGTGTTCTACAGAGTCATAGAACTCGTCGTCTTCTTCATTATTTGATTCTCCACATTTCTTTGTTTGCTCCTTATTTCGAGAGCTTGTTGATGTCTGGATCTCTTCGTTTTTCTGGATTACACTCACTGCAAAATAAGGAACGACATCATAGCCATTTTTATCACAAAACTTTGTTGTGGGAGCATCCTTCACAGTGCACACGTTCAGAGTAGCCAAGATGTGTTCCCATCCAAAAGGCTGTAACTCTTCTTCAGGAAATGATTTTGGGATATAGTCCATATCCTCTCTAACCCGCTCTAGGATACATTCCTCATGTTTCAAGCTGCCACATTGTGAAGCTCCACACATCCACAGTTCTTTAGGCTTACCTAACCAAGCTGGAAGTTCTGATCCTGCAACTGTGGCGGAATCAAACTCCTCTACCGGTGTTCTTGTCACATCCCTATAGCTATGGTCCCTCAAGTTTATCTTTCATATGGTTTCCATATGTCTCAGGTATATATGGTCATAACCCCAATCTTGGACCATTTTCAATTGTCGCATGAATGGTCTTCCCAGAATGATGTCATAGTTGTTCTTCTTGCCAAAGTCAACAACAATAAAAGTGTGTTCATATTCAATGCCACAAGAAGTAACAAGTACTTTTTCTAGCAGTCCTAGGGGCTTTTCCTTGTGTCTGTCTGCAAGCTGCAGGGTCATTCGTGTGGATATAAGGGCAGTTTTTCCCCATTTTTTCCAAACCTCTTTGGTTGCAAAGGCCACACCATCTCCACTGTCAAGGATTGCCATGGTTTTTACACCATTGAATTCCACAGGAAGGATGGTGTTTCGATCTTCTCCCTCGTAATACTCACCTACCTTGTTTAATGGCACTGGCCTAGTATTTAGTTGAGGCATTTCAAGCTCTTTGATGCCTTCCTCGATTTGAGTCGTTGGGGTTTTTACACCAAATTTCTCTAGACATTTACCCACATTAGCCCACATGTTTGGTCTTATTCTGAGCAACTCGGCTAACATTATTGTACAGGTGACTGGGGTAGATAGAATATCTACTAGCCCCTTTGAATCGATAGCCTTGTTGGGAGACAGTCTCTGCGATGGAACTGCAACCACATCTGACTTGGTCTCGTACTCTCCCATGTAGGACGGTAGTGTTCTTAGCGAATGGGGTTGACTATCCATAGATTGTACAGATCCTTTTTCGCCCCAATACCATCTCACGTCTATATTCATTTTAGATCCAGTCTCAAATTCCTCTATTGGTGGTAGAAACACTCCTCGTTCATCACCAGTCTTGTCTACTCTTCTTCTTAGGTCATCGGCTTCATTGGACTCTTTGACTTGTTTCCACAATTTGTCGATACCATCTATCTCTTTACAATCCTCAGGTATAGCTTGGTGAAATCCCTCGGAAGAGTTATCCGTGGTATTCAGTACTATCCTTGGTTCTAATGCTGGGTCTATGAGGTTTGGTCTGTGCTCATGACTAGAATCTGGCTCTTTTAGTTCCTGGTTTGGTGGGATTACTTGTGTAAGCATGACATGGATCACATCCTCAGGTTTTGCAACTGGTGGTTCTAGTAAAGCTTGGGCTGTTTGAATCATTTTCTGGCACATTTCAAACCTTTGCTTTTCTAGTTCCACATAGGGATATGTCATCCACCTGTGTTCTTGGGTTTGGTTGTTTTTAGCCTCACATCATAGGCTTTCAAGACGGTATCTAATGTCTCATTAACCTTCTCTGCCAACACAGATCCTCCTGAACTAGCACTTCTAGGTTTCTCATCAGTGGATGGTTCTTCTAGAGGTTTAACCATCTGTGTAAGAGAAGGTGCCTCCTTTTCCTCATGTTGTTTTATCTTCTCCTCAGCTTCGGTAAGCTTCTCAGCTAGGGATTTTTGCTCTCGTTCCCTGCGTGCTTTCATCTTTGTCTTTCTAGCTTTCCAACTATTTCGTTTGCTCTTGGTTTTCTGACTAGGTGCGTCTGTCTTTGATCCATCATCTGTCTTTGGACTCATGTCACTTTCCGTGTTCTTTGTCTCTGGATTCTCATCGGCTTTCTTTTGAGCTTGCGCTCTCGTAACTACTTCAACTGGTACAACATTTTCATTTTCTGAGCTACTAGGGGGCTGAATAATCCCAAATACATTTGTCGCGATTTTCTTGTTTTGGTTTGGGTTTTTCGGGCAATTGGGGATCAAGTGAGTGATGCCACACTGAAGACAATAGGTATTTACTTCAGTGATCTCCGTATGACGACATTGTTTGACCAAGTGGTTGTCACGACTTTTGTGACAACTGTCTCTGGTTGAGGAGATTCTTTTAGCATTTCCTCTTGACTATAAGCAAGCTTTGACCTAGATAAGCCGTTATTTGCAATGAATCGCAATGTCCTTTCGTCCATTTCATACCTTCCTTCTTTCGACTGAAACCCAGGAGGTGGAGGTTGTACCGACCTCACCACTCCATGTGTTTCTCTCACATTTTGTTGCTCCGAAGGGTAGTACTCACTTTGGTTGCTATACCACATTGTAGCTGGTACTGGCGTTGGTTTATTTGATGCTTCCATCATTGGCATGTTCTCATGTCTACCAGCATTCTAGCACCTGGCAGCGGAGGTGGTTGTCCTAAGACAAGCTGTGGACTTAAAACTCCTACTGGTCTTGGCGCATTCCCCGTAATGTATTGAGGCGGTCCGGGGCGGGCAACAAGAGAGGCGACCTCTAAACACCCCTCAAGGCTCCCGTGCTACTCAATTGGGGCTGGGGCAACCACAAGCACAACACAACAACAAATCCACAGCCAAACCCAAACAAGGTAGGGGCACCACCTAGTTATGGTATGCGAACTAGGACGCAAGAGAGATTTTGGCACAACCAAGAAGATGCACCACACAACACACACAAGCAACCTCACACCAAGACACACATGCAATGGACCAGAGAGAGCTAGAGCAAAGGGAAGAGAGAGAGGGAAGGATCTTGCGTAATACCTTATTTGTGACTTGCAAATGGAGATGGTTCGTTATGATGCTATTGTAGAACTTGTACAAAACTCACTCAATGCTTAGTGATTGCTAATCATTGCCAAAACACACACACACTGTCTTAGGGTGTGGGAGACCTCTCACCACAATACCCTCTTACAATGGACACAAAACTGGCAATGAAAAACACACTAAAACACTTTCTAAAATCAAGATCAACCGATAAAACTCAAAATACACAAGTCACCTTGAATTCACCAAACCGTATTGCACAAATGGAGGGACGAAGATTTAAACGTTGAATCATGCCTTTGATGCACCAAACCTCAATTTATTGATGATGAAGGAGCATGTACAATAGTGGTTTTGAGATTTGTGAAACTCACGCTCTCTCACTTGCAATGTGTAGCTTGAAAGCTTCTCTCACACCAAGAGTGAAGCTCACAAGTGGTTGCTACACCTAAGTCTCTCCTCACGCATAGAGTGTTGGGGTGCTATGTGAGATGTTGGAGGTTGTTTTACAAGAAGGAGAGGGGCCTATTTATAGGTTGGAGACCTCTCATTAAGATTATTGGAAATCCTAATTTACAAGCTAACAAATCAGGATTATGTTTTTTTTGAATATCAAAACATTGCGGGCCTTCTTTGTCTGCTTGAGTCATGGGTGTGGGCTCAAAAGAGAGCATTATTGATGGTAGATAAGGTGAAAGTAAGTAAGAGAGAGAGAGAGAGAGAGAGAGAGAGAGAGAGAGAGAGAGAGAGAGAGTTACTATACACATGTCTTGAGGTGAGGTATCTTTTATGGTTAGGTCAATGCTATTTTGTGTTAGTATGTTAGTCGTTAGTAATCACTAGAAAGTTAATGTTACATTTACAATGGGTAGAGTGAGTTGATTTGATGAAGGAAGAGGGGTGAATTAAAAGAGAATCATTGAGATGGTGAAGCTTTGAAGAAGCTTGAACTCACCCTTGTGTAGATTGTGGAAAAAATGACCGTTGGTCTTCTTCTTCTTCTTCGCTTCTTTACGCCACCGCCGCCAAGGTTGATCATCGTGATGAAAATGGTAATTCCGTTGATGAGATCTTCTGATTTGCAGAGGTTAAGCATGGTACACATGCTGAATTTATGTATATATATAAGGAGTAAGATGGAATTGTACTTTGGAGATAATAGAGAGAGGCATAGAGATGGTGTATGTACATGGAGAGCTCATATGAGAGCTATGGGAGTAAGTGGGGAGGTTAATGGTGAAGAAGGTGAGAGAAACCATTGAAGGTGCAGGTTTGAGTAAGGGATTGAGAGAAATGTGTGTGTGTGTGTGTGTGTGTGTAGAAGTGTGGAAAGAGGTGAGAGAAGACTATGGGCTACTTGTGAAAAAAGTGGGCAGACTGGGGTCCACTCAAAAAATCATAGCTCACCGCTGGTAGCTCCAAAAATCATGAAAAAATTTGAGGTGATTATTCAAAGCGTGGGCTACATTTTCTCTTTTGACCACTGCTCCAAATTCGTAGTGGAGATAGGTGCCAAAATTCTCACCAAAAAGCCTGTTTTTATGCTTGCAAAAGTCTTTTAGTGGACCCCTCCTTTGTTGAATTTGTACAATGCATCCAAGAGTGAGCCCCTCCTTTGTCATATCATAATACAAAGCATCCAAGTTGCCCTTGACACATGCATGGAGGAGGATTATTGGTGAATAAAGAAATATATACATTGTGGGACTAGTGTATGGACTATTCATGGACTTTAGCTCAATGAGCACATGGTGTTAGAATAATGAGTAAAAATAATAATAAAAATATGGAGGAGTTATGGATATGGAAAGATATTGGAATCATATGATATGGTCCCTCTTTGAATTATTTTGGGTGAAAGAGGAAAAGGTATGCAAGTAAATAATATAATAAACTTGACCAATGAGTAGAAATCAATTTTTTGTTTTCACGAGGGTGAGGGTGAAAATGTGGGAGTGATTTGTATAAAAGAAAAATATGAGGTTAGAGTATGTACATATTGGCAAAAAATATAATTATGGTGTAAGAGGATGAAAGAAGGTGTACATAGGTTTAATAAAACACACACCTAAGTAGAAATATTTAAATAAAATACCAAAATAATTATAAAAAATCCCTATATTTAGGCCATATATACAATGAAATATTTACACACAAAGAGGCCATAATATACTTTTATCTTTTTATTTATTTTTTATTTTTTTAATTTTTGGCTCACCTAGCCCAGTGACTAGCTAGCTGAGGGTTTTTAAGAAAATATGGGAAAAGTTTCCTAACTCACACACGCCTATATATAGTGAAATGGTAGGGATAGCCACAGTGTTTGGGTGATTTTGGTAGGGTGAGGTAACTCACTATGGCAATTACAGAGAGCCGAAAAACGGCTATCAGTATCTAGGTGGAGTAGGTGCTTCTGGAAAAGATTGTACATACTCTCCCTAGCATTTTCCATGCTATAATAGCACTCTTCCCCCGTATGGTTCGTCCATTTTCTCTCAATTTCACACCACTTCGGCTCTCGCGAATCAGACCTTACAAGAGGAATCAACCTCTTGACCAAGTCGTCGATAAAATTTTCTTGATCAATAGGTGCCGTTGGCTTGTCAATGGACTCACTTATCTGTGAAACACTGTGCTGAGAGGATGTGTCATCTCCTTGACTCTTTAAGTCCTTTTCTTTGTATGCCTCATAATTATCCACTAGATAAAGAGCTTCTTTGATCAACTCGTTTAGCGTCATCCTCCTTATCATATGCAGATCCTTCTGAAGGCCCGCATGTCTCATTCCCTGGATAAAGATCAACATCAGTCGTGCTTACGTAGGTTATTCAGCTTAGCATATCTCTTGAGCCGTAATGATGCTTTGCGTACTAATTCATCCTCTTTCTGTTTGATCTATGGATTCGCGAGACCGTGTTGTGAGCAATGCCTTTTGGCGAGAATTCTTCAATAAACTACTCAAACAGCTCATCTAGGGTCTCAAAATCCCATTTTTTCACGGAGTCGAACCATGTAGCTGCATCATCTTCTAAAGTCAATCCAAATCCCGCAAACTGTGTCGCAAAATTTGAAACTTCCTTTGCTCTAATCACTCTTCTAAAAGCCGTTACGTGATCTCTCGGATCTTTATCTCCGGAGTATTTTCTGTTTACCCATTTCTAGACTTGGGATGGTCTAACTCGTCGATTGTCTACAAGTCTAACCAGAGACTCTCCCAATCCTTCTGTCGTTATCGCTCTTGAAGGGAATCCTGGTGGCTCTCTTCTTGGGATTCCTATAGGAATTCTCGTGTTTGGTGGAGGCATTTGTGGTCATTCATTGACCAAATATCCACCTCTTTTTAGTACAGTCCGTGGATTTGTGCTTTCTACAACTCTGTATTCTCGTCCATAGTTGTCAACAACTATAGATCTCCATTGACAGTCGACTCCGTATGTGTAGACATATAAGAGCTTGTAATCCGTTATCTCTTCTAGGTATGGATCTGAGCACCTATAAAGATTGACCTCATTGTCGTCAATGTATCTATATAGTCCTTCACTCTGATGACCAATCATCCAAACTCTCTCAACAAGATGGATCTTTATCAATTGCAAGTTTTGAAGATCCATTGTGGAAGGACATTCCTCTAGCGTCGGGTTCTCCGAGCTTGTGTAAGTTGCGTTTGAATCTAGGGTAGACATGATTTTTGGGCTTAAGAGCTTTTGCCTGGTTTAAGTAGACTTAGTCCACTGTGTTCAAGTGCTTTGGTTAAGGAAAAGTCGAAACTATGTCCAAAACCGCAACCGTTTCGTCACAATTCTCGCAAATTGTCACTTTTAGACACCCCTAACTTGCGGATGAATTTTGAGGCCTCAAACGATGTTTTTTTCAATGTTGACCTAAATGGTTGCCGTTTTGGGATCCACCTTTTTGTTGTCTGAGTCGACAGTGGTCTTTGCTTCAGCCCTTGTACGCTTGATTGGGGAAGGGATTTAGGCTTTGAAAGTTGATACTATGGCTGTTTTGGAATCCAAATGAATTCCTGACTTTTTTGTGCTTGAATCAACTTCATTGGAGCCCAAACCTGAGTTGTGAAAGCTTGCGACTTTGTGATATTCTTACCCGTTTGTGCATGCTTTCCTTGTTTTTGTTTTGGTGTTGGATCTTGTGATTTGTCATTAGAGATCTTTGTCTTCTTGATCCATATCTATTTTTGGCCGATCTTGCTTTTTGGTATCCAGATTTGTCGAGCTTTTTGGCTTTGACTTGTTGTCCTGTTCTTTTGACTTGTCATGGTTGTTGCTGAAGGGGTTAGTGATAGTGATGGCCTGAGTTGATGACAGGGGATGTCGTAAGAGTCATCACTATCGCTACTATCCTTAGCAAGGTTGATTTCTTGTACTTTCCCTTGATGTTTTGGCTGGTAGTGGAAAGTTACTGTCTGTTTGCTCGTGGGTGGTAGTTTCTTCGAGGACTTTTCTAACCCATTGATAAGAGAATTGTTAGCTCGTTGCTATGGTCGTATTTCTCCTAGATGAGTCTTTGCATCCTTATTAGGGGCCCTGTATGAGGATGCTTGTGGTGGCTGTGTCTTCACCGAGGACTTTGGAATCCACTTTTGATGCACTTTATTCATGTAGCAATGACATTGATTCCCGGGTCGTTGATCTTCTTGAAGCTCGAAGTGTTCTACAGAGTCATAGAACTCGTCGTCTTCTTCATCTTTTGATTCTCCACATTTCTTTGTTTGCTCCTTATTTCGAGAGCTTGTTGATGTCTAGATCTCTTCGTTTTCTTGGATTACACTCACTGCAAAATAAGGAACGACATCATAACCATTTTCATCACAAAACTTTGTTGTGGGAGCATCCTTCACGGTGCACATGTCCAGAGTAGCCAAGATGTGTTCCCATCCAAAAGGCTCTAACTCTTCTTCAGGAAATGGTTTTGGGATATAGTCCATATCCTCTATAACCCGCTCTAGGATACATTCCTCACGTTTCAAGCTGCCACATTGTGAAGCTCCACACATCCACAGTTCTTTAGGCTTACCTAACCAAGCTGGAAGTTCTGATCCTGCAACGGTGGAGGAATCAAACTCCTCTACCGGTGTTCTCGTCACATCCCTATAGCTATGGTCCCTCAAGTTTATCTTTCTTATGGTTTCCATATGTCTCAGGTATATATGGTCATAACCCCAATCTTGGACTATTTTCAATTGTCGCATGAATGGTCTTCCCAGAATGATGTCATAGTTGTTCTTCTTGCCAAAGTCAACAACAACAAAAGTGTGTTCATATTCAATGCCACAAGAAGTAACAAGTACTTTTTCTAGCAGTCCTAGGGGCTTTTCCTTGTGTCCGTCTGCAAGCTGCAGGGTCATTCGTGTGGATATCAAGGCAGGTTTATCCCATTTTTTCCAAACCTCTTTGGTTGCAATGGCCACACCAGCTCCACTGTCAAGGATTGCCATCGTTTTTACACCATTGAATTCCACAGGAAGGCTGGTGTTTCCATCCTCTTCCTCGTAATACTCGCCTACCTTGTTTAATGGCAGTGGCCTAGTATTTAGTTGAGGCATTTCAAGCTCTTTGATGCCTTCCTCGATTCGAGTCCTTAGGGTTTTTACACCAAATTTCTCTAGACATTTACCCACATTAGCCGACATGTTTGGTCTTATTTTGAGCAACTCGGCTAACATTATTGTACAGGTGACTGGGGTAGATAGAATATCTACTAGCCCCTTTGAATCGATGGCCTTGTTGGGAGACAGTCTCTGTGATGGGACTGCAACCACATCTGGCTTGGTCTCGTACTCTCCCATGTAGCACGGTAGTGTTCTTAGCGAATGGGGTTGACTATCCATAGATTGTACAGATCCTTTTTCGCCCCAATACCATCTCACTTCTAGATTCATTTTAGATCCAGTCTCAAATTCCTCTATTGGTGGTAGAAACACTCCTCGTTCATCACCAGTCTTGTCTACTCTTCTTCTTAGGTCATCGGCTTCATTGGACTCTTTGACTTGTTTCCACAATTTGTCAAGACCATCTATCTCTTTACAATCCTCAGGTATAGCTTGGTGAAATCCCTCGGAAGAGTTATCCGTGGTATTCAGTACTATCCTTGGTTCTAATGTTGGGCCTTTGAGGTTTGGTCTGTGCTCATGACTAGAATATGGCTCTTTTAGTTCCTGGTTTGGTGGGATTACTTGTGTAGGCATGACACGGATCACATCCTCAGGTTTTGCAACTGGTGGTTCTAGTAAAGCTTGGGCTGTTTGAATCATTTTTTGGCACACTTCAAACCTTTGCTTTTCTACTTCCACATAGGGATATGTCATCCACTTGTGTTCTTGGGTTTGGTTGTTTTTGAGCCTCACATCATAGGCTTTCAAGACGGTTTCTAATGTCTCATTAACCTTCTCTGCCAACACAAATCCTCCTGAACTAGCACTTCTCGGTTTCTCATCAGTGGATGGTTCTTCTAGAGGTTTAACCATCTGTGTAAGAGAAGGTGCCTCATTTTCCTCATGTTGTTTTATCTTCTCCTCAGCTTCGGCAAGCTTCTCAGCTAGGGATTTTTGCTCTCGTTCCCTGCGTGCTTTTATCTTTGTCTTTCTAGCTTTCCAACTATTTCGTTTGCTCTTGGTTTTCTGACTAGGTGCGTCTGTCTTTGGTCCATCATCTGTCTTTGGACTCATGTCACTTTTCGTGTTCTTTGTCTCTGGATTCTCATCGGCTTTCTTTTGAGCTTGTGCTCTCGTAACTACTTGAACTGGTACAACATTTTCATTTTCTGAGCTACTAGGGGGCTGAACAATCCCTAATACATTTGTCGTGATTTTCCTGTTTTGGTTTGGGTTTTTCGGACAATTGGGGATCAGGTGAGTGATGCCACACTGAAGACAATAGGCATTTACTTCAGTGATCTCCGTATGAGGACATTGTTTGACCAAGTGGTTGTCACGACTTTTGTGACAACTGTCTCTGGTTGAGGAGATTCTTTTAGCATTTCCTCTTGGCTATAAGCAAGCTTTGACCTAGATTAGCCGTTATTTGCAATGAATCGCAATGTCCTTTCGTCCATTTCATACCTTCCTTCTTTCGACTGAAACCCAGGAGGTGGAGGTTGTACCGACCTCACCACTCCATGCGTTTCTCTCACATTTTGTTACTCCGAAGGGTAATACTCACTTTGGTTGCTATACCACATTGTAGCTGGTACTGGCGTTGGTTTATTTGATGCTTCCATCATTGGCATGTTCTCATGTCTACCAACATTCTAGCACCTGGCAGCGGAGGTGGTTGTCCTAAGACAAGTTGTGGACTTAAAACTCCTACTGGTCTTGGCGAATTCCCCGTGATGGGGGCTTGTCACAAGCCAAGCTCCCATACGCCTCTTCTCTCGTCCCCACCCCATGAAAACCCCCTCTTAGAGGGAGGGATAAAAGGCATTGGAAAAAGTAAGAAAAAAATAAAGTATGATTATGTAAATATATAAGAAAGGTAAAATAGGCCACCTCATGCCTACGGGGTAGCCCATCCCCACCTTGCCTCCTTTTTCTTCACTGTTGCCCCGCCGGGTGTCCCTTTTCCTCTCCTCCACTCAAAAGGTCAACCCCCTCTCTCTTCCCCTTGTCCTTTCTCCTTTCTCTCTCCCCTCAAGCTACCCCACCTCTCACCAATAATGCATTATAACTCACCAATAATGCACCAACTCACATGCAACTTACCCTATCTTCCAAAATAGTATACCCCACCCCCTCTTTCTGTCTCCTATCATATCCCATGACCCAAATACCCCCCTCTCTCTCTAAAGGGTGCCATGTCTCTTGTCTTGTAGCTAAATAACCTCCACCACACTCACACACACTTAGTTTCACTGAAAAAGGTGCCCACAGACCCATCTCCACGCGGTGGTTACCTGATTTTTCTTGTGTTCACACACATCTGCACACAGATTCACCTCTGAACACACTCCCCTCTCTCCCCTCTTGTAATTACTTTATTCTCCATGTCACCTCTCACTTTTTTTCATCAACCCATCTCTCTCTCTTAGTCTCTCTCTCATGAGACTACTGTTCTGGCACATATACACACAGCCAGACAAGTGGGGCCCACAGTCACATGGTCATGTAGATAATGATTTCTTCATTTCTACATTCTAGAATTTCTTCCCCCTCCTCCCCTATATAAAGAGGGGTCACCATCACACAAAAGACACACAACATCACCAAAGAACACACTATGCACTGTGTGTGCCTAGTGCACACACACACACCCACACCATCACCATCACCGCAATCACCATGCTTGTCTTGAGCATGACCTCTACACCCTTGGCTATGGAAGATGAAGGGCAACTAAATGAAGGATGATGGCCATAATCCTCGTGCGAGTTTTCGCCATCAACTCCCACCTATCCTCCATGTGCTCTACCACTCTCTTCCTTCTCATTCCCCTACCCTATGCTCCCCATTTCATCGCCTAATTCTCTAAATAAAGCTTGAGGTTTTGTGAGTATGTTTTCTTGCAATGTTTTGCCCATGTGAGGTGTGCGGAATCGCCACCTAGTCTTGTGTTTTGGAGTGAGCTTGTGTATGTGTGAAGGGTGTGTGGATTCGCCATCCTTTTGTGATGCCTAAGTACTAAGCCGCTATACCCCCTCCCTCACTCTCTCTCTCTCTCTCTCTCTCTCTCACTTGATCTCATTCCCTTTCCTTTTCATCATTACTCCCAAGCATCCATCTCTCTTGGATGAAAACTTTGTTATGGTGGTGTGTTGTTTGCGTCGTAGCCGCTGAAGCTAGGTGGTGCCCCCTGTTTGCTTTACCATGACAGGCTCGAGGCGCGCCATTCGGTCCCCGGTGTTTTAGAGGCCGTCGGGGTTCGGGGTTCGTTTTGCTCCCGTCATTTGGTGCCCCCACGGAGGATCTTTTCATGAAACCCTTCAGTTTACAAGACTGAAACCCTTAAACTATTGTGAATGGATGAATGGCTAGCAGGATTTGCTAATTGGACGACAGAAGAAGAAGAGCTCCAAGCACAACTAGACGAACTCCGCATCTCCATCGAAGCTCGAGTGCCAGGCGTAACGGTAATCGATTTGCAGTGGGAGAGTCAACCAACACGCCAAACCCAGTGGATATATATAGGCCAAGTGCCAAGAAGAAGAAGGAGAAGGTCGAAACCATGTCCGCAACCTACAACCAACCCACAACAACAAAATGGAAGGAGCTCTACACAATAGAGAATCAACACTATTCTACTTTGAGAATCGGGTAACTCAAGTCACCGAGGTAATTATCACAGTCAGTTTTCAAGTCGCACCTGATGCTGCAACACAAATAACGGAAGCATTGGCTCACACTCTCACTAGAGAAAATAGGGATTTACTGAGTTTGTTTCAGAAAAGAACACCACCCTCTCCCACAAGCTTGGACAGTGACTAAGCACCTCTAAGTTTCACATGAATCAGTATAACCTACCTCAAGACAGATCACACATACCAACACGTGTACGCTCAATCAAGGTAATACTGGATTTGAAGGCTCACTACCAGCACGTCATTGACACCATGCCGGGTGGGGAGCGGTTTTTGGAGGTTCTGGCATCAGATCAACCATTTGTCTTACCTTTGGTACAAGGCAATGTACCGTTTGAGGTTTTAATCTATGTCCTAGTATAAGAGGGTATACACGCCTCCTTGTAAAGAAGAAAAAAAACTTTTGCAAGTTAAGCAGTGTGTCTTTCTAGCTCTCTCTTAGTAATCATGGCAAGTGTAGCATTTCCAACATTTAAAGGAAAGAAGGGGGAGGATTTGGTAACAGACTTCCTAGATGACTTTGAAGTAGCATGTGTAGTGAGCAACAAAGATATGGATGAATCCAGGGTTAGAATCTTTAAGCATCTCATGAAGCTAGAAGCTAGATCATGGTACAATGCACTTCCACAAGCAACCAAGGATGACTGGGAACCCTTAAAAACCGCTTTTAAGAGGCGCTTTGGGGGAGGTACCACTTCAGAAAAGTTGTGGGACAAGTTGAGAGACTTGAAGCAGGAGGGTCTTTTAGAATATGCCACCTATGAGTCCAAATTTGTGGATTTGTGGGAACGGTGGGTTGAGTCACTGGCAAGGGGAGAAGCCGCACCCGATTTCCTAAAAAAAGATTGGTTCACGCATGGCTTATGGCCGCTTCTCAAGGAGAAGGTGAAAGGTAGATTCCCGGCTACGTACGAGTTAGCCGTTGAGATTGCTCGCCTTAAGGACAAGAAGCTGCGAATGAAAGCCAAGGAAACCGAATCAACAAAAGCAGGAACATCGCGTCGACCAGCAACTACGACAACCGCCATACAACACCACCGGCTCTTGGGGTAAGACATGACCAACAAGATATGTTGGCCCATATTACTGACCAACTGCAGAATTTGTCTATCCACTTAATACAGCAAGGGAGGAGTCAAGAAAGAGATCAAGACCCTGGAAGAGCACGACGACAAAACAGGGAGTATCATTGCTACAACTGCGGAGAAGATGGTCACGGTATGTACTACTGTCCCAAACCACGACAAAACTATAATAGAGGAGGTAGCAGGAACCAATTGTCACCCCCTAGAGAAAGAACACCCCCACCCCGAGCAACACCCCCACCAACACAAATTCTACGTCCACCCCAGACACCACTACAAGCATCCATCCCACCTATTCCACCAGCCCCACCACCTGATTGCCCTGTAAACATCATAAGGCTAGAAGAGAAAGGAAAAGCCGTAGTAGTGGATCCACCCAGAGCAAAGGAGAGGGACAAGGGTAAGGAGAAGGTAACCTTTTTAGAACCACTTGAAGCCATGACTGTGAAAAGAGCTAGGAGGGAGAAAGCTACAAATCAGATGATGAGAGAAGCATGAGAGGAGAAACTAGCAAGAGGCCATCCAGGCCGCGACGGAAATTGGGCATCACCGACTTCCAGCTAGGGGAAAGTTCAAAGCCCTATGATCTAACATTGGATGTGGCAGAGCAAGGACCGAAGATTACATGGCCACAACTGCTACATCTTGTACCTAAAGTAAGGCGACAATGGTCTAAAATGGTAAGTACAAGACGCTCCAAAACAAAGGTAGCCGGAGCAATTTCGGGATGCAACATGGATGACATCCTTCCAATTGTCGACGTAAACATAAAAGGAAAGAGGGTTGGAAACACCTACATTGATGGAGGTGCACAAATCTGTGTAATGAGGGAAGCTATGATGCTTCGATTAGGGCTCGAGGTTGATAGGCCTTCTCCATGCAAGGCAAAGATGGCAAACAATGCAAAAGTAAAGTGTGTGGGTGTGGTAAGTGCCGTGAAAATCAAAGCTTTCAACACTGAGGTAGAGGTAGATGTTTTTGTAATGCCTACTAAGGGGGAGGGCTATCCACTAATTTTGGGAAGGCCATGGTTGATGGCCATGAAGGAAAAACAAGACTGGGGTACTGGCCTTCTACGCATGACCGGTAAGAAAGGGGAGACAATCTACTATGACATGAGGATTGGCAAGCAGAAGCAAATGAATCTGGAAACATCGGCAGATGAAACCACTAGCGAATCTTCCAGTTCTGAGGAGGAGATCATATCCACGGACGAAAGTGACAGTTCCATTGATGTGATGGGTATCATTATGAAGGAACCACAAAGGATAAGCACAACGGGTGATCCATCACCAAAAGGGCAACCCAATGAAGAGGAGAGAAAATCACCTGGTCTAGGAGGAAGTAGGTTGAAGGGTATGTTGTCTACGGAATTAACACTTGAGGAGAAAGATAGTTTTTTGCAAATGTTGATGGGATTTCCTAACCTGTTCATTGACAACTATGAAAGAATCACAGGCATTACAGTGGTGGAACATCATATTAAGCTGAAGGAAGGGGTAAAACCAGTTGTGCAAAAGCGACGACGACTGGGGGTCATACAAGAAAAGGCACTCTTGGCCGAGGTAAGGAAACTACTGGAGGCGGGATTCATCTATCCTGTAGAAAACTCAGAATGGGTGTCACCCGTAGTGGTGACGCCTAAAAGAATGGTAAGTGGAGGGTCTGTGTTGACTACAAACCACTAAATGCAGCTACAAAGAGAGACCACTTTCCTCTCCCTTTCTTGGATGAAATTCTGAATGAAGTAGCGGGTTTTGAATGCTATACCGTCTGTGATGGTTATTCTGGATACTTTCAAATACGCATAGCCTTGGAAGATTAGCTAAAAACCACTTTTATCACGCGATGGGGTTGTTTTGCATACAGGGTTATGCCATTTGGTCTCACAAATGCACCTGCCACATTCCAAAGATATGTCACATATGTTTTTCAACCGTTCTTTGGAACATCCATAACAGTGTTCATTGATGATTTTGGTATATATAGCTCCCGTATTTCACATTTAGAAAAGGTAACTGAAGGTTTGGCCAGGTTGCAGAGCCTAGGTGGGCAATTAAATGTGGATAAATGCCACATTGGGGATAGTAAAGTCATTCTACTAGGCCATGAAATTTCAGCAAAAGGTATCAACGCCGACCCAAGTAAGGTGTCCGCACTCATAGCCCTACCTTCACCAACGACCGCACGTCAACTGGTCTCTTTTCTACAGAAGGTGAGGTACTTAAGTAGATTCATACATCTACTATCACAACTTGTTCTACCACTGCAACAACTCACTCAAAGATCAACTTTCACTTGGGATGAGGAAAGCGAACATCACTACAACAAGGTAAAGGAGGTCTTAGCCACTCTGCCAACTATCTCACCACCTAAGTGGGATGAAAAATTCTATGTCACCTCAAGTGTTGGTGATGACTCATTGGGGGCTGTGCTACTCCAAAAGGATACGACGACATCTGTCATGAGGCCAATCTACTTCTCTAGTCGAATGATGACAGCAGGAGAGAAAGGTTTCACCCATGTGGAACACTTAGTCCTAGCTCTTAGATTTGCAACTACAAAGTTTAGGTCATATTTGCTGCCTAAGAAATTTATGATTCTAACCACGGATGAAATATTTCCCTATGTTGTACAACACATGGATGTGTCTACTAGAATTACTAAATGGCTAGTTCGTCTGCAAGAGTTTGACTACAAGGTACAGGTAGAAAGCACGACAAGGGCAAGTTTGGGGGGACTCATGACCTACCAAGTCTTTGAAGGGAAGGAGAAGCAATCTAAGGAAGGAGAAGTCTGATTACCTCCAGTACCATCGATGGTAGAAGGAACATACTCTCTCTACTTTGATGGAGCCTACAAGCGAGCATCCGACAAAGCAGCTGCAGGCATAGTGGTCTTTAATGACAAAGGGACAAAGGTATTTTCGTTGGGCCAATTGTTAGATTCACATTCTAACAATGAAGCTGAGTATGCAGCACTAACCAAGGGTCTACAATGGTGCGTCTCACAAGGTGTACAACGCCTTAATGTATTTGGGGATGCTCTTCTTCTGGTAAGGCAAGTAAATGGAGCATGGACATGCAAGAATCCTAGTTTAAGGACTCACTTAAGTGGTGTAAAAACCTTGTTGGGTAAGTTTGAAGAAGTTAAAATACACCATATCCCAAGGGCTTAAAACCAAGAAGCAGATGCCCTAGCAAGTGAAAGACTACAGGAAGTGGTGGTTGGAGCAATAAAGCTAAAGCTCCCTCTATTTCAAGGCAGTGATGCCTTGCCCGACCTCATGCATTTTTTGGAAACAGGAGAATGCCCATCAGATTTAACAAAGGGACAGAAGCAATGGCTGACACGGAAGGCCACAAGGTATCGACTCATCAATGATGGTTTGTACTGTAAGGGTAAGGACCAAATACTCAGGAAGGTCCCTCTCTCTCAGGAAATCACGGGAGTAATTGCTAGTTGTCACGACGGGTTTGTGGTGGTCACTTTGCCCTAGACATAACAAGTAGGAAAATCTTGCAGGCAGGCTTCATATGGCCTAGCCTCAACCGTGATGTTACCACTGGTGCAAAACGTGTAAGTTGTGTCAAAAGGCCGGCACTAGGTCACTTATGCATGAACCACAGACACCTATTCTCTCATATGGCTCATTTGAAAAATGGGGTATTGATGCCATTGGGCCATTACCTAGGGCCAACTCAGGAAAATTCTACATTATCATGGGGGTCGACTACATGACTAGATGTGCAGAGGCTACAACCACCACTAGAATCACAGCGGTAGAGGTAGCTAAATTTATCTACGAGCACATATGCTGTAGGTTTGGCACACCTTTAGAGATCATCTCTGATAGAGGGCCAGGTTTCAGAGCAGACTTGGTAGGGGAATTAATGCAGAAACTGGGCATTACAAGGAGGCACTCTTCACCATATTACCCTCAATGTAATGGCCTAGTTGAAAAGGTAAATGGAATGGTTTCTAAAATTATTACCAAGCAGGTAAACAATCATCCTGGAGACTGGGATAAGTATCTACTACCAGCTTTATGGGCCTACAAAACTTCATTTCGTACATCCTTGGGATTCACACCGTATCATCTAGTATTTGGTAAGGAAGCAATCTTGCCCATTGAAGTGCAACTACAAAGTCTCAGAGTAATGGCAAGCCAGCTTCAACAGCCCAACATGCATTTGAGAGATCACATCATCAACTTGGAAAGACTGCAACTGGACAGAGAAGAAGCAATAAATTATTATGCAGCACAAGCAGAGCATAGACGGCTTAGTTTTAACGAGCATCTCCGGAAAAAAGAATTGAAGAAAGGAATGTTGGTGCTCCGCTACGACAATCGCTTCGACACGCGCAAGGATAAGAAACTCCTACTCCGATGGGAAGGTCCTTTCATCATCAGGAAAAAGTATGCCAATGGAAGCTACCAGCTTATGGAGGCTGATGGAAAACTTCATAAAACCAGGGTAAATGGTTGGCGACTTAAACCTTATTTTCTTCGATTTGACCAGGCTCCACCAATTGACATTCTAGATGAGGACACACCATCAGCCGCCACCTCTGACGATAATGATCAAACAGATGAGCTAGAGACATGACTGCCTCTAGCCAAAAGGGGAGGGCTAATGATGGGGGCTTTTCACAAGCCAATACGCCTCTTCTCTCGTCCCCACCCCATGAAAACCCCCTCTTAGGGAGGGAGTGATAAAAGGCATTGGAAAAAGTAAGAAAAAAATAAAGTATGATTATGTAAATATATAAGAAAGGTAAAATAGGCCACCTCATGCCTACGGGGTAGCCCATCCCCACCTTGCCTCCTTTTTCTTCACTGTTGCCCCGCCGGGTGTCCCTTTTCCTCTCCTCCACTCAAAAGGTCAACCCCCTCTCTCTTCCCCTTGTCCTTTCTCCTTTCTCTCTCCCCTCAAGCTACCCCACCTCTCACCAATAATGCATTATAACTCACCAATAATGCACCAACTCACATGCAACTTACCCTATCTTCCAAAATAGTATACCCCACCCCCTCTTTCTGTCTCCTATCATATCCCATGACCCAAATACCCCCTCTCTCTCTAAAGGGCGCCATGTCTCTTGTCTTGTAGCTAAATAACCTCCCCCACACTCACACACACTCAGTTTCACTGAAAAAGGTGCCCACAGACCCATCCCCACCCGGTGGTTACCTGATTTTTCTTGTGTTCACACACATCTGCACACAGATTCACCTCTGAACACACTCCCCTCTCTCCCCTCTTGTAATTACTTTATTCTCCATGTCACCTCTCACTTTTCTTCATCAACCCATCTCTCTCTCTTAGTCTCTCTCTCATGAGACTACTGTTCTGGCACATATACACACAGCCAGACAAGTGGGGCCCACAGTCACACGGTCATGTAGATAATGATTTCTTCATTTCTACATTCTAGAATTTCTTCCCCCTCCTCCCCTATATAAAGAGGGGTCACCATCACACAAAAGACACACAACATCACCAAAGAACACACTATGCACTGTGTGTGCCTAGTGCACACACACACACCCACACCATCACCATCACCGCAATCACCATGCTTGTCTTGAGCATGACCTCTACACCCTTGGCTATGGAAGATGAAGGGCAACTAAATGAAGGATGATGGCCATAATCCTCGTGCGAGTCTTCGCCATCAACTCCCACCTATTCGCCATGTGCTCTATCACTCTCTTCCTTCTCATTCCCCTACCCTATGCTCCCCATTTCATCGCCTAATTCTCTAAATAAAGCTTGAGGTTTTGTGAGTATGTTTTCTTGCAATGTTTTGCCCATGTGAGGTGTGCGGAATCGCCACCTAGTCTTGTGTTTTGGAGTGAGCTTGTGTATGTGTGAAGGGTGTGCGGATTCGCCATCCTTTTGTGATGCCTAAGTACTAAGCCGCTATACCCTCTCCCTCACTCTCTCTCTCTCTCTCTCTCTCTCTCTCACTTGATCTCATTCCCTTTCCTTTTCATCATTACTCCCAAGCATCCATCTCTCTTGGATGAAAACTTTGTTATGGTGGTGTGTTGTTTGCATCCTAGCCGCTGAAGCTAGGTGGTGCACCCTGTTTGCTTTACCATGACAGGCTCGAGGCGCGCCATTCGGTCCCCAGTGTTTTAGAGGCCGTCGGGGTTCAGGGTTCGATTTGCTCCCGTCACCCGTAATGTATCTAGGTGGAGTAGGTGCTTCTGGAAGAGGTTGTACATACTCTCCCTAGCATTTTCCATGCTATAATAGCACTCTTCCCCCGTATGGTTCGTCCATTTTCTCTCAATTTCACACCACTTCGGCTCTCCCGAATCAGACCTTACAAGAGGAATCAACCTCTTGACCAAGTCGTCGATAAACTTTTCTTGATCAATAGGTGCTGTTGGCTTGTCAATGGAATCACTTATCTGTGAAACACTGTGCTGAGAGGATGTGTCATCTCCTTGACTCTTTAAGTCCTTTTCTTTGTATGCCTCACAATTATCCACTAGATAAAGAGCTTCTTTAATCAACTCGTTTAGCGTCATCCTCCTTATCATATGCAGATCCTTCTGAAGGCCCGCATGTCTCAATCCCTGGATAAAGATCAGCACCAGTCGTGCTTGCATAGGTAATTCAGCTTAACATATCTCCTGAGCCGTAATGATGCTTTGCGTACTGATTCATCCTCTTTCTTTTTGAATCTATGGATTTGCGAGACCGTGTTGTGAGCTATGCCTTTTGGCGAGACTTCTTCAATAAACTACTCAAACAGCTCATCTAGGGTCTCAAAATCCCATTTTCTCACCGAGTCGAACCATGTAGCTGCATCATCTTCTAGAGTCAATCCAAATCCCGCAAACTGTGTCGCAAAATCTGAAACTTCCTCTGCTCTAATCACTCTTCTAAAAGCCGTTACGTGATCTCTCGGATCATTATCTCCGGAGTATTTTCTGTTTACCCATTTCTAGACTTGGGATGGTCTAACTCGTCGATTGTCTACAAGTCTAACCAGAGACTCTCCCAATCCTTCTGTCGTTATCGCTCTTGAAGGGAATCCTGGTGGCTCTCTTCTTGGAATTCCTATAGGAATTCTCGTGTTTTGTGGAGGCATTTGTGGTCCTTTATTGACCAAATATCCACCTCTTTCTAGTACAGTCCGTGGATTTGTGCTTTCTACAACTCTGTATTCTCGTCCATAGTTGTCGACAACTATAGATCTCCATTGACAGTCGACTCCGTATGTGTAGACATATAAGAGCTTGTAATCCGTTATCTCTTCTAGGTATGGATATGAGCACCTATAAAGATTGACCTCATTATTGTCAATGTAACTATATAGTCCTTCACTCTCATGACCAATCATCCAAACTCTCTCAACAAGATGGATCTTTATCAATTGAAAGTTTGGAAGATCCATTGTGGGAGGACATTCCTCTATCGTCGGGATCTCCGAGCTTGTGTAAGCTGCGTTTGAATCTAGGGTAGACATGATTTCTGGAGTTAAGAGATTTTTCTTGGTTCAAGTAGACTTAGTCCACTGTGTTCAAGTGCTTTGGTTAGGGAAAAGTTGAAACTATGTCCAAAACCGCAACCGTTTCGTCACAATTCTTGCAAATTGTCGCTTTTAGACACCCCTAACTTGCGGATGAATTTTGAGGCCTCAAACGACGTTTTTTTCCAAGTGGACCTAAATGGTTGCTGTTGACATGCATTTAGTTCAAGTTTTTCTCTAAGATCTGTAGAGCTGCTCTCAGGCTACGTTTTGATATAAAAACTTTTCGGATCCGATACTGTTTGTGAAAGTTATGGCCAAAACAGTGAAATGCAGTTTAGACTGGTCAAAATGAGTCCAAATTCAATTTTAAAAGAAGATTTGGGATCTCTGTGACACTGTGAACACTTCTGTATGGTGAAAATTTCACTTGGACCCTAAAACTGGCCTAGAGACATCCTACGGGTAGGATGTCTATATTCTTAGAGTTTAACAAAATTTGGTCCAGAGACTCCCCTTAAGTCCAGCAACACAATGGTATGCTCAAAATTTTATTTGGACCTAAAAATGGCCTTGAGACATCCTACGCGGACATCCTACGCGTAGGATGTCTTTTTGCTCAGAATGACTTGAAATTTTCACCCCAGACTCTCCTTGATGTGCTGATCACAGTGGTGTGCTCATAGGTTGGTTTGGAGTCTTAAATCAAGCTGGAGACATCCTACGCGTAGGATGTCTAACTGCTCAGATTTTGTCCAAACTTGATCCCAAGATTCTCCTAGTGCTCAGCAACACAATGGTATACTCAAAATTGAATTTGGATGCCAATAGGTCAAGATTTAGGCTGCAAGAGCTTCTAGTGCACTCCAAGATTAGGATGTCTAACAATTCTTGTCTTTGCTTGGTAAATAGGCCAAACAAGGTCCAAATTCACTTTTGAAAAAAGTTATGGAATCCTTGAGACACTTAAAACCTCCCTTTATGGCCAAAGTAGAATTTTGACCACTTTATGACCCTAGAGACATCCTACGCGTAGGATGTCTTTTTGCTCTGTTTCAGCTCAAACTTGCACTGTAGCTTCCCCTTGATGTGCTAAGCTCATAGCTATTTTTACTTTTTGATTCTGACACCAATAGGTTGGTCAAATGATCAAGAATCTGTTTCAAAAGCCTGATGTCTGTTCTGATGAATTCCCAAGTCAAATCAACTCCAAATTGGACCAAATTTGTCTAGGGGGCTTATCTAAGGCTATATGACAATATGGTATGGTCACAGTAGAATTTTGGTCTCAGAATCATGCAATAGACATCCTACGCGTAGGATGTCTTTTGGCTCAGAATGAACCCAAATTTGAACCACAGACTCTCCTTAAGGTGCTGATCACTGTGGTATGCTCAGAATTTTGTTTAGAGTCCAAAATCACACAGAAGACATCCTACACGTAGGATGTCTTTTTGGTCTGTTTGACCCCAGACTTGTCCCACAGCTTCCCCTTGATGTCAGTAACCCAGTGGTATGCTTAGATTTTGGTTTGGATTTCAAAAGTCCCAAATTTTAGCTGTTCTTGCCTTTTTTTCAATCAAAAATGCTAAAGTCTGTTCAATCTTCACTTTCACTGACCCAAATGAGATGAAATTTATCACATGCACTCAATACAACATTTAGAACATGCCTTTGGAGTCATCCTATGGTTTGGTCTCAAACTTAGGCCTTGGACACAATTTGGGTAGGATGTCTGGCAATTCTCGTCTTTTGGCTTAAATCTGTCAAAATTTGGTCAAATTTCCACTTTCTAGGTGAAAATAGGGTAAAACCTACCTTCTTAACACATTGGTAACCTCAGATTTTCAAAATTTCCACCAGATCACCATGTAGACATCCTACACGTAGGATGTCTACTGCTGATTTTTTGAGACTGAAGTGTCCCTGATGCTTCCCTATGCTCTCAGCAACTGCAAGTATGCTTCACAATTGCAAAAACATGCAAAAATCACTCAATCAAGCCTTTGCTGAAATTTTACGTTTTCTGACTCCGCCTTTTGGCTTTTGGTCAACAAAAATAGGGAAAAACACTCAAGTCAATATGTTACTAGGGTAAAACCTACCCTCTGAACCCACTGGTAACCTTAGTTTTCCCAAGTTCCCTGCCAAAAGTGCCCTGAAGACATCCTACGCGTAGAATGTCTACTGATGAAATTTTTGGCAGAATTCATCCACAGGCATCCCCAAGTCTTGAGCACTAATTTTCAAGCATTCCTACCAGTTTTTATGCAAAATTGTGCTCAAAATCTTAAGTTTCTTGTTTTCGCGTTTTTGACACTTTGTCTTTGGTCTTTTGGGTGTCAAGAGTTGGTCAAAACTCTAGTTTCAACGTATACTTAGGTAAACCCCGCCTTCTGAACATACTGGTGTAGTCAGAATTTTCAAATTTGGTCTCCAGAACCCCCTCGAGACATCCTACGCGTAGGATGTCTATGTTTACAGAATTGCAGGTTTTCTTCACAGAACCCTTGCAAATGCTCTTTTATATGCACAACATCAGTCAGTCATACAAAAATGTCCACAAAAGCTTGTTTAATGCATTTTTACCCTCAAAAGCACACTTTTCTGTGAATTCAAATGCAATCAAGCACTTTAGCAAATAATTCAGTGCTGAATAGCTCTAGATCAGAATCAGATCACTTACCTAAAGCTACTCCTACAAATCATATGGGGTTTTGCATCTATGAGTAGAAAAACGCTTCACTACCACACACGGACTAGTAAACGCTTTTATCACCTCACAAATCACTCGACCACCAACAACTACTCTAATCCACAGATCCTAACTAAACCTATCTAGTCGCAGACCCTTGGCAAGACACACGCTTCCTGGCTATCCACTTGATCGCAGAATATCCTCTTCCAGATCCACTTAAGAAAAACGCTTTCTTTAGCCGAAACTAAATCAAGAAACCATCACACGAGTGTTAGTAGGAAACCTACTTAGGTCCTTGTGTCCCCGACAGCTGCGCCAATGTTGGACGGGAGCGACTCACACACCCATGAAGTGCATGCAAACACTACCTAGATCAACATAATGTCAATCAAGGACACAGATGACACGATAGGCACACGGAGGAAATATCTTTAGCTTGTCAGGATGAGACCATCCTACACATACAACACTCTGGAAGGCCAACTAAACCACAATCAAGAACCTCACTGCTCTCAACTACACCACCTAGCCACATACACACATATGGAAGGTAACTCACCTAATCATGCCAGATTGGTACGAAACTTAAGGAACACCATCCCCTCACTAGGATACACCTGTCCCTAAGCTTCTACACTCAAAACCCTCACTCTAAACCCATCTGCAGAAAATGCGTAGGATGACAGAGTAGAATTTTGAAAGTGCCCGAAACTTAAATTTATGAGTACCTATGCGTAGCTCATGTTGCCACAATTCTATAGACTACTAGCACGCAGAAAACAAACATCGTTTGATACACTTACGGCCACAAATAGCTCGTAGATGCGTCGACGTGTGCGCTTCGTCTCGCGTGGAATGCTTGGCGTCGTCGCGTAGCTCTCCTCGAGCCTACAACAATGGTGCAGTCGGATCTCCAATGTGCTGAGCGAGCTGGGCGTAGCTAGAGGATAAAGCTCACACTCACTCTCTTTCTCTCTCACACACATGAAGTGCATGCACACACATGTTGGACGGGAGCGACTCACACACCCATGAAGTGCATGCAAACACTACCTAGATCAACATAATGTCAATCAAGGACACAGATGACACGATAGGCACACGAAGGAAATCTCTTTAGCTTCTCAGGCTGAGACCATCCTACACATACAACACTCTGGAAGTCCAACTAAACCACAATCAAGAACCTCACTGCTCTCAACTACACCACCTAGCCACATACACACATACGGAAGGTAACTCACCTAATCATGCCAGATTGGTACGAAACTTAAGGAACACCATCCCCTGACTAGGATACACTTGTCCCTAAGCTTCTACACTCAAAACCCTCACTCTAAACCCATCTGCAGAAAACGCGTAGGATGACAGAGCAGAATTTTGAAAGTGTCCGAAACTTAAATTTATGAGTACCTATGCGTAGCTTATGTTGCCACGATTCTATAGACTACTAGCACGCAGAAAACAGACATCGTTTGATACACTTACGGTCACAAATAGCTCGTAGATGCATCGGAGTGTCCGCTTTGTCTCGCGTGGAATGCTTGGCGTCGTCGCGTAGCTCTCCTCGAGCCTACAACAATGGTGCAGTTGGATCTCCAATGTGTTGAGCGAGCCGGACATAGCTAGAGGATAAAGCTCACACTCACTCTCTTTCTCTCTCACACATAGTAGACGGCAGTGCTAAAGTTTTGATTATGATAAAAGTCTTTTTACAAAATGACCTAGGTACCTTATATACTAAGGCTACCTTAGGTTTAACAAAAAATGGGGTTGAAAGGGAAGTGTCAAATGGCTTTGTATTTACAATCTGGAAGTGCCATTGCACCCCGGCTTCTGAAACTAGAATAACTACTCATTACAAATGACGTTTATAGCCATAATCCGCAACATTTCATAACTCGCAAAAGATACGACTTTGGTACGAAACTTGAGTTATGTTGTGTTGTTGACCCAGCGGTCAACACCCTCTCGTATGTATTCTTTCAAGAACAGTTTCGTAAGAGTAGGATAAATTGTTTTTTCTTCCACCCTTAAGGTTCTATACCAATCCCCAGCCTTTCCACTTAAGGTTAGGCTTAAAGCATTACTCTTATGCAGGTCATTGTGTTCTCCTAGAGAATCGCATGTTTGTTCAAACACTTCGATATGGTTTCTCACACCTCCCTCTCCCGGAGACTAAATTTTTGTGTGAGCTTGTTTGTACTGCCTTACTTCTAGCTTCTCTATCAGGCGTGTTATGCATATTCTCAGTAATAGATTAACCGATAGCTTGAGCGAAAGTTGCCAAGTCACCTAAGTGAGCAGGAACCGTGGGTGGAGGTGCTCCAGAGACTACATGTGGAGTAGGTATTGGCATTGGGCTTGGCGCATAGGAAGCCGTTGGGTTCCACGTTTGGTATGGTGTTGCGCCATGTGGCGGCCCAAAGTTCACATGTGTGGCCCTAGGCATAGCAGACGTCGGATGTGACATGCTAATGCTAGCCGGTATGGTCCCATGGAAATAAGAGCTTGGGTGTTGTGGTTGTGGAGTATAGATTGTTGAAACAATGGGAGGGGTAGGGGCTACATGAGTACAAGGACCCATGGGTGTATACGATTGGTACACACTTATAGGTACTGTTGCAAGCATTGAGCTACCATGTACTGGTGCTTTACTAACAAATGAGGTCCATGGCGTGTTGCTCGGCATGCCCATCATTGGATGCCCATCATTGGGGTAGGCATGGTAGCCGTGGTGTCATCGAGGGAAAGATGAGCTAGACTTGGAAAAGTAAAGCTATCACTTGTGGGCTCAGATTGCTTTGAGACCCCTTGCGAAACAACATATGGGGGATCCGTTAGACTTACTGAGGGAGTCTCCATTTGCAATAAGGTTGTTTGTTTAGCCTTCCTTGTATCCAAGAATCTCATGAGACCAGTTGAAGGCATGTGGATCCCCTTGTTCTTTCTCTCTAGCTCAATAACCCTATGGATGACCTCACAAAATCTTTGTTGTTGATCCTCCACACTAGTAGCACTCGTTGTGGATTGTAGGACATCTAACCAACCCACGTGATAGGTGTGACCTATGTATAGGTGGGTTAGAGTTTCCGTTTGTAGTTCATACTCCCAGTTCTCATTTAGGAACGCTCCATCTAAGCTTGAGGTGCTAGGGGTGTTCTTTGAGCTCGATGCAATGTTGCTCTCTATGGGTTGACCCTTAGTGGTCGCTAATTCAGGAGCACTCGATTGCTCTCCTAGCAAAGATATTTACATAGGGGCTTTCGCTTTTAACTCTCTTCGTTGATCCACCTTGCGTAAGCTCTCAATTTCCTTTTCCCTAGCCACGATGATATATCGCTGAACCTCTTGCACTTCGGCAAGGCTTCTACCATCAGGTAATATGACCTCGGAGGGAAATAGCTCTGAAGAGTCAGGGGGTGCAGTGAACGGAGTATTCATGTGCACACTCTCTAAGAGCATAGGGTCTATGTTGGTCATGAATGGCGAATTTACTTCCCCACCCTCCTCATTTACATCGTTAGCTCCATGTTCGTAGCGAGTGGCTCTACTGAAGGTTTCCTTCAAGCAACTAAGCACGCTCGACCCGAACCGTGGACCCATGGCATGCATGTCTTGGCTTGAGCTATCAGGATTAGGCATCGGGAAACCCTCCATGACGTCGTAGTCAGAGGAAGAGTCACTAGCCGCTTTGTTTGGGTCTTGGTTTGTACTACCTTGGGTCCCCGCGGAGGGCCCAGAACCTAAGGTAGGTGGATATTGAGAACTCACGTAAGTCTAAATTCTCTTTAGTTTCTTGGCCTCTAGCACATGACCAGAGCGCAGATGCATGTGCCTTTGGCACCCTACAAGCGTCGGCAAATAAGCTCGAAGGTTAACCGCTTACTTTTTTAGGCGTTTGTTTTCACTCGTTTTTTTATGTTTTTTAATGATCAATTTTTGGATTAGAGCATGTGATAGCTTGAAATGAGTGTATCTCTCAGAGGGTTGTGGTGTGCTTTACATCACAACGTTCGGTTACTTGAAGCTCCGTTGGTCCTCAAAAAGGTCAATTTTAGCTAGTGTAAGGCTAAAATACGTAATTTTAAAGGGCGACTGAGGCCTGAGCCTGAGTGTGAGCTTGGGCTTGGGCTTGGGCTTGGGTCTGGGAGATATTCTTGATCCCGATCCTACCTTTTTTTTTTTGGGATAAGGTCGCCGCGGCCGCGCTGTCCGCGCGAGCACACACACACCTAACCTACCTACTTACAACTAATACAACTACTGTTACACACTAACACACTACTACAGTAACTCATTAGCTCTAACAGATCTACTTACTACTTATTGTACTTTACCTAGAACTAGTATTATGGATCTACTACCTTAATCCTAACACCTTATCACAGAAAAAATACAGTACCTTTCAATTCCTTATTAACAAAACAATACATAGCAGCAAAACAAACTCCTTCTCAACACACACACCTTCCTTCTCTACCTTTTCTACAATTAAAATTGCACCAAAAAGAAGCACAGAGTGCCATTCAAGCTTAGTGTATGGCATATCCCCAGAAATGGCGCCAAAAATGTGCACGTCTGTCGCACGTGTCAATGAAAGGGACTTTCCGATACACTGTGTGCGAGCCACAAATGGCTCCATGCACACAACTAGACTAATCTAGCAAGCTCAAGAGAGCAAGGGTGTGTCACTCACTGCACTACGCTCGCCTTGATGGAGGATTCCTCGCCGCAAAGAAGAAGGAGCCGCCATTGCGCCGCACTCAACCGCTTCACTGTGGCTCTGCCGTCGTCGCAATGCTTGATCACCCACTCTCTCTCTCTCTCATGCACACACACACACACACACACACACACACACACACACACACACACACACACACACACACACACACACACACACACACACACACACACACACACACACACACACACACACACACACACAAGGAGATGAAGGAGAAGAAGAAGAAGGAGATGAAGCGAGAGCACTCTTCAGTTGCACAAATGAAAGAATGAGTGATTTTAGGTTTAGGTGACTTTTATATGAGCTCGCCCCATTCACACTTGGGTGCCTATACTTAGCCAACTAACCCTTGAATGTTCCTGTTAGAGTGCACCTCTCATCGGCGATCACTCTGACCCTTTTCCTATTGGACCGACAAGCCCGGTACCTAAGTCTACCAAATAAATAATACGACGTCTAACGTAGGAGATAGGAATGTGCGTGAGGGTTAACAACTCCTCACATTTGTTCAACGAAATATGCAAAAGAGGCCTGGGGTATTCTAGCAGGTCTTTATGCAAACCGCAATGAGGCTAAAATTTCTTTGCTGCATAAAGAGTTGGAATCAAAGAGTATGCATGAGAAAGATGATGTGGAAACTTTCCTTGCTGGTGTCAAGGATATCAATGAACAACTTATTTCTGTAGGTTGAAGTCATTTCAAACAGTTCCCTTCTGCAGACTGTTTTGATGCCTTACCAGATTCTTATCATACTTTTGCTAGTACTTGGAGGCTTATGACCCAAGGAAATCCTGAAGTTGTCAAGTTTGATGCATTATGCACATTGCTGTTGCAAGAGTCACTTTCCAGAAAAAATAGGTTTAGGCAGCGTGTAGTTGAACAAGCTTATATTACTTCTCAAAGAAAGGGTGGTAAGAGCAATGCAACCACTTCTTATGGTTCTGCAAGTGGCAAAACTTATGTTCCTAATGCTTCTGCTAGCAACAATTCATGTAGAAATTTTGGTGATAAGGGAAAAAAGAAGATGCGTTGCCATTATTGTAAAGCCAATGATCACTTGATCAAGCAGTGTCCTAAGTTGAAGGCCAAAGAGGCTAAGAAGAAAGAGGGTGGTTCCAGTGCAAATGCTTGTTCCACTACAAACGCAGCCACGGTTGAGTCTTCTGTGAGACAGGAGACTATGATACTGATGTTGATGCAAAATGGGCTTTTAGTGCAGAGTGTACTTACAATCCTGTTGTCCATGATGCATGCATGTCAGTTGCTACGGATTCACATGTGTGGTATTTGGACAGTGGTGCTACAAAGCACATTACCTCACATGGTGAATTGTTCACCTCTCTTGAGTCTATCCCTCATGAGAATTTAGTCACTTGTGCCAACAATGCCTCTTATCTGGTTCAGGGGGTTGGAAAGATTGTGCTTATTGCTGCAAATGGAAGTTCTTTCACACTTGTTGATGCACTTTATGTACCTGGGATCAAGAAGAATCTTTTGTCTGTATCTGCACTTGCTAGACTTGGACTTGTAGTCAAATTTGTGGATGACAGATGTACAGATCATGATCTCAGTTTTGGTGATGAGATTGTTGCATCTGGCCTTTTGTGCCATGGGCTGTATAAGGTTACTTTGTATGACAAGTGTGGACAAAATTTTGCAAATGTAGTTGCAGATTCAAAGGCTGTTTCAGATGAAAAACTGTGGCGTGCACGTTTTGGGCATCTGAATTTTTCCAGTTTGCTGCATTTGTAGAAATCTGATATGGTTGCTTCTTTGCCGCCTCTTGAAGCACCTGTCAAACATGTTTGTGAAGGATGTATTTTGGGTAAGATACAGTGTTCCAAGTTTCCAAAGGATGGTTTAGTTAGGGCCACATGCAGGTTGCAGGTTGTGCATAGTGATGTTTGTGGGCCCATGCAAACTCCGTCCTTGGGCAATTACCTTTACTTCGTGACTCTCATTGATGATTACTCCAGGCATGCATGGGTATTTTTTCTTAAAGAAAATTCCAAAGTTTCTATGTGCTTCAAACAATTTCTAGCTGTGGCTGAAAATGTATCGAAATGTACTATGGGCACCCTCTGTTCCGATCGAGGGGGGGAGTATATGTCTCATGAATTTAATGTATTTCTGGCTAGTCATGGGATAAAACACCAATGTACAATGCCTTATACACCTCAAAAAAATGGTGTTGCTGAGAGAAAAAACAAGTCACTTATGGAAATGGCACGATGTATGGTCAAAAGTCAAGCTTTGCCGCATTATTTTTGGCTTGAGGCCATCATGTGTGCCACTTATGTACTTAACAGGTGTCCTATGAAAGCTTTGCAGTCTATTACTCCATATGAAGCATGGCATGCTAGAAAGCCTTATATTGAGCACATGCGTGTTTTTGGCTGTTTGGCATATGCTTTGGTGCCACAAACACAACGCAAACAATTGGACGATAAGGTTGTCAAATGTATTTTTGTTGGTTATAGTGCTAAAAGCAAAGGTTACAGGTTGTATCATCCGTAAACAAAGCGTATTTTGGTTTCACGGGATGTAGTGTTTGTGGAAGATTCTATTCAGCCCTTGCTGTCATGTACTAGAGATAGTAATGTAAGCTCACAGGACATTTATAATACTTTGTTGCCTCTTTTCAGTGGTGGAAGTTTGAATGTAAATTCCAATGAGGCAAATGTACATCCTATGGGGGTTTCCAAAAATGTTACAAATCAGCCTATTACTGATGCAGATGTACATGATGTACTTGATGAGGGAAGGGATGAAAATGAGCAGGCTAGAGGTATTCCAAAATGGTTGGTGTATACATTGCATAACAGTAAATTGGATGCACCTTTTCTAGTTGTACTCGTTCAGGATCTAGCCATGCATCTTATGCATCAGATTGTTATGCTTTGGATGTGTCTAGCTTACATGTTATTGAGGAACCTCTATCTTTTGATGAAGCACAAAATTCAGAAAATTGGATGGCTACCATGCAATCAGAATATGATGGACTTATAGAAAATGACACATGGACTTTATGTGATTTGCCTCCTGGAAAAAAGGCCATTGTTATGAAGTGGGTTTACAAGTTGAAACGCAAGCCGGATGGTGAGATCAATCACCATAAGGCTCGACTTGTTGCAAAGGGTTATGCACAACAGAAAGGCATAGATTATGAAGAGACTTTTGCTCCCACTTGTCGTATGACTACTATGCATTTTCTATGTGCATTGATAGCTCATTTTGGTTGGGATGTACATCAATCAGACATTGTTACTGCTTTCTTGAATGGTGACATATTTGAGAAAGTTTATGTAACGCAGCCTCGCTGTTTTGTCATGAAAGTACAAGAGGAAAAAGTGTGCAGATGTAAGAAGGCTTTGTATGGGTTGAAGCAATCCCGTGCTTGGTATGAGAAATCTGACACTCATTTGGTCAAACGAGGCTTTCGTAACAGTCCAACAGAAAGCACATTGTATGTAAAGCGTGAGGGTGATGTACTTCTCATTGTGGTTTTTTATGTAGATGATTTGCTGATCACTGGACCAAATGAGAGACATATTGCTGAATTTAAGGATGATTTGAGTGCTACTTTCAAGATGAAAGATTTGGGGTAGTTGCATCATTACTTGGGTATACAGTTTAAGCAGTGTGATGGTGGTATTGCCTTATGTTAGATAGAGACATTGCTATGTAAGTTTGGACTTGAGGATTGCAAACCTATTGCCACTCCCATGGAAACAGGTTTGAAATTAAGTCTTCATGATGCTGGTGATCCTGCTGATGTCACTCTTTACCAAACTGTTGTTGGATGCCTCATTTATGTATGCAACACAAGGCCGGATATTCAATTTACAGTCTCACAGGTGAGCAGATTTATGCATAGCCCAGGGTCTAAGCATTGGCAGGCTGTCAAGAGGATTTTTCGCTACCTTAGTGGCACTTTACATCTTGGCTTGTTTTGTCTAAAGGGGGGATCATTGCCGCCAAACTTACATGCTTTTTTGGACTCAGATTGGACTGGTTGTTTTGACACGCGAGTGTCCACAAGTGGTTTTTGTTTCATGCTTGGTAGTCCATGTATATCATGGTTGAGCAAGAAGCAACCTACTGTGGCCACTTCTAGTTGTGAGGGGGAGTACAAGGCAGTCTCCACAGCTATGATTGAGTGTGTATGGCTCAGACGCCGCTGATTTGGGTGTTGGACAGGACATTGCCAACACTATCTACACTAACAGTCAGAGCGCATTGGCAGTTGCAAGGAATCCAGTTTCACATGACAACGTTGCAGATCTTTTCACAAAGGCATTGTCTCATGAGAAGCTCGAAGCTTTCCATAAAGCTTTGGGCTTACTCCCTTTGTGATAGATTCTTTTTTTCCCTTTTTGTTATGGATAAGTTTTATCAATATGTAAGTTAGTAGTTGTACACTAACAGTGTTGGAATTAGGGTTGCAGAGAAACGCACACAACTTGGAGAAGACAAAGGAAGCTCAAGGCACACAACTGAGAGTGTGTTACTTAGTGTGCAATGGAAAGATATATAGCCCTAGAGTGATGGGCATATATACAATGCACGGGGAAAAAACCTCCTAAAGTGGGAGAAAATGCCCCGGTGGTCCTAATGTGTTCACACACATCACTACCACATGTATATGGTAACAAATCCTTCCTGGAGTGATGTGGTGAACAAGAGCTGGCACATGAGAAAAGGGAAGTGCCATTCCCTGAGGACATGATCAGATGTTTCTACATAAGTTAGGATACCGTTTTTATCCTAGGGGAACCACCTGATTGTATAGGCAACTGGTTTGGTGTATGGGCACTCCAAACTTTGGGTGATGGGTTTCCACCCTGGATTATGAATAAGGAATGCGTGCCATTTTTCACCTTAGGTGGTTCTGAGACAAAAAGAGTAATGGTCATGGTTATTATGGTCAATGTTTTTGATTGATAGTAGCGTGTCTTAAGTTTAAAGATGTCTGTTTGCTTAAAGAATGCTTTTCAATGCTGTCTTTAATACTTGATCAAAGGAATCAGCTTGATGAAAAGTTAAAAGAAACTGTTATTTTAAATGTTAAAACAATGTGATAGTAATTAGAAAACAAAAGAATAATGTGTGAGTGCATGGTGGTAAGTGGGGATTGACTAAGGTTGTCAATCATGGTCGGGTGGACCTGATTAGTCAGGTAACTATCTATCTCCGTGCGCTATTCACTTGGAAGAGGAGTCCACCAGCGGCTGTGCCCTCACATCTGTTAGAGGGAAAAAAACGTTGGTTGATGATACCTTAGCCCAATTTGTGGAAGTTATAGGGCCAAAAGAGTTTTGGACTTTTAAGATGTTGTCTCGTTTTTGCTGTAAAATAGGACTAGGTTTTCTTCTAAGGCTATAGACCAAAGCCATTGTCAATGGTAAAGATCTATTCTCTAGATTTTTCTTGTTTACACACTCTGATTTTTAGTAGGCCTAGAGACATGTCAAGGACCCCATCCCGAATTTTGATGTCGGTGGGTTGGAAACCTCACACCATGTCTCTATCTTCCACCATCCTTCACCTCTCTCACCCTTTGGGAGCTTAGCTTTGGTCTTGTGCATCCACCTTGCCCCCTTTGAAACTAGAAATCTTGAACCTTTTATCTATTGTGATTTGATAGAGCACATCCCTACAAACACTCTCTTATTTACAAAACAATAAATTAACACAAGGATGTGTGGCAAAGGCTAAGGATTTTGACCATAATCATCTTTGCAAAAAAGGTCCTTGCTCCATGGCATCTTATACTTTAGTTCATCCCTTGTCAAGGAGGAACGTTTCTTTTCCATTTAGCATACAGAATGTTCTGTCCTTGCTCCATGGCATCTTATACTTTAGTTCATCCCTTGTCAAGGAGGAACGTTTCTTTTCCATTTAGCATACAGAATGTTTGGAAAGTTTGGAATGAGAAATGCATGCCACATAAGTACAATTTGTTTCTTTTATTAGAGCTTGATTTTGATTTTGAATGTATGGAATATTTGAAGATGTTAAAAAGATTGGTACAATCTTTATTTGAAGAAAAATATTAAAACTTGGGCAACTAAAATTTTATTTAGAAATTATTTTCATAATGTGGCAATGCCAATGGTAACCTTTTTGATAGGGGCCAAGAAGGGCTAACCAATGTTGAGTAATGAATTTGAGTAACTATCGTTATCTCCTCATCTCAAAGGTAATCGGTCATGATTGGGGGATTGCATTGAGGTAACTAGCTATGGATCAGACCCAAATTCTGGGCAAGGATTGGGTTCTTGTCTTAGAATTCATGACAGAGCTAGGTTCTCACTAGCGTATCAAGTTGGAGTGCAAAATGACACCTCCCCATCCCATGAGTTGCCAAATAGAGGATGGGGTATGCCTCCACGAGGTAACTCAATTGGACTGCTCATTTAAGACTCTGTGTTGAGTAACTCAATTGGACTGATCATTTAAGAGGTGTGATTGTTTGTGTTGTGATTGTTGCACTACAAAAAGTTGAAATTGATGAGGACTGGATTTTGTTTAGACTAATGACATTAACTAAATTGTACCATAAAATTGAGGGTTTTAGTCTTGACTGGAACTTGTCAGATGATTTCTTGCTTGTGTTAAGTTATTTTAAATGTTTGCATTGTGTATTAAGCCACCCCAAGGAACTAAGCATTGTGTATTACATAAGTGAAAATTTGTCGTAGAATTCAAAAACAAAATCTTCTAAACTTGAGAAGAAAATGCACGGAGGAGTCCTTTCTATAGTAAAAAGAAATTATCAAAGGTTTGAGAAAAAAAAGGAGAGTCCCTTCCGTAGATAAGGTTTGAAGAAAAATAGGGTAAGGGTGTACTAGACTAGCCATCCAAGGTCCATTAGAGATAAACAAAGCTTTTGAATTTAGAATCTACATATTTTTTCTCTTTTTAAAAGATGGTAACGTTTTAGATGAGTATCTAAATTAGTTTGTACTAAAGATGCAAGTAAGGGGGAAGAGATTGTTAACATCTTTCCTTATAATTAAACATGAGACCCTACAAAAGAGACATTGGGCAATTGAACCAAAAATGTTTATTGAGGAGGTCCTCCATACTTAAAGGATGTCACAAAAGGTATGATCACTTTGTCACAAAAGGAGTCTTTCAATCCGTCTGTATGGACGAGAGAGAGAGAGAGAGAGAGTTTCAAAAGGTATGCTCCATTGGGGGTTGGGGTAATGCACAAAGTTAGACAAAGTTAGGAGGGAGTATGCGTGCATCCCCTTCCCTAGTTGGGTCAAAGTGATTAAAATGTTCTTGATCTCGTACATAGCCTTCACTACCCCTATTCTCAAATTGGCCAAGTACCATTGGAAGGAGTTCGTGAAACCAATTAAAAGGTTCTTATAGAAAAATAGTACCAAGGATACGATGCCTTGGCAATGGGCATGATTGGATTTTGTTGCAAGATCTGTGGAGCAAGGAGGGATGGGGATCATTCACCTGGCTACCCATGTGGAAGTTTAGTGTGCCAAATTTCTTACGGCTGTTTCTGCGAAGGGCCAAGCATGGGAGATTATGCTAAGGGAAATGGTTGGGAAGGCTAAAATTTTCTCTCAAGGAGGCCAGCGGGAAGGCCTGGAGGTTATTTAAAGAAATTTGGAAGGCTAGGAATCGTAGGGTGTTTGAGAAAGCTCTCATTACTTCAAGCTTCACCAAAATAATAAGTGAGAGCAAGGAACTAATTGTCTACATAGGGAAAAGGAAGAGATTGGATTTGGGATTGTAATGTCGTTCTGACTAGACAAAACTGACCTATTGTTGTTTGCCTCGTAGGGTAGCCCAATTGTTATCCATTGTAACCTGTGACGAGCCTTGAGGTATCTTTGTACATTATCTTGGTTAATACAATTCATACACTCACTGTTGTGAGTTTGGGAAAAAATAATAAGGATGTCACAAAAGTGACACTAAAAGGACAAAGCTAGAAAAGAGCACAATAAGGGTGGAAGTTGAATTTAGCTAGAATCCTTGTAATTAGGTGTCAAAAGACTAGAAAGAGTTTATGAACACTCTCTTTATGAATCTAAAAAATGTACCTACAAAACTCTATAGAAAACATACGGCGTATATGCAACGCATGGGGAAAAACACCTCCTATTGAGGGAAAAAGTACCCGATGGTCCTAAGTGTATTCACACGCACATCACTAAGACAAATAGAGTATACTATATTTGGAGCGATGCGATGAATGAGAGCGGGCACATAGTGCATACGGAAGTGTCATGCCAATCCACAAAGGGAAGCAAGCTCAAAGCTTTTCAAAAAGCTTCAAACTTCTCAGGAGGCAATGCCTTTGTGAACATATCTGCAAGGTTGTCCTATGTTGGCACATAAGTCAAGTTAATCGCTTTTACTGAGAGTCTCTCCTTGACAAAGTGACAATGCACCTCAGTGTGCTTTGTGTGAGCATGAAGAATTAGGTTCCTTGCAACTACCAATGCACTCTGATTATGAAATGATGTTGGCAATGTCCTAACCAACACCCAAATCATCCATAAGGTGTTGATAGCCATTTTTCGGCTCTCCGTAATTGCCATAGTGAGTTAACCCACCCTACCAAAATCATCCAAACATTGTGTCTATCCCTACCATTTCACTGTATATAGGTGTGTGTGAGTTATAGGACTTTTCCCATATCTTCTTAAAAACCCTTAATTAGATAGTCACTGGGCTAGTTGAGCCAAAAATAAAAAATAAAAAAATTAAAAAAATAAAAAATAAAAGTATATTATGGTCCATTTGTGTGTAAATATTTCATTGTATATAGGGCCTAAATATAACGATTTTTCATAATTATTTTGGTATTTATTAAAATATTTATACTTAGGTGTGTGTTATTTATGCTATGTACATTGACTCTCCATTACCATATTTTTTCTTACCATTTTGCATACTCTTTATTCCATATAAAAATAATTTCATGCAAGCTTCTCTTATTTTTGGTGTAACTCCATCCCAACAAAAATCCAAAAAAAACTAGTTCTATTTATGTGTATAGTTTTTCACTATCGTGATTTTTTCCTTCCTACATCTATTCTCTATTACTCTCATAAATTAGACCACAAAAAATAGTCATCATTTTATGGTAGACTTATAATGAGAGATATTTATTTTGACCCCTTTATATTTTTTCCACCTATATTATTTATATTTGACATATACATATTTTTTTAGACCCCTCAATATTTGATTTTCCTAGTTGTACTATTCATTTATATCATGATCTCAACAATATCTTCAATTATAGACCTACCAAATAAGGTCAAGGGTATGTGGAATGCATGCATGCACCATGGGGAGCTCACTCTTGGAGGTATTCAAAAGAATCATCCAAAGAAGAATCTCACAAGGACCTTGTGCAGTGGAAAAAACAGTCGGTTTTGCTAAATTTTATAAGATCACATGCTCCCCGAATTTTAAAAGGTGATACAAACAAAAGTTGTAGCTCGTGAGCTGAACTTTCACCTCAAAGTTTTTTATATTTTTTTGAGCTACGAACTGTGAGCTATGATTTTATTGGTGGACCCCAGTTTGCCCATGCTATGCAGCCACACTCCCTCTTCCACTTTATCATTTTCCTCTTTCACAAACACTCCTCCTTCTCCTTCCCACTGCCAAACCTGCAACTCCCATGTTCTAATTCACCCTCTTCACCATTGCCACATCTCTCACACCTCCATAGCCTTCATCCTCCATTTCTACATCCTATGTGTCTCCCTTTCTCTCTACATATATGTCCATATTACCATACTCTCTTCAGCTTTGTAAAGAACTTCAAAAAAATCAGCAAAAATCCAAGGATAACCTCTGCAAATGAAGGCTTTTATCATGAATTTTCCAAGGTTTGAAGAAGACATAGCTTCATCGACACGCGTTACTTCGCCATGCTTAACCCTCCTTTACCGGTGCTGTAAAGAGGTGAATGTCAACTTCTCCAAGCTTCAACCTTGCTTTACAAGCTTATCCCTTCTCTAACTTTTCTCATCATATATCTCACCATTTGGTGAATGATTTTGTAGTGATAATTACTAACTACTAACCACTAACCTTATTGTAAAATGCACCCTCTACTAGAGTAGGCACTCCCAAATTATTCACTCAATCCTCTCTCCTTTCATCCTCAATAATTCTCTTTCCTTGAGCCCACATCCATGTGACTCAAAGGACAAGAGAGACCCACCCTCATTAAAAAAAATAAAAATATGCATAATCTTTTATTCCTTCAAATAAACTTGATTAGGCCTAATCCAAATCGGGGCTTCTAAAACCTATAAATAGAGCCCTTCTCTCCCTTGTAAATCATCACATGATCACACTACACCACACCATTCTCAACACATAACACACCACTCTTCAAGCCTAGTTGTGTAGAGTGTGTGCGTCGTGAGTTCTCTATTCCATCATGACACATAGGTGCATGGAGAAGCTTGAAGTTAGTTATGCCATCTAGAGGAGTAGAGTGTATGCCATACTCTTCACCACACTTGTAGCCTACTCTTGTGCATAAATAAGATTTATAGTTTTGGGTGCAATTGTATGCTGCAACTACGACTCTTCTCTCCAAATTGACTTGATAAGTTGGCTCATCAGGTGGTTGAAGGTATATTGTCCTTGAAGTTTGTTGTGCCATTTCATGCTTGGTGGTTTGAGGGCTTGTTGAATTCTTTGCCTAAAAGGTCAATTGTAAGAGGGTGCTCGGTGAGAGGGCTCCCGTGACCCTAAGACAATTTGTGTATTGGCAACAAGGTCAAGTTTTGTGTTGTCTCTCTATTTCTCCTCAAGCTTTGTGTACATCTAGTCTTTAAGGCTAAGACTGAGTTGCTCAAGTTGATTTGTGCTCTTTACCTCTCTCTGGCGTGGTGAATGTTTGTGTTTGGTGTGTGTGGCTATCTTGCATTCCCCTCTCTTTGTGCGTTTGAGTACAAGGAGATATCACGTGCGTCCTAGTTCGCATCTACAACTAGGTGGTGCCCCTTTTCTTGTTTTGTTTCTGGCTGTGGGTTGTTGTTGTCTCTGATTGTGCTTGCCCCAGCCCCAATTGAGCAGCACCAGAGCATCGAAGGGTGTTTAGATGCCGCTCTTCTTGTTGCCCGCCCCAAATTGGTGCCCCCACGGAGGACGACTTGTGTATTCTTGTGAAGGCTCAACGTTTAGCATAATCAAGTAGCTTGCATGAATCACGAGAATTTGTATGATCCCTTCATTCCCATTGCAAGGCAAAAAGTACACATAATTGTTAGTACTAAGTTGCAATTTCAACGTGTAATTCGTAGAATTTTAGGTCCTGTTAGGTTGGCAGAGATAAACGCATCAGTAAATCCTTTTATTTTGCCTCTCATTAGGTACGACCTTAGTTTGGACGTCTATATTTTTGTTTTGTTTTAAGAATTAGGTCATGCATAGACCATGGATAATGGCCCAAGAATAGAGGTTTTCCCCTTTCATTTCACTCCACACATTAGAATAAACATTGCAATTAGTAGAAAAATCCATTTTCAACAACGTATGGTGTTCATGTTTGGTGCCCAAAGAGTAGGAGAAATTCTTGCATCACCAAACACTGTCATCCTGCCTCTTATTGATTATCATAGGTCATTTGATGTGAATATTTGTATTTTGTTGTAGAATAGATTGCAATTTAGAGAACATTATTGTGTAAATTTTTTAAGAAAGAAAAACAAAAACGTGTTGTCACTTTGAAACCGATTCAATGGAGGCCCAACGCCAAATTTCCGGATATCCTCTTTTCTTTCGAGAGCCTGGAGAGGATGAATAATTTTTTTTAGCAAATTTCAAGATGTCTTGTCGTATCAAGAGGATAGTAACTGATCAAGAACGTGTAGAGATGTTTGAGGTGGTCCTTAGGAAAGATGCTAGCACTTGGTTTGACTCTTTGCCTGAGGAAGTTAAAGGAAATTACACGAAAGTTGTGAATCATTTCAAGAGATACTTCTTTGATCCCCAAAACACTCAAAAGCTATGGCAAGACATTGTTTCTCATAAGCAAAAATACTTAGATGACTACTACTTGTACAAGCAAGAGTTTCTACGTCTTTGGGCTGTATGGGTGAGAAATGTTGCTAACCCTGGTGATGGTGCAGAGTTCCTAAAGAAGGAGAGTTTCATAGCCAGACTCTTTCCTGACCTTAAGATAAAAGTTGAGGCCGGTGCACCTGCTACCTTAGAAGCAGCTGAAACTAGGGCTCCTGAGAAATATAGGAAACTCAAGTGCTTAAAAGGGGAGGTTCCAATAGAAGGTCTTAGACCCAAAGGTAAGTCACAAGCATCAACATCTAGGGAGCTTCCTGAGGTAACGGCGGAAGTGATTGAAAAGTTAAATGAATCTTTAAGCAGCTTGTCAATTCACCTTGCACAAGCTGTAGGTCCAAAAGGACAAGCAAGGAAGTCTGAAGAGCGAGATCCACGACCTAGGAGAGTCTTACAATGTTGGAATTGCGGAGGGTCTGGACATGGGATGTATAATTGTCCTTGGCCCCGTGGGGAGCTAGGGAGACCTAACTTGAATTACCCAGTGATGAATGCAGGTGAAGGAACTAGTCAGCAACCACGGCTTCTACAAAGGCCAAATGGAGCAAGACCACCTCCACAAGGAGTGGAAGGAGTTCCACCTTTGCTAGACCCAAATGTGCATGTGGTAGAGGTGACAAATTCAAAAGAGGTTGACATGGAAGCAAATGGTATTAAGCGTGGTCGTGGAAAAGGGAAGGAGAAAGAAGGCGTCACATCACAAAGTGATCATGGACGAGAAAAGAAGGCAAAGGAGACCAAGGAAACTAAGAGGACTCGACGTCGTATCAATCTCCAAGACTTCCCTCTTGGACATGGTATGGCTCCATACAACCTATTGGAAGACATGAGAGGTAAGGGTCCTGATATCTCATGACCTCAGTTTCTTGCATTATGCCCACAAGTTAGGAGGGATTTAACAAAGGCAGTTAGTACTAGGAGAAAGGTAAAAGAGAGTGTTCCTGTTGTAAAAATTGCACATGCTGAAATGAATGAGGATATTACACCTGTGTTAGATTGTTACATCAAAGGAAGATTGGTTAGGAAAGGTCTAGTGGATGGGGATGCACAAATTTGCATCATGACAGAGGGACTCATGCAAAAACTAGGCATGCACATCCATGAGACACCTGAAATTAAAGTCAAGATGGCAAACAATAGCAAAGCTAGGTGTGTAGGCATTTGTAAAAATGTTTTTGTAGAGGCCTTTGGCATTAAGAAGGCAGTGGATTTTTATGTTATTTCTACCAAAGGAAATGGTTACCCATTTATCCTAGGGAGACTATGGCTAATGAAAATGCGAGCTTTGCAGGATTGGGAGAGTGGAAAGCTAATTTGTAGGAATGACAATCATAAGAAGGTTGTCTTTGACATGAAGGAGCAACGCCAAGAGGAGCTCCATGAAGAATCATCTCAAAGTGAGACGGAGGAAGGCTGGACCGATAGCACTTCAGAAGGAGAAAGTAGCGGCAGCATTACTGAAGAGGAGTCTTCCATCGAAGTCATGGGGGTAACGTTTAATCCAAACAACCAAGAGACCTCTTGCCCAGGTTTGGAAGAGGTAGGTTCCCAAGAGAACCAAAATGTGCAAGATGAAGGAACGTTAGAAGGTATGTTGTCTACAACACTTACAAAGGACGAAAGAGAGGAGTTCAAATGTGTGCTAAGGAAATTTCCTAGGCTTTTTGCTAAAGACTACACTGATGTGCGTGGAGAAGATGCTGTTCAACACAAAATTGAGTTGAAGCCAGAGGCCACACCTAAGGCTCAGAAGCTACGAAGGCTAGGAGTCATCAAGGAGCAGGCTTTACTCAAGGAGGTAAGAAAGCTTCTAGCAGCAGGTTTCATTTATCCAGTGGAGAATTCAGAGTGGGTCTCTCCCGTTGTTGTCACTCCTAAGAAAAATGGCAAGTGGAGGGTGTGTGTGGATTACCGTCCACTCAATGAGGCAACAAAAAGAGATCACTTTCCCCTCCCATTTCAGGATGAGATACTAAATGAGGTAGCTGGTCATGAGAAGTACACTGTGTGTGATGGCTACTCGGGTTACTTTCAAATAGGTATCGCATTGGAAGATCATTTGAAAACAACCTTCATCACTCGTTGGGGTTGTTATGCTTTTAGAGTCATGTCATTTGGACTGACAAATGCTCCTGCAACTTTCCAACGCTTCATGAACATGGTGTTTCAAGCATTCTTTGGAAAGTCCATTAGGGTTTTTATTGATGATTTTTGCATTTATAGCTCAAAATCATTGCATCTACAAAGGGTAGAAGAAGGTGTAAAGAAGCTCTACGACATGGGAGGTCAACTCAACCCCGACAAGTGTCACATAGGTGAGGATGAAGTGATCTTGCTTGGTCACAAGGTTTCCTATAAAGGCATTGAGGTGGATCCTTCAAAGGCAAAGGCTCTTATTGAGCTCCCATCACCCAAGAATCTCAAAGAGGTCATCTCATTCATTCAAAAGGTGAAGTATATGTCACGCTTTATTCACTTAGCCTCCGAGTTGCTTCATCCTTTGCAAAAGTTGACACAACAAGTAGAATTTACATGGTCTTATGAGCTTGAAGAGTACTTTTGTAACATCAAAGTCATTTTGTCAGAGCTACCAATACTCATGCCTCCTTCTTGGGAGTACACATTCTTTGTTAGCTCTAGTGTTGGGAAGGAAACAATTGGTGCAGTTTTATTACAACAAGATCTCCATGGTACCAGGATGCGACCCATCTACTTTGCTAGTAGGGTCATGAATGCTTTGGAGAGAGGCTACACGGAGGCATAACTCATGATGCTTTCTCTCATGTTTGCGGTGAGAAAGTTTAGATCCTACTTGCTACCAAAACCTTTTGTAATTCTCACTACAGAAAATTTGTTTACTTGGGTGTCATCTCAAATGAATCTTAGCACTAGGATCTCAAAGTGGATTATGGAATTGCAAGAGTTCCAATACTCTTTCAAGGTAGAAGATAGTGTGCATGCACAATTGGCAGGGATCCTTACTTATAGGGTACATGAGAAGGAGATTAAGGTGCCTGAAGTAAATACCCTACCATTGCCACCACCTAAAAGTATTCCTAATGCTTTTACCTTGTTCTTTGATGGAGCTTTTCGCCGAGTCACAGGAAAAGCAGGGGGAGGGCTAGTGTTGCTCAACCCAAGTATGGAGGTGGTCATGAAAGAGAAGGTCAATCTACCAGGTTCAACTAGCAACAATGAAGCAGAATACGACACACTACTTCATGGTTTGAAGATGTGCATTGGCCAAGGGATACAACTTCTCATGGTAAAGGGAGATGCACTTCTCATTGTTAAACAGATTTTAGGCATTTGGGCATGCAAGAATGAAAGCTTAAGGACAAAAGTTCATGCCATTCGTAGATTGTTTAATCAATTTGAAGAAGTGCAACTATATCATATTCCTAGGAAACAGAATGAAGATGCCGATTTACTTGCACAACAAGCAGTTACATGTGTTGAGAAAGAAGTGCAGGTCGTCATGGTGGAAGCAACTGTCAAGCAACCGAGATACCAGGGATTGGAGTCATTGACTTTTTATTAGCTACATTTTGGAGGGTGAGTTTCCACAAGACTTCACGAAGGCTCAGAAGAGGAGACTCATGAAAAAGGCAAGTGCGTATCTCTTTCTAGAAGGATCCCTTTATCAAAGAGGGAAGGATCAAGTGTGCAGAAGAGTACCAACTATTGAGGAAATCCCAGCCATTCTAAAAGGTTTGCATAAGGAAGCGTGTGGTGGTCATTTTGCACAGGAACTCACTGCAAAAAAGATTTTGCTTGCTGGATATGTTTGGCCAAGCTTGCACATTGATGTTCAATATTGGTGTAAAAGATGCCACAATTGTCAGATTAATGGAAACAAGCATCTGTTACATGGTCCACATCAGCTAGTCCTTGCAAATGGTCCGTTTGAAGAATGGGGCATTGATGCTATGGGTCCATTGCCTAGGACTAAAAATGGGAAATCGTATATCTTGGTGGCCATAGACTACATGACGAGATGAGTAGAAGCTCAAAGTGTGGCAAGAGTAAATGAGAGGACAGTGAGCAAATTTGTCTACACTCACATTTGTTGTAGATTTGGCACACCTTTGGAGATTGTTTCTGATAATGGTCCAGGGTTTAGAAAGGGCTTGCTCACAGAAGTCTGTGAAGAACTTCACATTCTACATCGTCATAGTACACCCTACTATCCCCAATCCAATGGTCTGGTAGAAAAAGCTAATGGTGTCATTGCAGGCATCATTAGAAAGATGGTGAGAAACAAGACAAAGTTGTGGGATGACTTCTTGGATGGTGCCTTGTGGGTGTATCGAACCACATATAGAGAAGCCACGGAGTTTACACCATTTCACTTGGTCTATGGTCAAGAGGCTTTACAACCAATTGAGCTCAACATTCCAACAATGCGACTTCATGACAAAGCAGCACAAGATGATCAAGAAGCATGGATGGATCGACTTCTTACCTTAGCTGAGCTTGAGTGGAAAAGAGAAGAAGCATACGAGTGCTACAAGAGGAAAGCTACGTAGGCGAAGGAGAATCTTGACAAGAAACTAAAGGACAAAGGCATCAATGAAGGAGATCTTGTGCTAAGGTAAGACAATCGACTCGATAATCGTTTTGATGCCAAATTTGAAACTAGATGGCAGGGGCCATACATAGTTAAGAAGGTTTTCAATTCAAGTTACTATCAACTTATGGACTTGAATGGGAAAGAGCACTCTAGGAAGGTAAACGTGTATCGCTTGAAGCCTTATTTGAGTCTCCTTCTACCAAAGGATCTACCAAAGATCTGTCAAAGGGCAGCTCTCTCATGTAAGTATTGTTACATGAAGCATGAGTGTAACTCCAGCCAAAATTATGAGGGGCCAAACAATGAAGATCTCATCAAGGACTCTAAAGCACTCTCTTTGGAAAAGATGCTCTATGATGGTACATGAATATACCATCATCCTGGGGGAGGGCTAATGATAGCCGTTTTTCGGCTCTCCGTAATTGCCATAGTGAGTTAACCCACCCTACCAAAATCATCCAAACATTGTGTCTATCCCTACCATTTCACTGTATATAAGTGTGTGTGAGTTAGGGGACTTTTCCCATATCTTCTTAAAAACCCTTAATTAGCTAGTTACTGAGCTAGTTGAGCCAAAAAAATAAAAAAAAATAAAAGTATATTATGGTCCATTTGTGTGTAAATATTTCATTATATATAGGGCCTAAATATAATGATTTTTCATAATTATTTTGATATTTATTTAAATATTTATACTTAGGTGTGTGTTATTTATGCTATGTACATTGACTCTCCATTACCATATTTTTTCTTACCATTTTGCATACTCTTTATTCCATATAAAAATAATTTCATGCAAGCTTCTCTTATTTTTGGTGTAACTCCATCCCAACAAAAATCCAAAAAAAACTAGTTCTATTTATGTGTATAGTTTTTCACTATTGTGATTTTTTCCTTCCTACATCTATTCTCTATTACTCTCATAAATTAGACCACAAAAAATATTCATCTTTTTATGGTAAACTTATAATGAGAGATATTTATTTTGACTCCTTTATATTTTTTCCACCTATATTATTTATATTTGACATATACATATTTTTTTAGACCCCTCAATATTTGATTTTCTTAGTTGTACTATTCATTTATATCATGATCTCAACAATATCTTCAATTATAGACCTACCAAATAAGGTCAAGGGTATGTGGAATGCATGCATGCACCATGGGGAGCTCACTCTTGGAGGTATTCAAAAGAATCATCCAAAGAAGAATCTCACAAGGACCTTGTGCAGTCGAAAAAACAGTCGGTTTTGCTGAATTTTTAAAGATCACACATGCTCCCCGAATTTGAAAAGGTGATACAAACAAAAGTTGTATCTCGTGAGCTGAACTTTCACCTCAAAGTTTTTTATATTTTTTTGAGCTACGAACTGTGAGCTATGATTTTATTGGTGGACCCTAGTTTGCCCATGCTATGCAGCCACACTCCCTCTTCCACTTTATCATTTTCCTCTTTCACACACACTCCTCCTTCTCCTTCCCACTGCCAAACCTGCAACTCCCATGTCCTAATTCACCCTCTTCACCATTGCCACATCTCTCACACCTCCATAGCCTTCATCCTCCATTTCTACATCCTATGTGTCTCCCTTTCTCTCTACATATATGTCCATATTACCATACTCTCTTCTGCTTTGTAAAGAACTTCAAAAAAATCAGCAAAAATCCAAGGATAACCTCTGCAAATGAAGGCTTTTATCATGAATTTTCCAAGGTTTGAAGAAGACATAGCTTCATCGACACGCGTTACTTCGCCATGTTTAACCCTCCTTTACCGGTGCTGTAAAGAGGTGAATGTCAACTTCTCCAAGCTTCAACCTTGCGTTACAAGCTTATCCCTTCTCTAACTTTTCTCATCATATATCTCACCATTTGGTGAATGATTTTGTAGTGATAATTACTAACTACTAACCACTAACCTTATTGTAAAATGCACCCTCTACTAGAGTAGGCACTCCCAAATTATTCACTCAATCCTCTCTCCTTTCATCCTCAATAATTCTCTTTCCTTGAGCCCACATCCATGTGACTCAAAGGACAAGAGAGACCCACCCTCATTAAAAAAAATAAAAATATGCATAATCTTTTATTCCTTCAAATAAACTTGATTAGGCCTAATCCAAATCGGGGCTTCTAAAACCTATAAATAGAGCCCTTCTCTCCCTTGTAAATCATCACATGATCACACTACACCACACCATTCTCAACACATAACACACCACTCTTCAAGCCTAGTTGTGTAGAGTGTGTGCGTCGTGAGTTCTCTATTCCATCATGACACATAGGTGCATGGAGAAGCTTGAAGTTAGTTATGCCATCTAGAGGAGTAGAGTGTATGCCATACTCTTCACCACACTTGTAGCCTACTCTTGTGCATAAATAAGATTTATAGTTTTGGGTGCAATTGTATGCTGCAACTACGACTCTTCTCTCCAAATTGACTTGATAAGTTGGCTCATCAGGTGGTTGAAGGTATATTGTCCTTGAAGTTTATTGTGCCATTTCATGCTTGGTGGTTTGAGGGCTTGTTGAATTCTTTGCCTAAAAGGTCAATTGTAAGAGGGTGCTCGGTGAGAGGGCTCCCGTGACCCTAAGACAATTTGTGTATTGGCAACAAGGTCAAGTTTTGTGTTGTCTCTCTATTTCTCCTCAAGCTTTGTGTGCATCTAGTCTTTAAGGCTAAGACTGAGTTGCTCAAGTTGATTTGTGCTCTTTACCTCTCTCTGGCGTGGTGAATGTTTGTGTTTGGTGTGTGTGGCTATCTTGCATTCCCCTCTCTTTGTGCGTTTGAGTACAAGGAGATATCACGTGCGTCCTAGTTCGCATCTACAACTAGGTGGTGCCCCTTTTCTTGTTTGGTTTCTGGCTGTGGGTTGTTGTTGTCTCTGATTGTGCTTGCCCGAGCCCCAATTGAGCAGCACGGGAGCCTCGAAGGGTGTTTAGAGGCCGCTCTTCTTGTTGCCCACCCCGGACCGCCTCAGTGTCTAAGCCATAGTCATTCAACCATAGATGTGAAGAGTGCCCTGCACTTAGCGTCACAAATGGAAGTGGTCATAGTAGGTTTCTTCTTGCTTAACTAAGATATACATGAACTAGTGAGCATGAAATAGAAAATACTTGTTGACACTCACGTGTCATAGCAATGAGCCGATCTAAGTTTGAAAACGCATGCAAATGTTGCGACAATGATGCCCCCTTGGTCTAAAACAACCCAATATGTAAAGTGCCACTCAAGTAGTGAAAGATCCTTTTGATAGGCTTCGAATACTTAGATGATAGGCTATACATAAATTTAGTGACTTGTGCCATTGCCAACTAAAGATTTGGCCTAGTATTGCATACATAAATAAGGCATCTGGTGACCTGTGCGATTGCAAACTAAATATTTATCCTAGTATTGCATACATAAATAAGGCATCAGACAATAGTCTAGTGATAAAGAGTGAAATCTGCAAGATCTCTAGCATATTTAAGACTCAATTTCAAACCTAGTTTTACCTCCATCACAGTACTTAAAGTGTAGGCTACCCAAGTAATGATGCAAAATCCCCATGTCTTTTAGCTTGAGAGTAACGTTCAATTCAATCTTGAATTTAGTAATGTGTGTCTTATTTGGACCAATGACTACCAAATCATCTACATACAAAATGCAATGAGATAAACACCACCCTCACATTTGACATAGAAAGTGCTTTCGGTTAGAATATTATGAAAGATTTGTTTACCCAATTAAGTGTCGACTTTCTAATACCAATCATCATGAGGAGACTACTTCAATCCATATAAAGCTTTCTTACATTTTCATACTTTCTTTTCTTGTTTTTTCTTGAAAAAACCATGAGGCTATGTTACAATAATTCCTTAAATATATCACAATTCAAGAAACCACTAACAATTTATGATTGATGTACACTCCATCCAAAATAGGCAAATAGAAAACAAACGTAGGCCTACAAAAAGTGGGAGAAAAAATCTCTTCATAGTGAATGCCTTTTTGCAAGATGTATTGCCTTCTAGTGATCAATATCACAATGTGGCTTACATTTTACCTTGTCATTTACACTCTAATATCTAACTAACCTAAATGATTTTTTCATATTAAACTGATCATTTAATGTGGGAGAATGAACGAGAACAAGAGTTAGAATATAGACATGTGCTTATGGATCTAGCTTGACACGGGGCCAAAGTTAATGGGTCCAAATGAGAGATGGTCTATCAAAGATCAATGCTAGCTAATGGAGCTTGAAAGACCTTAGGGTTAGCTTCATTAAAGACCTCCAATGGTAGTGTAAAAGTCCTTAAACCTTAGAAAAGCTAGGGCTGTGCTTGAGGTGGGAACTCGGCCCAAGCTTGAGGTGCTTGTTGTGCTTGGTGACTAAGGTGCTTGAGATGCTTGTTGTGCTTTATGACTAAGGTGCTTAATGTGCTCCATGACTCAGGTGCTTAAGGGGATTAAGGTATTCCAAAAGTCAACCAACATCCCTACTCATGGGGGGTGAGCCCTAATTGTAGGGGCATGAGAGATAATACACACACCCTCACACAAGGCAAGCCTTGTCTAAAGAAGCAACAAGGACACATGTCAAGTTCCTCTCCATGTTGCCCTCATAAGGTGCCTAAAGCCTATTGGTTGGCCTCTCAAGGGGTCCAATGATAATTTAGCTAATTATATTAAATTTTTATGCATTTATCAAGTCCTAGCCTCTCTCTCAAAGGGGAAAGGGGGACACTTGTTCTTAGGCTAGCATGGTTGCTTGATATGCACTATACATGTGATTGGCTAAGCTTGTAGGGGTCCAATCAAATTGAAGCTTGAGCTACAATGAGGGGTTGACCAAGGAAGTTAGGGGTGTGCTTGGGGGGTATACTCTCTCTCACACACACACACTCACAAGATCATTCTGACTTGGCAAAGTGCAAGAACTCCATCTCCTTCTCCAAGCTTGTTGAGAAGTTGAGAGCCTACACCAATACTCTTGGCTATGGAATGCAAATCCAACCAAGAGCAATGCTTCAATGCTTAAGCTTACCATCTTCTTCATCATCACTATGCTATTATGCTATGTTATGCAAGAAGAGTGATGATAAGTGAGGAACTATCTCTTTCTCATGTGTTACTTCTTCTTCCTCTTCCCTACCCTCATTCCCTGGTAGCTCTCTCCACCTTCGAAGGTGTTTGAGGCCTTGGGACTGAGACCGGGGATCGTTAATGCTTTTACAAAGTTTATGTTATGCTCGTGATGCATGAAGCTTTCGATCTTCATTGCATCACCTAGGTCACAAAGAACACATAGATTGTATTGTACCAAGTCTCTCTTTATGGGAGAATCTATAATACAAAAGATTCTTGGAGGGGGAACCGGCTCCACATAAATCTGGTCCTCAACTATTTGTCATGTTCTCTAATTGTCTCTCTTGCAAAAGTATTGTTCTTGCCAAGTTAATCAAGTATAATGGTTGTGTTGCTTATACTAATTAAGCTCACCCTCTATGTTCTCAAAGTAGTCTCATAAAAATGCTCACTACAATTCTCTTAATTCCTCTATTCTCAATGTTCATAGGCCATTTCCATCACATTGGTATCAAAGCTATTGGTTTCTCTTTTCTTGATTAAGAACAGAGGTCCTTAAGTTGTCCATGAAAGCATGGACCTGTTCATTGTAATAGGGTAAATGGTACAAGGATCTATTATCTTGGTTGAAAAGGACTTAGTTCAAGGTACAACACTGGGAACTATAGGATTAATAATGGAGTCTCTCAGGGCTTGCCTTTGGCTTAACCATTATTGAGCTACTAGCAAGCTCAATAGGAACCATAATCAATTGAGCAATGTTAGACCCTCTCCACTAGTCTTTGCAATCAATAGTCTCGAAACCATGGGTGTGGCTACTTGAGAACTATTTTTTTAAGGTTAATAAGAGTAGCAATTCAGGTTTTTGAGGATACCAAAGCACAAAGTAATTTATACATAAGTTTAATTAGCATGGCTGACAATAACCAAGAGAATAGAATGAATATTGACAACTTTGATTTTGCACATGAAGGTGCTAATGATGATGCTCCCATGTTTGTTACTTATCTTGTTACTAGGTTGCAACAAGCTATGGGAAACCTTGCTTTGTAAGCGGAAGTTACTCAAAAACTTCGTGCTTATGGGATTTCCCTTTCTCCAAGAGGAGAGAGAGCTTAGGAGGCCTCTTGATGAGACTCCCAGAAGAAGAATCTCTCCCATAAGAGAGGAGGAATCCAAAGAACAAGAAAGAAGTGAATCACTAAGTTCCTCTGAAGATGTGGCTCCACGAAGACCGTGGTCTAGAGCATCGCCAACTCCTCCCAAGAGGAAACGGTCAACCCATAGTCCTTCTCCTCATCACTCCAAAAGGGAAGAGAGGAAACAAAGGAAGAAAAAGGCAAGAAAGAGGTCACCCTCTTCTCCTTCTTCTTCACCTTCCTCCTCTTCCGACAAAAGAAACAACTATTCTCTTAGAGAATACAAGAGGAGAGGACATCGCAAATCCTACCCTGCATGGAGAAGGTCCCAAAAGCTCAAGAAGTTCAAAGAGGGAGAAAAGAGCATCTCTTTTCTCACGTATGATGGCACCTTTGCTGCTACCAACAAAGTATTGGCCTTCATCCAGCAATTTGATGTAGCCTTTGGAGGCGAGGGCTTCACAGAGTTCTTCAAGATAAGTCATGTAGCTATGCACTTCCAAAAATTGGCTCGTCAATGGTGGGCTAGCCTTCGTGGCAATGGCAAAGCCCCAAAGACATAGAAAACTCTATGAGTTTCCATCATGAAGGAATTACTTGCAAGCAATGCAAAGGACAAAGTGATTATCGAATGATGGAGTTTGAAGCTGCTCTCCAACGAGTGTATCCACAAATATGTGGACAAGTTTTGGGATTTACATCTCAAGGCTACTGTCTTTCAAAAGATAGACTTTGCTGAGCAAAGCAAAAATTTTGTGCGGGATACCTGAAGAAATGACCGAGTATGTCAACTCCTAGTGGCTTGGTTCTTACATTGAAGTAATCCACCACACTATGGTTGCTTCACGCATCAATTTCAACAAGTGGCTAAAAGGAATGCCAAGCCCATGGAAAACTAAGATCAAAATGATGCAAAGGGGAATAAGAAGACCCAAAACTCTTCCCCAGGGAATTCCAACAACAACAACAAAAACAACAATCGGTCCAAGGAGAAGGGAGTTTACAAAGGTAAAAATAAACTCTCTCCTGAAGAGCTAGAAGCTTTTTGTAAGGACCAAAAATGCTTTAAGTGCGGGAAGCAAGGGCATGGCTATCGTTTTTGCCCCAAAAGAAATGCCCACAATGAGACTCCCAGAGCTTCCACAATCAAATCTCCAAAAGAGGATGCTCATTGCAAAGGATCACCTCTCTCCTATGCTTGGGGAAAGGTAAGGGAGCATGATACCTTCATCCTATTTGACCGTGGCTCTACTCACAATTTCATATCCACTGAGTTGGCCACCAAGTTAGGCATTCAAGCTCATGAGATTGGAGATATTTTTGTAGACATTGGAGCCTTCAAGGGGCAAGAAGCCTCAGTTATTCCCTTGATTGGGAAATTGAAGCTTCATGTCCAAGGCTATGTTGAAAAAGAAGATTTCTTCATCTCTCCTCTCAAGCATGAAGATGTCATCCTAGGGGCACCATGTTTTTACCATATGGCTATTAATATAAAGTTCCCCAAAAGAAGGTTGTATTTCAAGTACAAGTAAAGGAACATGTACATAGATGCTAATGAGCCTAGTCGTACCAATACCCCTTGTAAATTGTCTTGCTTTTGACAAATCAATGAAAAACTCATTTTACGCGTACATGATTTTTGTTAAACAATCCATAAAAGGCCCTAATGTTTCATCAAATGAAAATGGTGGGAATTAAGAAGAATTAGACTTGTCTAATTTTCTTAATGGACTACAAGATGTTTTTATCGATGACATTCTTATGGACTTACCTCCAAAACGAGGGGATGATGACCATCGAATTGAGCTCCTACCAGGAAGCTCACTGCCTAACAAGCCTCCTATCGAGTTTCCCAAGCTCAACAAGAGGAGATCATGAGGCAAGTACAAGAATTGGTAGACAAAGGGATGGTGATGCCTACCTCTTCCCCATTTTGTTCTCCAGTCCTTTTAGTGCAAAAGAAAGATGGTACATACCGCATGTGTGTGGACTATCGAGCGCTAAACCATATCACTATCAAAAATAGATTTTTCGTATCACGGGTCAAAGATCTGTTTGATAAGCTACAAGGTTTGACCTACTTTAGTAGGGTTGACCTTAAAAGTGAATGAAGATATCGAAAGACCGCGTTCTGTAGAACGTTTGGTATCTATGAATATCTTGTCATGCATTTTGGTTTGATAAATGCTCCAGCCATGTTCAATCATTTGATGGACAAAATATTTAGACCCTATCGCAAGTTCACTTTTCTTTGATGATATCATCATCTACTCCAAGTCCTTGGAGGAGCACAAGTAAATCTCCAGGTAATTTTTCAAGCTTTGAGGGAGAACAAGCTTTTTATCAATCAAAAGAAGAGCAATTTTTTCCTTCAAGAGATTCAATACTTAGGTCATATTATCTCTCAAGATGGTATCTGTATGGATCCATCAAAGTTGGAGGTAATAAAAGCATGGCCTAATTCAAGGAATCTACATGAGCTACAAAGCTTTATTGGTATGTGTGCATATTGTAAACACTTCATAGAAAAATTCTCTCGAATAGCATGACTATTACATGACTTAACAAAGAAGAATGTGAAGTACTCATGGACTGCTAAAGAGAAAAAATCTTTTGACAAGCTCAAAGAGAAGCTTACCTCCCAACCAACCTTATGCTTCAGGATCTCTCAAAGCCATTTGAGGTCCAATGTGATGCTTTTGGTGATTGCCTTGGAGCATTATTGCTTCAAGAAGGGCATGCCATAGCATATGAGAGCCGAAGGCTCAATACGGATGAACAATTTTTGGGTATATATGAAAAAGAGCTCTTAGCTCTTCTACATGCCCTAGACACATGGAAGCACTATCTATTGGGGACTCCACTTATTTTGCAAATGGACCACCAAAGTCTCAAGTACTTCATGATGCAAACCAAGCTCTCCGACAAACAAATGAGGTGGGAAAAATTTCTTTCGCAATTTTAATTTCATATTTCTCACATTGCTAGTAAGCATAATCAAGTGGCCGAAGCACTTTCATGACAACCGAGAGTCAATGTGGTGTCTATATATAGCAACTCACAATGATCTATCTACTATGGTAGATGAGTATGCTATTGACCTTGACTTTAAAGACATAATGTCATTGAGGTTTGGCAATCCTTAAAAGGCATCTTCGATCTACTTTGTATCGTATCTCTCTCTGCTCTCCTTGCTACTAGATCCTTATTGTATTCCGCATTTCTTTCAAGCACTATCTTTAACCATAGGTGACTGGAGATCATACTTATATTTCAAGTTCTGTTCTCTAGATTACCAGACTAATATGGTATAGAGAGAGTAGAAAGCACTCTCTTTAACCATAGGTGACTGGAGATATTACTAAAATAGCATGCATGTTGGATGATGATTAATATCTATGCGTACCCTTAAACCCCGCCAGAAATATCTTTTTTATTTTTAAAATGCATGAGATAATTGTCACATAATCACGAGCAATTAAGTATTTGAAAATTTTGGAATTAACCGTTCTATTCAAAGTGGAATTATAATTTACTCTAAAAAGAATGCTCTTATGAAAGGTTCACAAGTTTTTCTTTAAATTTAGGAAATATGATTTTTCTTCTTTCAAAGAGAAAAAGAGCATGTGTGTAAGATTTCTTTAGTGATAAACATAAGTTAATTCTAATTCTTTCAAGGAGAGTTAAGTTTTGAAGGGTAGTTCTATCTTAATCAAAGGAGTTTTTCCTTGGAAGTGGGAATTTCCTTCCAATTAAGATTATCCCACCTCCTCTTATCAATTGGAAAGTCCCAAAACCATAAGCCTCTCCTAGAGCTACATGATTAATCCTCTTCTCACGGTAGAAAAGGTATGCCTAAATCTCTTCTTAAAAAAGAATTTGTTGATCATTCATACACTATTACATGAGCATTTTTCACTACACTAGCATGTCCACTCTTAGGAATGTCACACTTTCACTCTTACACTACCATGCATGGAAGGGTTTCACTCTTTCATAAGCACTCAAGGAAGTTTCTTGATTATTTTTCTCAAGATTGCAAGTTGGTGCATTCCGAAGTTTTGTGTTTACCACACATAGATCACACCAAAGAAAAAACTCATTGTAGAAAGCATATATATTGTTCATTTCAAGTTTGTTTCACAAATTCGAAGGGGGGAGTAAGGGGATAGCTTCACGAATATTGTGATCGTGTTGCTTGAACATAAAACTTCCATTGCTTCCATGGAGATGCCCCATGGATGGAAAATGATGCAAAGGGACCAAAATGGGATTCGTCAAAGTCGGGGTTAACTTGAAACTTACGCCGAGACAAAACCTTAAACTCCCAAGAGACTCGTTGTATTTCTTAAAGTCTTGTTTGATTAAAGAGCTAAATGAATTAGGATCTAAGAGATTATAACTCAAGGAACTTAATCTAAATTTAAACCAAGATTAAGAACTTTATCGAGAAGATTTGACGTGGATAGCCCGAGAATAACATAGAAGATTTAAGTGCGAACTTTGTCTTACATGCTTAAAAAAAAAGCCGACGCAGGTGTTTACCTATTGGATACAACGGGGAATGGTCCTTTGTGGCTAGGACTGATAACCATTGGTCTATGTTTTGAGCTAGGGTTTATTCACTGCCCTAGAAATGGGACTAAATGGGAGTGTGTCCCGGTCGGGTGATAGAGATCTGCGGATGCATCTGGAAATCGTCCTAGTTTGGGTAGGAAAAGGAGGAAGGAAAATGGATCCATGAAGGGATCAGGATAAGGGAGGAGGATGTGAATTTAACTAAGGAACTCTTCTAATTGTTTGGTAAAAAGGAACCTTGGAAAAGCTAGTAACATAAATGGGCTATTCCATAATTGTCCTCATCAGCCAGCAGACCTTGCTCTGCTTCTCGTATTATTGATTTTAAAAGAATCTAGAGTAGATTATTTTTGTAAGCCTTTCTCACATAAGATAAAGAAAAATAAGAATTGAAAATTGTATCATGGTGCCGCCTCCAAACGCGACGGAGGAGACAGGATACCCAATTCCTGGGACGAGGATAGGTATATGCCTGGAGGAGTATATGTGATTGCTTGAAAGATAACTAGATAGTTTTACTAATACTAAAGAAAAATGGAAGTAAAATATTCTAAAAATGAAAAAGGTGGGAATGACCTGATAAATGCACACTTGCAAGGGTATGCAACAATTTGCATGCTGCTTTCAAATGCTTGAAATGTATTCTTGGTTTGACATGATTGGAATATTGTTTTCTAGTATCATAGTACTACATTGGAAAGGTGCATTTATCAAACGGTTGGATGGATGGGTGGATTCCAGAGGGTTGATTTGTTGGCCAAAAAGTTGAACCCAATTTTATGCTGTCCCAGTAAGTTAAGATCTGGGGAAGAAGATCCCGATCTATAGAGTGGAAATGAGACTTGGGAAGGAGGGATCGGATTCATGTACTTAGTAAATACACTCAACTTAGGGGAACGTACTGACATCTGTGCTCGATCATAGGTGGGAAAATGTGTCAGTGACCTTGAACCAAGGATGAATTAGAGGACTCCCATCAGTTGACCCTGGAAGGTTGAGTTCACGTTTAGTCTGATGACTTTGACTGAAAATTTCAAAGAAATAAGGAAATATATTTTGAGGTTAAGGTTTTGTAAGAGAAAAGTGAATGTTATCACCCGCTTGAGTTGGCATTGAAGAGCGAGAGGAGTCCTGTCTTGGTGTCGGTCTGAAGTGTGAGGGATGTCCGGAGTCGTGGTGTATCCATTTGGAGATGGACAATTCAAAAACCTTGGAGCAAGAGGAAGAAATCCAACCCAAGCAAGAACTCCCCCTACCACTCATTTTCATTCTCAAAGACCAACCGTCAATCCACCTAGATTAGCAATAGTAAACTTTGTCTCAATAAAGGATAAGATAGATGAACAAGCCAATATCTATGCTACCTTGAATGCTAGTGACCAGAATCAGTAATCTCCCATTCTCGAGGCTAAGAAAGAGTATGAGGAAGGAGCTAGGGAAAATTTTAGACGTGAAGGAGCCAAAGCTGCTACATAGAGAATGGTTTATAAGGTTTTTGGTAGAGTGGGAGGACTATCTCATTGAAGATACTTACTTGGAGGACTAGGAATGCCTTACTTCTCAGTTTTCTCAACTTTTTGATGAGAAATTTCCTTTTTTTTGTGTGCTCAAAATGCACCCTACTAGCCCATGTAATTACCACGACAAGCTCTATCTCACTAAACGTTTATGTCATCCAAGAAATGTAACTTGACTATTTTGCTACATCATAACAAGATTAGTGTTATGCTTTGTGACTAAGCTAGCTACATTTGTATTTCTCTCAAGGGATTCTACAAAATACCAACATAGGAAGCTAAGAACAAATTAAATTGTATATGTAAGAGAAATCAAAGAAAGAGGGATTTAAGACAAGAACCAAGATTTTATTAAAACAACAAACTTGTTAAGAAATACAAGAAGATGGATTTTTACAACTCAATAAGCACATCCATCACATGATCACAAAAACAACTATCACAAGCGGGACACATATTAGGCCTTTCAGCCATAGGAAGAATTCTCTGTGAAATTGCTACACTGATGTCTTGAGTATGAGGTGAGAAGTTAAAGGGTCCTCTAAGAGGTAAACCAAAGTGCGGGTAAAGATATATTGTTTGATAAGAAAGAAACTCTGCAAGCAAATAGACTCGTTTGGAGAACCGATGATACATCGACCTCATCATGCAGTAGTATCAAGGACCCAAACCCATTGCTTCTATTACCATAGACAAGTGGACATTGTTGCGAAAGTGATCCCAACCCCAAAGTGTCACTCTTGTTATGTCTGAGAACGTCCACCATTTGGTTTGAGTTACTGAAGTTCCCAAGTGAGGGAAGAGCAGACGCTCATAAAGCTTCACAAAATCCCTCCTGACCGATTTACTTGTTTGTTGCAGATGAGGAATGGCCACAGATAAGATCAGCTCTTGCCCAATAATCCATAAAGTAAGGTAATGAGCAAAGAGACAGTGGAAAGGTTATAAGAGATAATCCTAAGAAACTCTCGACAAGAAGATGGAAAGAAGGGAGGAAGATCGAGGTAAGAACACTATAAGAGATGAGGATAGATTGTGCCCTATATAGAAGAACCAGCTAGAGAAGAACGAATTAGCGTTGAGGCCCACTTTTCAAATTTTGCTCCACCTCTCTCTTGGTATGCACTTGGTGGAAAGGCTTCAAGGACCCTAAGAGGAGGAAGGACCTGATGCATGAAAATCACAATAAATCTATGTTTATATTTTGTACATAACTATGGTTTTGATACATTTGGATATCAAAAATAAGGAGAGGTAGGAACAAACCCTATGCAAACAAAAATTCACTGGATACTTATTCTACCTGACGGTCACTACATGTGAAGAATAAGAGTCAATAGTGAAAGGGAGGAGAATCTTATGCATCATTGAGTTGGAGTCAAAAAAATGTTATCAAATTCAAGCATCACTTGTGGACACAAGGCTTGCACATGGAGTCAAGAGGGGACCACCTGGAAGCCTTTCGGAAGGAAAAAGACGGACACATATTTTTGTGAGATTTTTCTCTATTTTTTCCATTCCAAATTGGAAAATGTTTTCAACAATAAAGTTGTAGGCGCTGAGCTGGTATTTTTGCTCCTATTTTTTAAATAATTTTTGGAGCTACGATTGGGGAGATATGGCCAAAATGGTGGAGCCTATCTGTCCACATGGGAAGAAGTCATGCTTATCCAACTCCATATACACACTCTCTCCCCCCCTCTCATATTCCTATCATCTTGCTAGTTGCATCTTAAGGTGTGTGGATTCGCCACCTCTAGTATGAGAAGTGAGCATACTTGCATGTTTCCCTTACCTCGTTATCTTCCTTACTACATGCACAAGTAGCAAGCTCATTCTCACTCACTCACTATTCCTCTCATCTTGTTTTCCGACCACCCCATCTAGCACTTGCGTGTGGATCTTGAAATGGTTTTCCATGGCAGGTTTGATTGTGTATATGTATGTGTCCTAGCCGCATATCTTTCTAGATGGTGCCCCTATTGTGTACTCCCCATGATGAGGCCATCATGCATAGTCTTGGTGTAGAGGCCACCCAGTTTGTTTTGCACTTCCACCTCTCATTTGGTGCCCCCACGGAGGAGGGTTTTGCAAAGACCTTCAGTCATCAAAGAGTAGTGATGCATGCCATCAATCATGGACGAGTGGCTACAAGACTTTTCAAATTGGAGGACTGAATAAGAGGAGACTGTAGAAGCACTCAAGGCCTTCATCGAAGTGCTACTACCAGATTTTACCGTCATTGATATCCAAGAGGTAACCTCCCCATCTTGCATTGCTCATGCTAATTGCTAATCAAGAGTATTAAGAGGGAGGGCTACAAAATGTCATACCTGTTGTCAACCAAAGCATTCTGTCAATGAGTGCTAATAGAGGAGGTGAAGAAAGAACGGTGAGTTTTATTTTGAGAATCACATAAGCACTCTCACATCAGTCAAATTTTGAGAGTTTTCTCCAACTATCAGAGAAGAGTCCTCAACTTCATCAACCACAAAGTCCAAGCCACAAAGCCTAAAGCATTTGGTGGAAGCAAGTGGGCCTACGCTCAGGTCTAGAGAGTTCAAGTGAAGTACGACCACCCAAGCATCACTGCCGCATGCAAAATGGAAAGCCGATTGAGGTAGACTCTTTTCGCCCAGTCTGTTTTGAACCCAATATGCAGGATTATGTGGACTTCAACAAGAGGTAGAGGCTTGTGGTAAAGGTGTCACCTTGTCAACAATTAAGGTATGCTACTCTAGTGGTCAAAGCCTAGCAATAGGCTATAAGTCTTTCCTTTCTATTTCTTGCAACCTATGCATGTAAACGTGTACATTGATAGGAAAATATTCTACCAGCAAAAGATTGTTTTCCTATTCGGAGCACAGATGCTTGGAAAATTCCTTAGATCCACACGTCCCATCATCTTGCCCATTCTTTATTACTACCACTCTTTTGATGTAAGCATCTTTATTCTATTCTAGCCTTGTGCTCTTCTTAGCTCCTGCTCAATTTTTCCACCCATGTATAAACCTTTATGAATCACTAAGTCATTCTAAAAAGAAAAAAAAAGATTTTGTGATTCTCTACTCATTGATTTACTACCATGGCAAGTGTCTCTTTTCCCACATTCAGTGGCAAGAAGGGAGAAGTCATCACCATTGATTTTCTGGATAACTTTGACATCGCTTGTGTGATTTCCACAACAAGGATGATGACGCCTCACGGCTACGAATCTTTCCTGTACTAATGAAAGTAGAGGCCAAGTCTTGGTACAATGCTTTGCCCTAAGCTACCAAGGATGCATGGGACTTACTATGTGGTGCATTCGTGAAGAGGTTTGGTGGAGACGCACCCTCATAAAAGTTATGGCAGCTGCTGACAGAGTTAAAGTAGGGAGGTCTGCTAGAGTATGCCAATTATGAATCCAAGTTTGTGGATTTGTGAGAGCAATGGGTTGCCTCACTGGAGGAAGGTGAAGGAGTGCCTAATTTCCTGAAGAAGGATCGTTTCATTGCTGGCCTATGTCGCCGCTTAAAGAGAAGGTGAAAGGGAGATTCCCTACAACATATGAGTTGGCAGTGGAAGTAGCCCGCCTTAAAGACAAGAAGCTACACATGCAAGCAAGAGTCAATGAGTCAGAGGAATCAAGCTCAGTCTAACTAACCCCAGTAACTGCAAGAGCCGTTCAGAGAACCCAACCATAAGAGGCATCCAAAGAGCAGCAAGACCAATTGAGCCGCATTACTACTCAGCTTGAGAATCTATCTATGCATTTGGTGTAGCAAGGGCATGCACACAATCGTAATCAAGAGCAAGGGAGAGGAAAACAAAGGAATACTACTGCTACAATTGTGGAGAAGATGGCCATGGCATGTATTGTAGGCCAGACCCAAGGAGACAAAATTTCAATAGAGGAACAAGACAAAACCAAATTTCACCACCGAGAGCAAGACAGCCACCACCAAGGCAGCCACAACAAACACCACCCGTGCAAATATTACAATGACCAGTGCAACAACAATTACCACCACAACCTCTCATTCCACCCTTACCCCCACCACTAGTCGGCAACCAAGCAGTAAGTGTCGTCAGTCTTGAAGGTAAGGAAAATATGAAAGTGGAGAAACTCATCAAAGAAGTGGCAAGAGGTAAGACCAATGCAAAAGAGTGTTAACCACTGGTGTCCACTTTTAGTAGTCATGGGCCGGGCTTGTCGGTCCAATAGAAAAGGGTAAGGGTGATCGCCGATGAGAGGCGCACTCTAACAGGAACATTCAAGGGTTAGTTGGTTAAGTATGGGTGCCCAAGTGTGAATGGGGTGAGCTCATATAAAAGTCACCTAAACCTAAAAATCATGGATTCTTTCATTTGTGCAATTGAAGAGTGCTCTTGCTCCATCTCCATCTTCTTCTTCTTCATCTTCTTGTGTGTGTGTATGCGAGAGAGAGAGAGAGAGAGAGAGAGAGAGAGAGAGAGAGAGAGAGAGAGAGAGAGAGAGAGAGAGAGAGAGAGCATTGTGACGATGGCACGACAACAATGAGGCGGTTGAGCGCGGCACGACGGCGGTAGCTCCTTCTTCTTCGCGGCGAGGAATCCACCATGACGGCGAGAGTAGGGCGATGAGTGACACACCCTTTCTCTCTTGAGCTTGCTAGATTAGTTTGGTTGTGTACTTGCAGCCATTTGTGGCTCGCACATAGTGTATCGGCAAGTCCCTTGCATTGACACGTGCGACATACACGCACATTTTTGGCACCATTTCTGGAGAAATGCCATACACTGAGCTCGAATAGCACTCTCTGCTGCGTTGTGGTGCAATTTCAAATGTAGGAAAGGTAGAGAAGGAAGGTGTGTGTGTTGAGAAGGAGTTTGTTTGCTGTAGTGTTTATTGTTTTGTTAATAAGGTGTTGAAAGGTACTGTGTTTTCTCTGTGATAAGGTGTTAGAATTAAGGTAGTAGATCCATAATGTTAGTTCTGTGTAAAGTACAGTAAGTAGATCTGTTAGCTAATGAGTTGATGTAGTAGTGTGTTAGTGTGTAACAATAGCTCTATTCGTTGTAAGTAGGTAGGTTAGATGTGTGTGTGCTTACGCGCACAGCGCGGCCGCGGCGACCTTATCCCATAAAAAAATAAAAAATATTTTTAAAAAAAAAAGAAGAGTAATTTTTTTTAAAAAAATTTAAAGGTAGGATCGGGATCGGGAATATCCCCCAGACCCAAGCCCAAGCTCACGCTCAGGCTCAATCCTCAGTCCCCCTTTAAAATTACGTATTTTAGCCTCACGTCGTGTAGGTAAAAATTGACATTTTTGAAGACCAACAGAGCTTCGAATAACCAAAAACTGTGCTGTAAAGCACACCACAACCCCCTGAGCAATATTCTCGTTTTGAGCTATCACACACTCTAATCCAAAAAGTGATCATTAAAATACATTAAAGAACATTAAAAAACATCAAAAAACGAGTGAAAACGGACGCCTGAAAAAGTAAGCGGCTAACCTTTGAGGTTATTCACCAATGCTTGTAGGGTGCCATAGGCACATGCATCTGTGCTCTGGTCGTGTGCTAGAGGCCGAGCAACTAGAGAGCATTTTGACTTACGCGAGTTCTCAATATCCACCTACGTTAGGTTCCGGGCCCTCTGTGGGGACCCAAGGTAGTACAAACCAAGACTCAAACATAGCGGCTAGTGACTCTTCCTCTGACTACAACGTTATGGAGGGTTACCCAATGCCTAATCTTGATAGCTCAAGCCAAGACATGCATGCCATGGGTCCATGGTTCAGACCGAGCGTGCTTAGCCGCTTGAAGGAAACCTTTAGTAGACCCACTCACTTCGAACATGGAGCTAATGATGTAAATGAGGGGGGTGGGGAAGTAAATTTTCCATTCATGACCAATGTAGACCCCATGCTCTTAGAGAGAGTGCACTTGAATACTTCATTCACTGCACCCCCTGACTCTTTAGAGCTATTCCCCTCCAAGGTCATATTACCTGATGGTAGAAGCCTTGCCGAAGTGCAAGAGGTTGAGCAATATATCATTGCGGCTAGGGAAAAGGAAATCGAGAGCTTATGCAAGGCGGAGCAATGAAGAGAGTTAAAAGCAAAGGCCCCTATGTCAATATCCCTGCTAGGAGAGCAATCTAGTGCTCCTGACTTAGCAACCACTAAGGGCCAACCCATAGCAACATTGCATCTAGCTCAAATGATATCCCTAGCACCTCAATCCTAGATGGGGCGTTTCTTAAATGAGAACTAGGAGTACAAACTACAAATGAAAACTCTAACCAACCTATACACATGTCACACTTATCACGTGGGTTGGTTAGATGTCCTACAATCCACAACAGGTGCTACTAGTGTGGAGGATCAACAACAAAGAGTTTGTGAGGTCATCCATAGGGTTATTGAGCTAGAGAGACAGAACAAGGGAATCCACATGTCTTCAATGGGTCTCATGAGATTCTTGGATACAGAGAAGGATAAACAACCAACCTTATCGCAAATGGATACTCCCTCGGTAAGTCCGATGGATCCCCCATATGTTGTTTCCCCAGGGGTCTCAGTGCAATTTGAGCCCACAAGTGATAGCTTTACTTTTCCAAGTCTAGCTCATCTCTCCCTTGATGACACCACGGCTACCATGCCTACCCCAATGATGGGCATGCTAAGAAACACGCCATGGACCTCATTTGTTAGTAAAGCACCACTACATGGTAGCTCAATGCCGACAACGGCCCCTACAAGTGTGTACCAATCGTATGCACCTATAGGTCATCGCACTCATGTAGCCCCTACCCCTCCCATTGTTTCAATAACCTATGCTCCACAACCACAACACCCAAGCTCTTATTTCCATGGGACCATACCGGGTATCATTAGCATGTCACATCTGACGTCTGCTATGCCTAGGGCCACACATATGAACTTCGGACCGCCACATGGCACAACACCGTACCAAACGTGGAACCCAAGGGCTTCCTATGCACCAAGCCCAATGCCAATACCTACTCCACATGTAGTCTTTGGAGCACCTCTACCCACGGTTCCTGCTCACTTAGGTGACTTGGAACATTTGCTCAAGCTATCGGTCGATCTATTGTTGAGAATATGTGTAACACGCTTGATAGAGGACCTAGAAGTAAGGCAATACAAATAGCCAAGCTCACACAAAAATTTAGTGGACGGGGATGTGAGAAAGAATATCGAAGTGTTTGAACAAATATGGGATTCTCTAGGAGAACACAATGATCTGCATAAGAGTGATGATTTAAGCCTAACTTTAAGTGGGAAGGCTGGGGATTGGTATAGAACCTAAGGGTGGAAGAAAAAACGATTTACCCTACTCTTAGGAGACCGTTCTTAAAAGAATACATACAAGAGGGAGTGCTTTGGGGTGTAGCCTCTCAGCTCTAGAAAGCCCAACAAGAGGAAGGAGAGTTGGTGAGAGACTTTATTAGTCGCTTGAAGCATTTGAATTCTCGTTGTAATCCAAAGGAGCACTTCAATAATAATAAATTGCTTGATAAATTCATTAGGAGATTACAACATGAGGATATCTACAATAGCCTAGTTATTAGAGGTATCACCACTTGGGAAGCAGTCACCACGAATGTAATCCAATTGGAGGATAATTAAATGATTCAAGGAGAAAGAGTGTTTGTTGAGCCTAAATCTATTAGTTCGCAAGAATTGGGGCATCAACCAATGACCCTAAAGCCTATTGCTAAGGAGCCGAAGATATCTGAGATGACTTTAGTAGATCTCACCAAGGCCATTCAAGAGAGTCTTAGAGACAATCGTGCTCCGCAAAACAATCATATGTATCCAAGAAGGGAGCAACAATGGTGCTCAGTATGCTATGGACCGCATAGTACCAGTGAATGCCCTACTTTTAGAGTAAAATTAATGAGAACTGCAATGCATGTGGGAGGTATGGTCATCAAGCTAAGGATTGCATAGTATTTAAGCGCGTGATGGCCAATAGAACAACCTTAGCATGGACAGACACACCTCGAGTGCCTGCATTGATGCTGACCCCACCTCTTGAATAAACGTCACAACACATGGTCCCTAGGGCCCAAAATGTTGTTCAAACAACACCCTTACAACCTCCAATGCTAGGATCGCAACCACCACATCCGAGAATCACTTCTATGAATCAAGTGGGTTGTGAGTCATCTATTGATTGTTTGGATTGTTGTGAGGAAGATATAGACCCTAATATTGCCTATGGGATGGATGCGCTTGAAGAAAGTCCACAATACTACATGGAGGACTATTGGGGACAAGTCAAACCTATCTATCAAGTAGATGCTCTTGCTGCAAGAGGCCAAAATATCAATTACACTTCTAAGAGACCACCTCTTCAATGCTATGAGTGTGGAGGTCCACATCGTGTGGCCGAGTGTCCTATTAGGCTACAAAAGAATGCCACACTAATGAAAACCAATCAAGTGAGCACATCTATAATGCCGATACTCATGTGTAATCGATGTGATCATTTGATTTCCCAATGTCCAAATAATCCCAATGCACCGAAGATCACACCATTAAACTTGATTGAGGTTACCGAGGAGCCATCACAAAGTACACATGTGGTACCAGTAAACGTAGTCACACGATCAATGCTCCAAACAAAAAATTATATTCTTGAGGAAAGAGACACGACAGCAATTGCCCAATCTCAGAAAAAGAAGAAAACACGAAGGAGGAAATCACAAAAAGTAGCGAAGTCAAACCCCAGTTCAAAGACCAACATGGGGACTGGTGACGACCCCGTATATATGAACGACACTGAAGAGGATTTTGATTCAGGAGAAACCATGGAGACCAAAACAACAACTTAGATAGAAACCAACAAGAAAGATCTTCATGAGCCACAATGGCCAGGATCCAAGAAGAAGATAGGAACTTATCGAAACCCTACAAAGGAGATCGAGCGAGTCAAGCAATCAAGGAGTTTGGTAGAAGATACCCAAAGGGATCTAGAACCAACACCTAGGTAGATCTAGATTACAGACACATTCTTCCCTATGCAACAACAATCTCACCAAGTCCATAGACCCTTAGCCATACCTAGTGTCATCCAAGAAGAAAGTGACTTGAAGTCATGGGAAAGTGGGCATACTCACTTCTTGATGGAAAGAATGTTTACAGAGGGACTACCTAATCCTATCAAAGAAATGGAGATCCCATCTTACCCATGTCATGGGATTGAAGCCCAAAAGTTTCTGTTAAACATTGCCAAATTGATGGATTTCATTTCTTCAGAAGTTAGAACCACCATCATGTCCAAACTACATAAAGACCCTTAGCTAGTCTCAGCTCTTCGAGCCTTCCTCAATGGAGAACTGAAGTTGGGCTACCACAATTTGCACAGATGGATGGAGCTGGGGAGATGCCAATAGAGGAGGAACACTTAGATCCACAACCCAACCTAGATGAGAACCTTGTGGTAGAAATACCTGTTAACAAGTTTGGACAATACTTTGAGGGTGATGAATCCAATGCGACCATACCAATCACTACTAAGGGATTAATTGTGAAGGGAATTCTTGATGGTGGCCCTGGGGTTAGCATTGTGACTAAAAATTGATGGGAAACTATGGGAAGAACTTACCTTGCGACCACAACCATAGTAGTGAAGATGGCCAATGGGTCTATTGTTAAACCTATTGGGATGCTAGAATATCTCAAGATCAAGGTCTTAGGACATAAAATAAGAATTAACTTCATTGTTATGGATTTTTCCAAGCACACTATGGCATCGGAGATGATCTTAGGACGTCCTTTCATGAGGGAAGCAAAAATGGTGCATGACTGGTCTAAAAACCATGTCCACCTGTAGTTCCAAGATTCTGACATTCGAGTGGATCTTGTAACAAGTCGAGCACATCCCCTAGGAAATAGATTTATAATTGATCATAGATCTGACACCACAGTTCACTTGGCCCCATTGCAGTATTGTTACATGTGTAAAGCGGACACTGATGTTGCGAAAGATTCTCCCTATATGAATGTACTACCTGGGATGACTGAGTCAGACAATGTGGATTGGGTCCACATAGTAGCAACCCTAGACACTTGGGGAAATAGGGAACGACCTGGGTAACACCTGAAGGGGATGAAATCGCACCACTTGTGCCCTTAAATATGCTATAAGCAATGCATATAGCTTTTGATGACCTAGAAGATGAAGGTTTGACTGGCATTAGAACCAGTAGCATCTCACAAGACTATAGTCCACACAATTTGGGGTCAGAATCATCAGTTGAAATTGACTCTGAGGACAAATAATATGAGTTAAATCTTATTGCAAATGTGGGGAAAAACCATTTAGGGACCAGTGGTACCCTAGATGACAATCTATCCAAGGGAGCAAAAGACACAAGTAGCGAGTTCATCTAGTGACTCTTCACTAGAGATTGGCCGTAATAAAAAAATAGACAAGAAGAGTAAGAGATATAAGAGGTGACAATATCGAGAAAATGTGCATGCTAGAATAAATGAAAAGAAATCTACCACAAAATGGCTTAATTATATAGGGGCATGTGATGCTCATCCGAAGTTGGTAGATGACTGGGTGAATACATTCAAAGCGTTATGTAGTGTAGTCCACAACCCATTGACATTGCACAACTAGAGGCTACAGAGAAGCCAAAGTTAAGCAGTACTATAAGGAGACGACAAAATTGAGAGTTAGCTCAACAACAAAAGGAATCGGAAGTGAAATCACAGTCCACAAAACAATAGGACCCCACAGACTTACACCCTGCACACCTGAACATTTCAAATCCTATACCACAGAGGAAAGTAAGGTTGTGTATACAAAGGCTCAAAGAGAACCTATCAATGGGAGCAATGGAGTCTTCCAGTGATAGTTAAGGAAATAGAGTTAGTAGACCCAGGAGAAGAGTCCAAACCTGTTTTCATTGCCCAAGATCTGACAAAAACTGAGGAGTGTGTACTTAAAGAACTTTTCAAGGAATTCAAGGATATATTTGCCTGGACATATCATGATATGAGATATGAAAGGTGTTCCACCTTCCGTGGTGCAACACACAATCCCTATGAATAGCATGGCTAAACTAGTTCATCAATGACCCTGAATCCTAAATATGCAAAGATCGTTCAAGAAGAGATTGAAAAGATTGTGAAATGTGGATTCATATACCCTATTGAGCACTCAGAATGGGTGTCTCCAATAGTGATTTTTCCAAAAAAGGATAGGAAGCTCAGAGTGTGCGTGGATCTCAAGAAGGTCAATGCCGCCACTAGGAGGGACAATTACCCCTTTCCATATTCAGAACATGTGCTTGAAAGAGTTGCAGGGAAGGAAGCTTATAGCTTTTTAGATGGGTACTCCGGCTACAATCAAATCACAATTGTGCTGGAGGACCAAGCTAAAATAGCCTTTCTAATCAAATTTGGAGTGTTCGCATTTCGTGTTATGGCTTTTGGCTTAACCAATGTCCCTGCTATCTTTCAAAGATTAATAAACACTGCTTTTAGAGAATATTTGAGGGAGTTTTGTGAAGCTTTCTTAGATGACCTTTGTGTTTATTCCTCTTGAAAAGAACATCTATCATGCTTACGAAAAGTGTTTGAGAAGTGCAAATTGTATCGCATCTCCTTAAACCCTTTCAAATGACAATTTTGGGTTAAACATGGAGTCATTTTAGGGCATATAGTGTCCAAAAATGGGATTTCCACAGATGAGAGAAAAATTAAAGCCATTTCTGAATTGCCACCACCTACAAACTATAAAGGAGTTCAAAGGTTCATGGGCCATGTTGGTTATTACCGACGGTTTATTTTAAACTTTGTCGAGATAGCTCGCCCTTTGTACAAGATTCTTATTGAGTTCCACTGGCCCGCGGAGTGTGACCATGCTTATGAGTCATTGAAAAAGACCTTGACTAGCACTCCTATTCTACAAGTGCCCGATTGGAATGTAATTTTCCATGTGCATATTGATGCATCGAACTTTGGTATTGGGTGTGTTCTAGATCAACCAGGAGAGCGTAAACTGGACTACCTCATTAGCTTTGCAAGTCGTCAATTGAATGATGCCAAGAGAAACTATACCCCTATAGAGCGAGAAGGTTTATGGATGATTTATGCAGTGAAGAAATTTTGCTACTACCTTCTGGCCAACAAGTTTGTTTTCTGTGTTGATCATCAAGACTTGTTGTATCTAGTAAATAAACCTTGTTCCACGGGAAGAACTAAACGATGGTTGTTCATTCTCCTTGAGTTTGATTTTACCGTTGTGGTGGTGAGACCTGGTAAAAGACATGTCATGGAGGATCATTTGTCTCGCATACCCAATGGTGAAGCCCCTACTAAATTCGATGATGAGTTGCCCCGACACTTCTCTATTCCTAAACAAAACCATACTTGAATGGAGTGAGAAAATTGTGAACTTTCTAGTTAATGGTTTTCCACCCAAAGAGCTTCGTAAGGACATAGCTCAAAAACTGTTAAAAGAATGTGAACCTTACTCTCTCATTGTAGGAACTCTCTACAGGCTAGGGAAGAATGATATTCATAGACGTTGTGCCCGTGAGGATGAGTATTTATACATACTGCAAGAAGCCCACATGGGTATAGCCGAAGGACATTTCTCAGGGCCTTTGCACTAGGGAAGAAAGAAGAACCATTCACCTTCTTGCAGGATGGTTATCTTCACCTTGGCAATAGGCTATGTATTACCCACTCCCTCTGAGAGAAAGTTATGCATGAATACCATGCTCCTCCCTATGCGGGGCATAGAGGCATTCAACCTACTCTTTGAGGAGTAGAGACATACTTCTATCGGCCTACCATGAAAGTAGACATACAAGAGTATGTTTCAAAATGTGTGGTATGCCAAAAGACAAACTATGATAGAGGAAAGAAACGTGGGTTACTCCAGCCATTTCCAATCCCTAATTCACCATGGGAGAGTATATGCATGGATTTTATCTTTGGATTACGTAAATCTATCCATGGGAATACGGGAATATGGACAATAGTAGATAGGTTTAGCAAGCAAGCACTCTTTATTCCTGTCAAAAAGACTATTAAGGCACACCAAATGGCAACCCTCTTCATATCCAAAGTTTCAAACACCATGGATTGCCAACATCCATCATGTCAGATAGAGATCCTAGAATGACTAGTAATTTCTAGAAAGGTCTCTTTGATAATCTAGGTAGAAGGTTGAATTTCTCTTCGGTCTATCACCCACAAACGGATGGCCAAAGTGAGATAGCCAATCATACGATTCTTGATCTACTAAAGACTTATGTTACAAAAGTAGATCAACCCTCACAATGGAAGAAATACTCACCCCTTGTAGAGTATGCGTCCAATAATACTATCCATACTACTATGGGAAAGGCACCTTTTGAGATCATAGAGGGAAGACCTAAAAGTGCCTTGCTACTTAAAGTACATGGGAAGATCTTTTCTGCCGATGAGTATAGCCATGAACTACAAGAATCTTTCCTAAAGATTAAGGAGGCTATATCCATATCTCAACAAAGGCAAAGAGCTGCAAAAGAGCCTTAACGTTCAAAGAAAATGATTGGGTCTTACTTAAGTTTCCCAAGGCTCGATTGAGGCAAACAATGGGCAACAATCCTACGGGCCATCAAAAGTATTATGCTAAACTAGAAAAAGGATACCATGGTTCTTTTCAAATCTTGAAGCCAATCAATGACATGGCTTATCAACTCAAGTTGCCCAACCATTGGCTCATACACAATGCTTTTCATGTGAGCCTACTTAAGCCCAACAAAGGAGAGCCACAACCAAAACCAATTATTGAAGACTTCCCAGAAATCTAAGACCAAAAAGAGGTGGTACAACCCAAAGCTATCCTTCGGCATGAAGACAAGGTACTACGACATGGTAAGATTATTCGACGGTATCTTATTAAGTTTAAAAATTATCCTTTTGACGATGCTAGATTGATGCAAGGAATACAACTTAAGAATAATATGAACGTTGTCAATGCTTACAATGCTACATTAGAGTAAGCGAATGTACATGTTTCTTTTAAATGATCAATTTTTTTGTCTTATAAGATTAATTCCATTTTTCTTGTGCGCACATTTAAGTAGTATGCATGCTTAGAATCATGTTTGTGTTGACGACGTCTCTCAAACACTAAGTAGAAATTGTCACTCTACTTTGGAACTATGATATGGACTAAAGAGTAGACATGCTTGTGGCAGCTAAGTCTCCCAAGCCCCATATGGATTAATCATCCATCTTGGAATGGTGTCGTAGGGTACAAAGGGATCCTCTACCCGCTAAGAAACATTGACTAACGACTAAGGCTTTATCTCTTCTACCTCATAGCCAATGATGACTATGATTTCAAGAGAGAGGTAATGCCATAAAATCTAATATCTAACTAACCCAAATGATATTCTCATATTAACCTGATCATTCAATGAATGTGGGAGAATGAACGAGAACAAGAGTTAGAATATAGACATGTGCTTACGAATCTATTTTGACATGGGCGAAAGTTAATGGGTCCAAATGAGAGATGGTTTGTCAAAGGGAAATGCTAGATAATGGAGCTTGAAAGACCTTAGGGTTAGCTTCATTAAAGACCTCCAATGGTTAGTGTAAAAGTCCTTAGACCTTAGGCAAGCCAGGGCTATGCTTGAGGTGGGAACCCGGCCCAAGCTTGAGGTACTTGTCGTGCTTGCTGACTAAGGTCCTTGAGGTGCTTGTCGTGCTTGCTCACTAAGGTGCTTGAGGTGATTTATCTTAAGGTGACTAAGGTGCTTGAGGGGCTTAAGGTGTTCCAAAAGTCAACCAACATCCCTACTCATGGGGGGTGAGCCCTAATTGTAGGGGCATGAGAGAGAACACACACACCCTCACACAAGGCAAGCCTTGTCTAAAGAAGCAACAAGGACACATGTCAAGTTCCTCTCCATGCTGCCCTCATAAGGTGCCTAAAACCTATTGGTTGGCGTCTCAAGGGGCCCAATGATAATTTAGATAATTAAAGTAATTGTTTATGCATTTATCAAGTCCTCTCTCTCAAAGTGGAAAGGGGGACGCTTGTCCTAAGGCTAGCATGGTTGCTTGATATGCACTATGCATGTGATTGGCTAAGCTAATAGGGGTCCAATCAAATTGAAGCTTGAGCTACAATGGAGATCAACCAAGGAAGCTAGGGGTGTGCTTGGGGGGGTATAATCTCTCTCTCCCCCTCTCTCTAGACCCCAATGATTTTTGACAATTTATACACAACTCTGTGGTTAATTGGGATATGCACGGGCATGCTAGAAGCATTTGCATTTTAAATTATTGCACATGTATGCCTGTTTAGCATGATTTGATGCTGCTGCATATAAATGATTAGATAGAATTTTAAAGCATTTTCTGATGTTTACATTAAAATTTGAATGCTATGCTAGTTCGTTTAAGGGAAGTTCATAAGTTTTTGACCTAGTTTGGCCATTTTCGACTGGAAAGAGATGGAAAGCTTACCAACTCGAGAAAGTTTCAAGGTGAGTATTACAATAAAAGGTCTTGAGTTTAGTCTTAGCTGAAGTAGATCTTTGGAGTCTTGTGAGTTTGCCCTAACTTGTGTTAATGTATGTTAGTCGGTCGAGATTGTAAAATCCCAGTTAGATTTTGAGCTTGCCTATGAAGAAACGGGAGATTTACACAAGTTTTATTGTAAGTACCGGAAAAAGCTTCAAGTTTTGACTTAAAGACCGGGAGAAGAAGAGAAATGGTGAGGCTTTGAGGTAATAGAAAGTGCAAGGTCTTGAGTCCAATTCTGGTCGGATAGATTTTTGAGGTTTTTTGAGTTGGTCAGTACGACATTGAATGTTTTTTTTTTTGTGGTGAGAACTAGGTCTTCTAGAGATCATTAAGAAATCAACTAAAAAAAAAGTGTTATTTTATGGTTTTCATGAGAACCACCGCTGAACGCGGGTTGCCAAAACGAGAGGGTCACCTGCAAGAGTTGCAAGGGGGTTCGTTGCAGAGAGGTAGGCTTGGAGAGGGGATGTAGAGCGAGCAGGTCCGAGCTGAAGGGGAGGATGAAGAGAGCGAGGGAGTCCATGAGGACTGCCCTCAACGAGAGAGAAGAACCGCGAGAAGCCAGGCGAGCCCGAGAGGTGCATCAGTAGAGAGAGAAGGACAGTATCCTCCCATTGGGAGGATAACACTGTCATGTTTGCAGAATTAGTGAGAGACAAAGAGACAGAGAGACCTTTGCCTTGAGGTGGTGAGCAAGCCAGGCTCTGTAGGGCAAGAATCAGAGAGAAAGGGAGTTACAACATTTTTTGCAGCATCGAGGAGTTAGAAGGAGAGAGAGGGAGAGCATGTGAAAGTGAGGGAGAGCAAGTCACTGAGTGTGTGTGCGCGAATGAAGCCGCCAAGGTGCAGTGAGAGAGTCGCGAGTCTGTAAGGGTAGAGAGAGATAGAGAAAACGTGACTAGGTTCGTAAGCCTGAGAAGGTAGTAGGAGAGGGAGTAGTATGAGTCTGTGGGTCCTGTGAAGTGAGGGAGAGAGAATCAATACCTGCAGTGTAAGTTAGAGAGAAAGATTGCCAGGATAGCATAGAAGCCTCGGGGTGAGAGAGAGAAAGAAAGAGAAAAAAATGAGTTTCCCTCGGTGTGCCAGTATGAAAGAAGTAGAGAGAGAGAGACTGTTGCATTAGTGCTATTAGGTTGATTGCCTGCGTGTGTGTAGTTGCTTGAGAATGTAGGTGCTTGTAGCAACTGTTTGTGAGTATAGGGGGGAAAGAGTTATATGCTTGATGTAGTGAAATTAGTTAGAGAAAGAGTGAGAGATACTTGTTGCTATTGAGAATAGGGAGTTGAGAGTGAATTAAAGAAGGACAAAGAGAAAGAGAAAGAGAGAGAGGGAAAGCATCATATTAAGAGATGGAGAGAGACGACTTTTGAACACCATTGAAGCGAGAGAGAAGACAACAAGGCAGCATCACAGAACTGCAATCACACGAGTCGGCGTGGAAAAATTGTTTTAAAAGCTTTATCGGTCAGTGAAATTGCTATAAATCAAAATGATAATATTTGTTCTTTTGGTCATTTTACATTTTATGAAGGTTAGAAAATCATGCAAAATGTTATCAGTTTAAAATATAAAAGCTAAAAAAATAAAATAAAAGAAAAAAAAAACTTTGAAATAGAGTCATTAGCGTGCATCGTATTTATAAATAAAATATAAAAGTAGTCGTTTAATAAAAGTTAATTTGCAAAGAGCTTGTCTGAAAATGGAATGCATGGCATAGTTTGGCATATTTAAAAGCAATATGGGAAATAAGAATCTCGACAGTTATACATTGTAAAATTTTAATGGAAATTGACAGTTCATTGTGATCTATTTGGCGTTTTAAGAGGAAAAGAAATGATTAAAGTTCATTAAGGGACTGTATCATTGATATAAACAGAGAACTATAGAAAAATTGATTGTGAAATTATAATGTCTAGTGAGTTTGGAAGTTGGTATAGTTAAACAGATATATAAATTTGAACTTGTGCAAGCGTGTTTGCTTAGTATTTTATTAAAAGAATCCTATTAATTTTTTTAAAAAGGAGATCTGTGGTTAATTGGTTTATCAGTCTAGATAAGAAAAAGAAAGATGTGTAAGTGAGATATTAATAAGTTGAGTTTTGGCTAGTTGGACTATGAAAAATTTAGCAGATTAACTAAACTACGAACGCATATTAATAAAATTAGTTAAAATGGGCTTGAAAGTAGCAAATGAGAGACAAATTGCATTTTTAGGTTAGTTAAGGGGCCGTTGGTTTAACTGAATGTTATTAGAAAGACTTGGAAGGCAGCGTTCACTCTCTCACTCTCTCTCTCTCTCTCTCTCTCACACACACACACACACACACACACACACACACACACACACACACACACACACACACACTCTCACTCACTCACTCACAAGCTCATTATGACTTGGCAAAGTGCAAGAACTCCATCTTCTTCTCCAAGCTTGTTGAGAAGTTGAGAGCCTACACCAATACTCTTGGCTATGGAATGCAAATCCAACCAAGAGCCATGCTTCAATACTTAAGCTTGCCATCTTCTTCATAATCACTATTATGCTATCATGCTATGCTATGCAAGAAGAGTAATGATAAGTGATGAACTATCTCTTTCTGATATGATACATCTTCTTCCTCTTCCCTCCCCTCATTCCCTACTAGCTCTCTCCACCTTCAATGGTGTTTGAGGCCTTGGGACTCAGAACGGGGATGGCTAATGCTTTTACAAAGTTTATGCTATGCTCGTGATGCATGCAGCTTTCCATCTTCATTGCATCACCTAGGTCACAAGGAACATAAAGATTGTATTTTACCAAGTCTCTCTTTATGGGAGAATCTATAATACAAAAGCTTATCGGAGGAGGGACCGGGTGCACATAAATCTGGTCCTCAACTCTTGTCATGTTTTCTAATCTGTCTCTCTTGCAAAAGTATTGTTCATGCCAAGTTGCTGCCACTAATTAAGTTTACCCTCTATGTTCTTAATGTAGTCTCATAAAAATTCTCAATATATTTCTCAATTCCGCTATTCTCAATGTTCATAGGCCATTTCCATTACATACATTGTAAAACCAATTTGTACCAATGGCCTTTTTGCCACTAAAAAATCACATAAATTCCACTTATTATTTTCTATAAGTGCATCATATTCATTTTGCATTGTATGCATCCAATTTTCTTAATTCTATGCTTCATCAAAAGAAAGAATTCCTCTTTATCACATAATCTAGAAACAACCAAAGCATAATAATCTGGTGCATATGATCCATGGCAAGAACCATAATGAGTACAACTAGATCTAGGTGCATCCAATTTACTGTCATGCAAAGTATGCTCCAAACATTTAAGCATACCCCTAGCCTCTTCATTCTCAATCCTTTCAATATAGAGTACACCACGTACATCTACATACAACAATAAAAGGTTGATAGGTGACATTTTAAAAAAACCCCATACTTCCTACATTTACCTCCACTAGAACTTACATTTAAGTTTCCACCATTAAAAAGAGGCAACAGAATGTCATAAATGTCCCGTGAGCTTGCACTCCTATCTCTAGTACATGATAACAAGGACTGAATGGAATCCTCCACAAATACAACATCTCTTGAAACTAGAATACAATTTCTTTGTGGAGGGTATAACATGTAGCCCTTGCTTTCAGGACTATAACTAATAAAAATGCATTTGAAAACTTTATCACCGTCCAATTTTTTGTGTTGCTTTTGTCGTACCAAAGCATAAGCTAAGAAACCAAAGATGCACATTGTTGTACCATGGTATGTTTACAATGGAAATTAATATGTTCACTTTCATTTTTATGCCTTTTGTTATGTGGGGCCAAATGATTTCCATAATTGCATTTGTGTACTTACCCTACCAAGGAGGAGAGACACTGAATGTGGCATTGACATGTTCTTTATCACAATAAAACATGCTTAATTTGGTTTATAAATGTTCATATGTCAAGTGCATCATGGTGGAACCTTTGTTTTGTTGAGATATTTTAATGCGGATGAATAAATTTCAAAAATAACAGCTCGTACGTGTAGCCATCAATGATTTGGTTAGTCAAGTGCAAAAATGAGGTTCAACATGTAAATGTGGATGAACATCCAAAAATAGAAGCTAGAATGCATAACCATCATTGATGTGATTAGACGTCATGTCAAGTGGAAAAATGAGGTTCACATGTAAATTGAGCTTAAGGGGATTTCCCCACATTTTTAGGGATTTTCCCTAGCATGTTTGGGCTTTTAACAACAAAATGTTAAAAATGGCCAAAAATGGTCGTTAAATACCCATTTTGAGAAAAAAAAAGGCTAAAATTGCCACACTCTTCATGGTGAAATGACTCTAAGCAAGTGGGGAGATTTGTTGAAGAAGAATATTGGCATTTTAAGCCTCTCCAAGAAGGGATACACATGCTTATTATGTGGTAAGCTAGTGCAGTCCTGTGCTATTTCTACCTTATATTTGAGCGTGTGAGGGTTCAAATTAGGGTTTTTCCTCTTCAAATGTGTGCGGGATTGTCTAAGGAAGTCCTCAAGCTTCCATGAAATGGCCTTGACAAAGAATTGAATGAGGTAGAAAGGATTCAACACAAAGAAAACATGCACTAAATCTGTGTAATTGGGGTTGAGTCTACATGAAATCACCACACACAAGAGTTTTGAGTTGACCTTGTATTTTTTCTAGAGTGAATCTTTTATGGTTTTAGTTTTCTTCATTTTAAGTGTCTTTTTCTTCGAATCATCTACGTTTTGCTTGATCTTCCTACAAACCCTCATACTCCACTCATAGTAGAGGCTTGACACTTTCCTAGCTGTACGCATACTTCTCGATAAATTTGGTGAGCCCAATGCAAAGTAGGCTAGGGTGATGGATCAATTTTTTTTTCAAAGGTCTCAATTCAAATCTTCTAAGCTATTCATCCATAAGAACAACAATATCATGATAAAACTTATAAGCCATGGATCCACAATAGGGGATGTGTTTTAATCAAGAAACTATGAAAGTGTTTTGAGCATTTGATATGTTTATGTAGCAACAACAAGCGGCATAAAGAAGGGAGATGTTAGCAACCAAAGCCTTTCAATCTATTGTGAATCAAATGGAGCAATATGAAGGAAAGGTGTCACAAATTATCTTTGTGGTTATGTGAAGGAGCTGTAATTACAATTCACAATACCCACGTCAATAAGTAGTAAGGGTGAGTCTAATTTCTAGGGCCAACACTAGAAAAGACAATCACATTTCAAAAGATCGCTGAAGACTAGAAGCCACTGCTACTTTATAGACTATTTTCATGTTTTCATGTGTAATATTCTCTAAATCAAATGGACATCTTAATGTACTCCCATTCCATTGGTAGGTAGCCTAATTTACCTCCCCTTCCCTATTGAAGGGAAATTCTAAACAAGCTCTTCTAATGATAGGTTCATGAAAATTTAAACTTCATACATTAGAAAGAATTCCTTACAAAGGGTAGATTTCAAAGCTATAAAAAAATACCTCAAAAGGTGCTAGTAATTTTCAATCAATGATAACAAGGCCTCACATGCAAGGCAAGTTGGGTAAAGGAGGCCATGTAGTCAATGATAAAGAGGAAAGTGGGTGAGAGACTTAACTCTACTGCACGAGAAAAGCCAAAAAGCGCTACACTACGAATTTTTTACAAAATTGTTTTTTGGTAAAAATGGGTTTCGTGGAATAAGGAAAAGGCCATTTTAAGCATTTTTGCATCTCATGCACATAGTTAATTTCGTAGTAGTTGAGAGATCTTTAAATTTTTGTAATTTTCTGTTCTTTGAGAGGTTGTGGACAAAACAAAGAAGGATAGAGAGCTATGAGACATATCTCTATGATGATCATCAAAGTTGTAAAATGAAATAACCGTATGCAATAAATAAAATGAATCATTAAACCATAACAATTTGACATGAGTTACCAATGATAACCAAATCATTAAAATCATAGTCCTTTGATATTTCCAAAAAAATCATCAAAACATAATTCTTAAAAAAATCATCAAAATTATAACATTCATAGAGCCCTCAAATAATATAAATCATCAAAGCATAATATTTCATCATCAGTTGAAGATGATAAAATGAATAATAAAAATTGTAAGTTTTTGATATTTGTAGCCAAAAAATCATCAGAATATAACTACTTGGTGCATCATTAGAATAAAAAATCTTTTACATGTAATAAATATAAACAATGATCTAAATATATTATTTGACATTGATTGTTGAGTTAAAAATATTAATAAAATTTATCAAAACTATAATTCTTTAATATCCATAATCATAACTCTCTAATGAATTATCAAAACCATAAACATTCAGTATCTATGATGTATGCAAGTTAGTTTCTTCAAATGAAATATCATACATCAAATCTCTCCATAAAATATGATATGGTGGATGCGATTCCTTCTATAACAACATCATGCAACTCTTATAAAATTTAACATTGGTGGAATTACCTAACGGGCATCTTCCTAGTTGGCTACACTACCACAAAGCCCATGATTTTGATGTAATCACATTATTTTTTTTGAAACAGTTTTTTATGAAAGAGGAGTCATAACTATTGAGCTGCATTTTGTACCCTTCGAATTGTAATTCTTTTGTCCTAGATTCAAGAGCCTTGTAAGACGGCCATTGGTCAAATGAGAAGCCCTAGATATAAACTTTAAGTTTTCTAGTTTTAACACACCATTGTAACATTATCTAAAGTTTTTGAAGAGCTGTGTACGTATAGCTGAGAGCGGCCACTCAGAAGTATGTTGTAACTAGTTTTTCTCAATCTCTAGTAACAAAAATTCAATTATGAAAAGTGCATTGTGTTCCTTGTCTCTTGTTCTTTCATTTAAGTATAACCATTCTCAATTTTTTTGTGTGGTTTGTGGCTACTTTTTGTGAGCTAAGTTTGTAGTTTTGAGTGCAAAAATGGTTTTTTTTTTGACATTTTGACCATAGGAGAGAGACCGTTAACCATAGGGCTTAACCATAGGGCGACCTTTGTAGATAATTTTGTTGCAGCTTTCATGACATGGACCATGATGGATCGGGATTTGGGCACCTTGTTGTATGAACTTCAGAATTTGTGTCTCTAGGCCTATTATAGCTCCTCCTAAAGTTCATCTCAATCCGAGTTCATTTGATTGACAAATTGGCGTTATGACCTAGAGCGATGAGATAGGACATAGACAAATTTTCCAGAGTAGAGAGTGATATATTTGCTAGTGTTGATGAAAGGCTGATGATAGCTTAGTTCCATAGGTTCACTTCTTGAGGTGGACACCTTCAAAGAGTCTCCATGTCCCATTCGAGGCATTTCCTTGAGTATTGACATTATGTTAGTGCTAGACGGCTATGATGCAGATGCATTTTGTTTTGCATTTTTCTTGATGCTTTGAAAGTACTGTTCCACTATCCATTTGACCTTCAAATTTCATCAATCATAAGGCGTGTGAGCTATACACACTGAACCGTAGCTGTGAAAACTACCATGTACTCACCCTCGCAATTGGAAATGTCCTAATTGAGTAGTTTGCTTCTTGCTCAATCATGATATGCATGAGATGCCAAGCATGAAACAAAAACCACTATGGAAACTCATGTGTCAAAACAAACAGCCCAATCTGAGTCCAAAAAAACATGTAAGTGTGGTGGCAATGATCCCCCCTTGGGATAAAACAAGCCAAGATGTAAATTGCCACTGAAGTAGCGGCAGAAAATCCTCTTGACAACATACCAATGCTTAGACCCTGGGCTATGCATGAATCTGCTAACATGTGAGATTGTAGATTGAATATTTAGCCTCAGGTTGCATACATAAATGAGGCATCCAACAACGGTTCTATAAAGAGTGACGTCTACAGGATCACTAGCATCATGAAGACTCAATTTCAAACCTGTTTCCATGGGAGTGACAATAGGTTTGCAATCCTCAAGTTCAAATTTACATAGCATTGTCTCTATGTAACTTTTACAACACAAGGCAATACCACCATCACACTCCTTAAACTGTATACCCAAGTAATGATGCAACATCCCCAAATATTTCATCTTGAAAGTAGTATTCAAATCAACCTTAAATTTAGCAATATGTCTCTCATTTGGTCCAGTGATCAACAAATCATCTACATAAAGAACCACAATGAGAAATACATCACCCTCACGCTTTACATACAATGTGCTTTTTGCTGGACTATTACGAAACCTCGTTTGACCAAATGAGTGTCAACCTTCTCATACCAAGCACGAGGAGATTGCTTCAGCCCATACAAAGCTTTGTTACATTTGCACACCTTATCCTCTTGTCTTTTCTTGACAAAACCGCGAGGATGTGTTACATAAACTTCCTCAAATATGTCACCATTCAAGAAAGCAGTAACAATGTGTGACTGATGTACATCCCAACCAAAATGAGCTTCCAATGTACATAAAAAATGCATAGTAGTAATATGACAAGTGGGAGTAAAAGTATCTTCATAATCTATGCCTTTTTGCTGTGCATAAACCTTTGCAATAGGTTGAGCCTTATATCGATCAATCTCACCATCCTGCTAGCATTTCAATTTGTAAACCCACTTCGTACTAATGGCCTTTTTTTCAGGAGGCAAATCACATAAAGTCCATGTGTCATTTTCTATAAGTGCATCATATTCTGATTGCATGGCAGCCATCCAATTTTTAGAATTTTGTGCTTCATTAGAGAGAGGTTCCTCAACATCATGTAAGCTAAACATAGCCAAAACATAACAATAGGCAAGAGCCTGAACGAGTGTGACTAGACAAAGGTGCATCCAATTTACTGTCACACAATGTCTGCACTAGCCATTTTGGCATACTTCTAGCTTGCTTATTTTCAGCCCTTTCCTCATCAAGTACATCAGGTACATCTGCACCAATAATAGGTTGACCTGTAACATTCAAAACCCCCCATAGGATGTACATTTGCCTCATTGGAATTTACATTCGAACTTCCACCATTGAAAAGAGGCAACAAAGTGTCATAAATGTCCTGTGACCTTACATTACTATCTCTGAGATCAAGGGCTTAATAGAATCTTTCACAAACACAACATCTCGTGAAACCAGAATACATTTTGTTTGTGGATGATACAACCTATAGCCTTTGCTTTCAACACTATAACCAATTCTCAAAAATACATTTGACAACCTTATCATCCAATTTTTTGAGATATGTTTGTGGCACCAAAGCATATGCCAAACAACCAAAAACACGCATGTGCTCAATCAAAGGATTTCTATCATGCCATGCTTCATATGGAGTAATAGACTGCAAAGCTTTTGTAGGACACCTGTTTAGTACATAAGTGGCACACATCATGGCCTCAAGCCAAAATGAATGTGACAAAGCTTGACTTTTGACCATACATTGTGCCATTTTTGTAAGTGACCTATTCTTCCTCTCAGCAACACCATTTTACCGAGGCATATAAGGCACTGTAAATTGGTGTTTTATCCCACAGCTAGCCAAAAATGCATTAAATTCATGAGACATATACTCCCCCCCTCGATTGAAATGGAGGGTGTCCATAGTATATTTTGAGACATTTTCAACCATAGCCAGAAATTGTTTGAAGCACATAAAAACTTTGGACTTTGCTTTAAGAGGATACACCCATGCATGCCTAGAATAATCATCAATGAAAGTCACGAAGTAAAGGTAATTGCCCAAGGATGGAGTTTGCATGGGCCCACAAACATCACTTTGCACAAGTTGCAACCTGCATGTGGCCCTAACTAAACCATCCTTTGGAAACTTCAAACGCTACATCCCCCAAAATAGAGCCTTCACAAACATCTTTAGCAGGTGCTTCAAGAGGCGGTAAAGAAGCAACCCTATCAAATTTTTGCAAACGCAGCAAACTGGCAAAATTCAGATGTCCAAAACGTGCATGCCAAAGTTTTGCATCTGATATAGCCTTAAAATCCACATTTGCATTTGCAAAATTCTACCCACAATTGTCATACAAAGTGAGCTTATACATCCCACATAATAAAACGCTTGATGCAAGAATTTCATCACCAAAATTGAGATAATGTACTGTGCATCTGTCATCCACAAACTTGAGTACAAATCCAAGTCTAGCAAGTGCAGATACAGACAAAATATTCTTCTTGATTCCAGGTACATAAAGTGCATCAACAAGTGTGAAAGAACTGTCATTTGCAGCAGTCAACACAATCTTTCCAACTCCTTGAACCGGATAAGAGGCATTGTTGGCATAGGTAACTGAATTTCCATGAGGGACAAACTCAAGAGAGGTGAAAAAATCATGATGTGAGAAAATGTGCTTTGTAGCACCACTATCAAAATACCACACATGTGAATCTATAGCAACTGACATGCATGAAGCATGAACAACATGATTATAGGTACACTCCGCACTAAAAGCCCATTCAGCATCAACATCAGTATCAGAGTCTCTTTTCATAGAAGACTCAACAATAGTTGCATTTGTAGTGGAACCATCATTTGTAGTGGAACCACCCTCTTCCTTCTTAGCCTCTTTAGCCCTCAACTTAGGACACTGCTTGATCAAGTGATCATTAGATTTACAATAATGGCAACTCATTTTCTTTTTTCCCTTATCACTAGAATTTCCAGACGAATTGCTGCCAACAGAAGCATTAGGAACAAATGATTTTCCGCTCGCGCAGAAGAACCATAAGAAGTGGCTGCATTGCTGTTACCACCTTTTCTTTGAGCAACAATAAAGGCCTGTTCAACTGCACGCTATCTAGTCCTGTTTTTTTGGAAAGAGACTCTTTGAAAATGAATGTGAATAATGCATCAAACTTGACAACTTTAGGATTTCCTTGGGTCATAAGTCTCCAAGTACTAGAAAAACTCTCTGGCAAGGCATCAAGAGCAATTTGCACAAGGAAACTGTCTGAAATGACTTCACCTGCAGAAATAATTTTTTCAGTGATATCCTTAACACTAGCAAGGAAACCGTCCATATCATCTTCCTCATGCATAATCTTTGATTCCATCTCTTTACGCAGCAATGCAATTTTAGCCTCATTGCGACTTGCATAAAGACCAACTAGAATATCTGAAGCTTGTTTGGAAAATTTTACTGAAAAAATGTGGGGAGTAATAGTGCGCTTCTCAGACAATGCAATCAATGCATGAACCTGCACATCTTTGACATCTCAACAAGCTTCCTCAGTTGTAGGCAAAAAAACTCTAACAACATCAATCCTTGCAGCAAGACCTACAACATCCTCAACATCGCCTACATCCTCAGAACCATGACGTACATCAATGCCCTACACAATATTCTAGATGCCCTTTGACACAAGAACATGTTGCATCATATAAGCCTACATAGGGTAATTATTCCCATCCAATTTGTCCTCAATAGAAAACATCTTGAACACATCTCTGTTGTTGTCAGCCATGGTAAATCCTGCACCTAATGTGAAAACCACCCAAAAAGAGGAGAAACAAAGTGAGAACAACACGTGCTATATAGCACAAACTGTAGAAGACTATAAGGGACCCGCTATGCAAAAAACGACACTGATAGAAATTGTGCACAAAATGACAAAATAGTGATGCATGGTTTTTAGGACCCCTTCTGAAGATGCAATAAAGGCACAGTCAGTTGTTGGGGAGATGAGGATACTCTAGTCCAAGGGATCTCGAAAGAGAAGAAAAATCTACTTCACAAGCACCAAAGAGTAAAAAGTGCCACGGACAGAAGATACGTGGGAACGAGCTCTTATGCATGCCTACAAGCTATATCTTACAGAATGGCCCATTCTAGGTGTGAATTTCTAGTGAAATCTACACGAGGATTTTCGTGTGGACTCACAGCACAGCATACTCCGTTTTCACTTTTTAACCGACAGTAAATATTTTTTACCACAGTAAATATTTTTTACCTACACTAAATATTTTTCACCTACATGGTAAATACAAATCACTTTTTACCTACGGTAACTTTTTTTTACCCATGGTAAATATTTTTTACTGCACCATAAGTATTTGGTAGGTAACAGTTCACTGTTACTAGAAGCAGTGATTGGGCATCAACAATGCAATTACAGGAGGAGAAAAAGGGAAAATCTTATGGTAAAGGTGAGTCAATAGGGATAAAGACTTTTGAGTTGAAAAGAAACATGCTGATTTTTTCAAAGAACACATGTCAAAAGAAGCCATGGTTGAGGATTTTTTGAGAATTTGATATTCAGGAGGACCCAGCTGCAACCTCCCCCTCGCAGGTCCCCCCCTGACATGTGCAGAACCTCCAGTTTCAACAACCACCTTACCTGCTCTTAAATGCTGGTCAAGGCCTTATCCCCATGTGTCACAATCAGAAAAATCAGCATTTACCCTCCCCTCTCACATCACTCTAGAGAATATCTTGATGGTGACATATCAGGTGACCTCAATCTGTTGACCACCCTAAGCAAAAAGTAACCCCAATCAGCGGATCTAAGCATGTTTATCCCTAATCCTAAACCCTCTCAGAAACCTATATAAGGAGGCCTTCTCTCACTCAAAACCAACACTTCACCCACTTCACCAAGCAACGAAGCTATGATGACATTGCTCACAACGAGGAGCTATGGATGGAGCTCTACTCTCTCTCCCTCTCTCTCTCTCTCCCTCTAGTATGCTACATTACTAGCCCTAAAACCTAAATAAGGAGTCTTCTCTCATGCTCCATGGCCACCATCCTCGCCATCATTCTCTAAGGTATTGATGTGTTGCTAGTAGGATCACACCTACTTGCTGGGTTGATTGTTTTTGACAAGGGATTATGCCATCCTTGGCTTGCTTCTCTATATCCCAGTTATGTATGATCAGATGCCGTTGTATTGTTAAGTTGATGTCTTGTGTATATATATATGCTACATAAGGTCCCTAAGCTTCGTTTCAAACTTTGGCACATGAAGAAAGAAGAGACTGGGAGTCCTTAAAGATGGCCTTCATCGAAGAATTTCGCCGCCATGAGCCTCCAGAGGAGATATGGAGACAGCTCTTAGAGCTACGCCAAACATCACCCAATGACTATAGAAGCTATGAAGGAAAGTTTTCCAACCTGTGGGAGAAATGGTGTGCATCACTAGGTGAAGGAGAAAGGGCGCCAGAATGCCTAAAGAAGGACTGTTTCCTGGCAGGGCTTTACCCCATCCTTCGAGAAAAGGTAAAAGGTAAATTCCCAGATACCTTTGATAAAGCTATGACTTATGCAAGGGAGAAGGATAGAAAGCTAAAATTCCAAGCTCAACTACAAGGGGGAATGGAGCCTCCACCGCTAGCTTAACCTACGGCAAGGGTAGTAGCAGGGACAGGAGCAACAGACCAAGAGTCCTCTCAACAAGAATTACTTCAACAAATCACCAATCAACTAGAGAGCCTGTCCATCAATCTGGTTCAAGGTGTAAGGGCTCCCCAGCCAAGAAATGAACGAAATAGATAAGAAGGACAAAGGCAAGCACGTGAGTACATTTGCTACAACTGTGGAGAGGTAGGTCACGGAATGTATTATTGCCCCCATCCACAACGCTATCAAGGAAATGGTAATCAAAGACGGCCTCCTCGCCAGCAAGTCACTCCTCCTCAAGCTAGGCCACTAAATGGACAAAATGCACACGTGGCTCCACCAATCCAAATATTGAGACCCCCTCCTCCACCACCACAAGCACCAGCAGAGATCCCTCCACTACCATCGGGAGGGGAGGACAGGGCTATCTCTGTCATAAGTCTTGACAATGGTAAGGATAAAGGGAAAGAAAAAATGGAGGAAGCTGTTGCCATGCCAATAAAGAGAGTTAGGAGACAAAGAACTGATGAAATGGAAGCTTCAAAGCCGGATAAAGGGAATGAGGGTTCCTCCCAAGTGATAGGAGAAGGGAAAAGGAAGAGTAGGTCAAGGAGGCACATAGGAGTAGAAGACTTTCCACTTGGGGTAGGATCCATACCTTACGACCTGGTAGCAAATGTGAGTAAGCAAGGACCAAAGATTTCATGGCAGCAACTCCTCCACCTTTCCCCAAAGATGCGTAGAACCTGGTCTAAGATGGTCAGCACCAGGAGGGCTAAGGCAAAGTCAGTTGGGTCTATTAGTGCAAGAGGCATGAAGGATATCGTGCTAGTCATTGATGCAGAGATTAAGAGTCAGCGAGTCTCCAATGTGTACGTAGATGGTGGAGCCGAGATTTGTGTTATGACAGAGAAATTAATGCACAGGTTGGGTTTGGAAGTAAACGAGCAAACTTCCTTACAAGCTAAGATGGCAAATAATGTAAGGGTGGCTTGTGTGGGAAAGGTTAATGGAGTGAAGGTTTCAGCTTTTGGTGTTGCAATCTCAATTGATGCTTATGTGATCCCAACTAAGGGGGAGGGCTATCTGCTAATCCTTGGAAGACCTTGGCTTATGGCTATGAAAGCTAGGCAAGATAGGGAGACAGGTTCCCTTGAGTTGCGACCAAATCATAAGGTAGGTGGCAAGCAACAAAAAATTGTGTATGACATGAAGCAGGGTAGACAACAAGACCTAGAGATGGAGACTTCTATGGATGAATGGAGCACAAGTAGCTGCTCTTCATCTGAGGATGAGTCATCTGAGGAGGATGCTAGCTCTTTGGAAGTCATGGGTATAATACTGCGAAACCTAGAAGGAGAAGGTGGTCAAGACTCTCTAAACAAGGAAGAAGCCATAGGCTTAGAGGAGATGCTAGCTAAGGACCTACTAGAAGAAGAGAGAGAACCCTATTTGCAGGTACTAAAGAAGCATGCTGGCCTCTTTATAACTGATTATGAGCACATTAAAGGAGTGACGGTAACCCAACACCATATCCAATGAAAGGAAGGTGCCAAACCAGTGGTGCAAAGGCTAAGGAGATTAGGGCTAGTGCAACAAGATGCACTCCTAAAAGAAGTAAAAAGATTACTCAAGGCAGGATTTATCTACCCAGTGGAAGATTCTGAGTGGGTGTCTCCAGTTGTGGTAGCACCAAAGAAAAATGGAAAGTGGAGGGTATGTGTGGATTACAAGCCTCTAAACATAGCCACAAAAAGGGACCATTTTCCTTTGCCTTTTCAAGATGAAATACTAAATGAAGTGGCTGGTCATGAAAGGTACACAGTGTGTGATGGGTACTCAGGCTACTTCCAAATCAGAATTGCAGATGAAGACCAAAGAAAGACTACCTTCATAACACCTTGGGGGTGTTTTACTTATAGAGTTATGCCTTTTGGTTTAACTAATGCCCCAGCTACTTTCCAGAGGTTTATGAACTTGGTGTTTCAACCTTACTTTGGTAAGTCCATACGAGTCTTCATTGATGATTTTTGCATTTATAGCTCTAGGGAAGTACATCTGTCCAAGGTTGATGAAGGTTTCACCCGTCTGGCCCAATTGGGTGGGCAATTGAATAAAGACAAGTGCCACATAGGTGAGAGTAAGGTCACTCTACTAGGCCATGTTGTGTCTCAAGATGGTATTGAGGCTGACCCTGAAAAGGTAAAGACATTGTTAGCTTTACCTACTCCTTCAAACGTGAAGCAACTAGTCTCCTTCATTCAAAAGGTTCGCTACATGGGACGATTCATACATCTCCTTTCTCAGGCAATGTATCCTTTGCAGCAGCTCACTAAACACACTAGATTGACATGGAGTGAGGAGGGTGAAAGGTGGTTTCAAGAAGTTAAAACCATTTTGAGCTCATTGCCTGTCGTCCTACAACCCACATGGGATGAATTATTCTATGTAAATCCTAGTGTAGGTCCAGAAGCTCTAGGAGCTGTCTTGATGCAAAAAGACCCAAAGACATCTCTCATGAGACCAGTCTACTTCTCTAGTAGAGTGATGACAGCTGCTGAAAAGGGTTTCAGCGCAACTGAGCAATTGGTGCTAGCTCTTAAGTTTGCAGTGGAGAAGTTTCGGGCTTACTTACTTCCGAGACAATTTGTGGTGATCACAACTGAGGAGGTTTTTCCATATGCCCTACAACACATGGAATTGTCTCAAAGAATAGCAAAGTGGGTGGTGCAACTTCAAGAGTTTGACTACACACTACAAGTAGAGGATTCCACCCGTGCTTGTTTGGCAGATGTCCTCACACAAAGGTGTTATGATAAGGCCAAGAAAGAGGCACCTAGTAAGGTACCGCCTATCTCGAAGCCTGAAGTTCTACTGGGAGCACACAATCTGTATTTTGATGGGGATTACAAGAGGACCAAAGACAAAGCATCAGCAGGCATAGTAATATTAGGTCCAGAGAAGGAGAAGATCTTTGCAAAAGGGTTTCATCTAAAAGAGGTTCATTCTAACAATGAGGCAGAGTACCATGCCCTTGTTTTAGGGTTGCAATGTTGTCTTTCTCAGGGCATCACAAAGCTAAATGTTTTTGCTGACTCCATGTTGATTGTTAAGCAAATGGTTGGTGTATGGGCCTGTTAAAATGACAAATTGTCTGTTAAGATGAGGGAAGCAAAGGCCTTGTTGAAGGGTTTTAAAGAAGTTCAAGTGCACTTTGTACCTAGAGATCAAAATCGAGAAGCAGATGCCTTAGCAGGTGAAGAACTACAAACTCTCATAGTAGGTGCTATCCTTGTGAAAATTCCTTTATACCAGGGAAAGGAGGAGCTGCATGATTTACTTTACTTTCTTGAGCATTGTGAAGCACCCTCTGGTATGAGTAAAAGTGAACGTAGGTGGTTAGCAAAAAAGGCTACCAGCTATAGCTTAGTGAATGAGGACTTGTATTGTAGAGGGAAAGATGCTGTCTTAAGGAGAGTTCCTGCATCCCAAGAGATAAAGGATATTTTGTTTAGTTGTCATGAAGGTGTGTGTGGTGGCCACTTTGCACAAGAGATTACTAGCAGAAAGATTTTACAAGCAGGGTTCACGTGGCCAAGCCTCCATCGAGATGTACAACATTGGTGCCGCACATGTGAGGTTTGCCAAAAAGCTGGACCAAGGCGTCTTACCCATGAAAATCAGCATCCAATCAAAACCTATGGGCCATTTGAAAAATGGGGGATAGATGCAATAGGGCCACTACCTTGCACTCAATCAGGGAAGGAATACATCATTATGGGGGTGGAGTACATGACCAGATGGGCAGAAGCTCGTACCACAAAGCGCATCACAGCCAAGGACGTGAATGATTTCATTTTTGAATGCCTTTGTTGCCGTTTTGGCACACCTTTGGAGATTCTCTCGGATAGGGGACCGGGATTTCGAGCTGATTTAGTCGGGCAATTGATGAGCAAGTTAAAAATCAAGCGTAGGCACTCGACACCATACTACCCTCAGTGCAATGGTCTTGTGGAAAAGGTAAATGGTCTTATATGTAAAATCATCACTAAGCAAGTGCATTTACATCCTAAGGCATGGGACAAACACCTAGATGCAGCACTTTGGGCCTACAGAACATCCTTTAAAACATCCTTGGGGTATACACCTTTTCACTTGGTTTACGGGCAAGAGGCACTATTGCCTATAGAAGTGGAGCTAGCGAGCCTCCGAGTTCTAAAAGCACATCAAGAGGATAGTCAAGAGAAGCAGGTGGAAGGAAGAATCATCGATTCGGAGCGGTTTGGGCTAGATCGAGAGTCAGCAGAAGTACTATGCAGCCCAGGCAGAGAAGAAACGAAAGAAGTTCAATCGCAACCTTGTCAAGAAAGGTATCAGGGAAGGTTCTTTAGTGCTCAGATACGACAATCGCTTTGATCGCAGGAAGGATGGTAAGTTCTTGCTTAAGTGGGAAGGCCCTTTTGTAGTGATACAGAGGTTCTCAATGGTAGTTACCAACTAGGTGACCTAGATGGTAAGGTACATCAGACCCCGGTAAATGGTTGGCGATTGAAGGCCTACCAATGTCGTCTTTCACTGCCATATGCTGGTGAAATCAATGCTAAGGATAGTTCAGAGGAGAGCTCATCATATTCGAGCTCCAACTAAGGTAACAATCATGTACATAGTCGTTTCAAAAAAAGGAAAAGAAAAAGAAAAAAGGAAAAAAAGAGAAGAAAAAAAGAAAAAAAGAGAATGCTACCAGTGAAAGCGGATATTGACAATGGATGGGGTATGGCTTTCAAGGGTCTAGGAGACCAGTTGTTAGTCATGGATGGATACAATTATTCATCAGAAAGGACTAAACAGGGTGCATCAGCCAAGAAAGCAGTAACATGGCAAATTCAATTGGTACCAGGTGGGTAAGTATTCAAGAGAACCCTATTGTAGCACAACCTACAGCTAGAGGCATCAAATACCTCTAGCTTAAGGGGGAGGGCTATATGATGCATGGTTTTTAGGACCCCTTCTGAAGATGCAATAAAGGCACAGTCAGTTGTTGGGGAGATGAGGATACTCTAGTCCAAGGGATCTCGAAAGAGAAGAAAAATCTACTTCACAAGCACCAAAGAGTAAAAAGTGCCATGGACAGAAGATACGTGGGAACGAGCTCTTATGCATGCCTACAACCTATATCTTACAGAATGGCCCATTCTAGGTGTGAATTTCTAGTGAAATTTACACGAGGATGTTCGTGTGGACTCACAGCACAGCATACTCCGTTTTCACTTTTTTACCGACAGTAAATATTTTTTACCACAGTAAATATTTTTTACCTACAGTAAATATTTTTCACCTACATGGTAAATAAAAATCACTTTTTACCTACGGTAACTTTTTTAACCCATGGTAAATATTTTTTACTGCACCATAAGTATTTGGTAGGTAACAGTTCACTGTTACTAGAAGCAGTGATTGGGCATCAACAATGCAGTTACAGGAGGAGAAAAAGGGAAAATCTTATGGTAAAGGTGAGTCAACAGGGATAAAGACTTTTGAGTTGAAAAGAGACATGCTGATTTTTTCAAAGAACACATGTCAAAAGAAGCCATGGTTGAGAATTTTTTGAGAATTTGATATTCAGGAGGACCCAGCTGCAACCTCCCCCTCGCAGGTCCCCCCCTGACATGTGCAGAACCTCCAGTTTCAACAACCACCTTACCTGCTCTTAAATGCTGGTCAAGGCCTTATCCCCATGTGTCACAATCAGAAAAATCAGCATTTACCCTCCCCTCTCACATCACTCTAGAGAATATCTTGATGGTGACATATCAGGTGACCTCAATCTGTTGACCACCCTAAGCAAAAAGTAACCCCAATCAGCGGATTTAAGCATGTTTATCCCTAATCCTAAACCCTCTCAGAAACCTATATAAGGAGGCCTTCTCTCACTCAAAACCAACACTTCACCCACTTCACCAAGCAACGAAGCTATGACGACATTGCTCACAACGAGGAGCTATGGATGGAGCTCTACTCTCTCTCCCTCTCTCTCTCTCTCCCTCTAGTATGCTACATTACTAGCCCTAAAACCTAAATAAGGAGTCTTCTCTCATGCTCCATGGCCACCATCCTCGCCATCATTCTCTAAGGTATTGATGTGTTGCTAGTAGGATCACACCTACTTGCTGGGTTGATTGTTTTTGACAAGGGATTATGCCATCCTTGGCTTGCTTCTCTATATCCCAGTTATGTATGATCAGATGCCGTTGTATTGTTAAGCTGATGTCTTGTGTATATATATGCTACATAAGGTCCCTAAGCTTCGTTTCTATGTGTTTTGCCATATGTTTTGATGCCATCATAATGACAGAAGTCTCACTTGCCTATGTGCACTATGTGTGAGGTCCCTAAACCTCTTAATTTAGGGTGGTGTCCCCTTTGTTTTGTTCTTTGCTTGTTTGCATGAGGCGTGGTTTGTGGAGTGTGCACGAGTACAGAGGCCACCCGATTGCACTGCTCTTTTTCCCGCTATCATTTTGGTGCCCCCACTGAGGAGGGCTACAACAGACCTTCAGTCCACAAGCAATGAAGATGTGCAATCTACAACATGGACGAATGGCATGAGGAGTTTGCAAATTGGAGAACAGAAGAGGAGGAGGCTTTAGAGGCCTTAAAAGCTTTCATCAAGGTCTTGTTACCAGGTTGCACTGTCATTGAAATTCAAGAAGTAAGTTCTTCTAAATGCCTTGTTCGTGATCGTCGCCAACGAAGGAGAGTAAGAAGAAGAGCTTGATATACCTCTCCTCTCAACCTATGAGTGCTCCAGAAACCTCCAACGCACACGAGCTTGAAATATTCTACATCAACATACACGAAGGTACTGTGACACACATTAAGGGAAGAGAAAGCATCACCAGACCTCTCTTTCCTAAGGAGCCGACTAAGAGGAGGAAGATCACCTCTACACCTAAGTGGCCCAAGGCCGTAGCGCGTGCTAAAGCGTAAGGTAACATTTGGCTTAATCTCATTAATAAGGGAATACATGACCACTACAGACAAGAAAAAGGCTAGTGAGCAACCAACTTCAACCTCCAACTTGCAACCACGACTCTCACCCCTAAATCCTCCTGAAGCAAAGAGGCGAAGGCTTGCCTACAAGATTGCCGCCCGTCTGCGAGTGCTTCCAGTGCACTTTGTGAATCCAGACACCACCAATCCCAAGCCAACCTCCTGTCCGCGTGAAGATCACTTTGGATATTGTCCAAAGTGCTTTGGAGACCAGGTGAAAAGCCTCCCTGCCCTACCTTTGCTGCTAATTTTCAAGAAGTTATCCCAATCTAAGGAAACTATCTTAGTTGATGATGTGTTGCACATTAATGGTGTCACTTTCATTCGTCATGATGATTATGGTAATAGCATCCAATTGTTGCTTGCTAAAAGGCTCAGCATTGTACAAAGTGTTTCCATCACGCCTTACGTCTTCACAGATGCATCAGGAAGAGTCGAAGTGATCCGAGGTGCTGACCTTCTGTGGCTGATCAGGCTCATTGGTCCCAAGGGGGTGCAACTAAGCTAGGCTCTTGTGTATAAGTATGGATGCCAATAATGAGAATGATGATCCCCGCATGTTTCCTTTCCATTTTGTGCGTCATATCCGTGTGAATATTTGTATTGATAGGAAAATCTTTTATCAGCAAAGAATAGCCCTGTTGTTTGGAGCCGAGAGACTTGGGGAAATCTTGCGCTCTCCTCATCCTGTCATTCTACCCTTACTAGACTATTACCATTCCTTTGATGTGTCCATCTTCATCCTATTTTGAGCTAAGTTGTGCTAAAGCTCCAAATTGTAATTACCATACTCTATTTTAAAATAAATTGGAGCTGTTTGTGTAATTGTTTACTCTCTCACTTATGGCCTTCCCTAATTTTTATGGTAAGCCTGGGGAGGTTGCTCCAGACTTTTTGGATAATTTGGAAATGGTCTTTCTGGTATCGGCAAGGGATGACGAAGCTACTAAGTTAAGGGCCTTTCCTTTGGTCTTGAGGGAAGGTGCAAAATTATGGTATCAAACTTTGGCACCTGAAGAAAGAAGAGACTGGGAGTCCTTAAAGATGGCCTTCATTGAAGAATTTCGCCGCCATGAGCCTCCAGAGGAGATATGGAGACAGCTCTTAGAGCTACGCCAAACATCACCCAATGACTATAGAAGCTATGAAGGAAAGTTTTCCAACCTGTGGGAGAAATGGTGTGCATCACTAGGTGAAGGAGAAAGGGCGCCAGAATGCCTAAAGAAGGACTGTTTCCTGGCAAGGCTTTACCCCATCCTTCGAGAAAAGGTAAAAGGTAAATTCCCAGATACCTTTGATAAAGCTATGACTTATGCAAGGGAGAAGGATAGGAAGTTAAAATTCCAAGCTCAACTACAAGGGGGAATGGAGCCTCCACCGCTAGCTTAACCTACGGCAAGGGTAGTAGCAGGGACAGGAGCAACAGACCAAGAGTCCTCTCAACAAGAATTACTTCAACAAATCACCAATCAACTAGAGAGCCTGTCCATCAATCTGGTTCAAGGTGTAAGGGCTCCCCAGCCAAGAAATGAACGAAATAGATAAGAAGGACAAAGGCAAGCACGTGAGTACATTTGCTACAACTGTGGAGAGGTAGGTCACGGAATGTATTATTGCCCCCATCCACAACGCTATCAAGGAAATGGTAATCAAAGACGGCCTCCTCGCCAGCAAGTCACTCCTCCTCAAGCTAGGCCACTAAATGGACAAAATGCACACGTGGCTCCACCAATCCAAATATTGAGACCCCCTCCTCCACCACCACAAGCACCAGCAGAGATCCCTCCACTACCATCGGGAGGGGAGGACAGGGCTATCTCTGTCATAAGTCTTGACAATGGTAAGGATAAAGGGAAAGAAAAAATGGAGGAAGCTGTTGCCATGCCAATAAAGAGAGTTAGGAGACAAAGAACTGATGAAATGGAAGCTTCAAAGCCGGATAAAGGGAATGAGGGTTCCTCCCAAGTGATAGGAGAAGGGAAAAGGAAGAGTAGGTCAAGGAGGCACATAGGAGTAGAAGACTTTCCACTTGGGGTAGGATCCATACCTTACGACCTGGTAGCAAATGTGAGTAAGCAAGGACCAAAGATTTCATGGCAGCAACTCCTCCACCTTTCCCCAAAGATGCGTAGAACCTGGTCTAAGATGGTCAGCACCAGGAGGGCTAAGGCAAAGTCAGTTGGGTCTATTAGTGCAAGAGGCATGAAGGATATCGTGCTAGTCATTGATGCAGAGATTAAGAGTCAGCAAGTCTCCAATGTGTACGTAGATGGTGGAGCCGAGATTTGTGTTATGACAGAGAAATTAATGCACAGGTTGGGTTTGGAAGTAAACGAGCAAACTTCCTTACAAGCTAAGATGGCAAATAATGTAAGGGTGGCTTGTGTGGGAAAGGTTAATGGAGTGAAGGTTTCAGCTTTTGGTGTTGCAATCTCAATTGATGCTTATGTGATCCCAACTAAGGGGGAGGGCTATCTGCTAATCCTTGGAAGACCTTGGCTTATGGCTATGAAAGCTAGGCAAGATAGGGAGACAGCTTCCCTTGAGTTGCGACCAAATCATAAGGTAGGTGGCAAGCAACAAAAAATTGTGTATGACATGAAGCAGGGTAGACAACAAGACCTAGAGATGGAGACTTCTATGGATGAATGGAGCACAAGTAGCTGCTCTTCATCTGAGGATGAGTCATCTGAGGAGGATGCTAGCTCTTTGGAAGTCATGGGTATAATACTGCGAAACCTAGAAGGAGAAGGTGGTCAAGACTCTCTAAACAAGGAAGAAGCCATAGGCTTAGAGGAGATGCTAGCTAAGGACCTACTAGAAGAAGAGAGAGAACCCTATTTGCAGGTACTAAAGAAGCATGTTGGCCTCTTTATAACTGATTATGAGCACATTAAAGGAGTGACGGTAACCCAACACCATATCCAATTAAAGGAAGGTGCCAAACCAGTGGTGCAAAGGCTAAGGAGATTAGGGCTAGTGCAACAAGATGCACTCCTAAAAGAAGTAAAAAGATTACTCAAGGCAGGATTTATCTACCCAGTGGAAGATTCTGAGTGGGTGTCTCCAGTTGTGGTAGCACCAAAAAAAAATGGAAAGTGGAGGGTATGTGTGGATTACAAGCCTCTAAACGCAGCCACAAAAAGGGACCATTTTCCTTTGCCTTTTCAAGATGAAATACTAAATGAAGTGGCTGGTCATGAAAGGTACACAGTGTGTGATGGGTACTCAGGCTACTTCCAAATCAGAATTGCAGATGAAGAACAAAGAAAGACTACCTTCATAACACCTTGGGGGTGTTTTACTTATAGAGTTATGCCTTTTGGTTTAACTAATGCCCCAGCTACTTTCCAGAGGTTTATGAACTTGGTGTTTCAACCTTACTTTGGTAAGTCCATACGAGTCTTCATTGATGATTTTTGCATTTATAGCTCTAGGGAAGTACATCTGTCCAAGGTTGATGAAGGTTTCACCCATCTGGCCCAATTGGGTGGGCAATTGAATAAAGACAAGTGCCACATAGGTGAGAGTAAGGTCACTCTACTAGGCCATGTTGTGTCTCAAGATGGTATTGAGGCTGACCCTGAAAAGGTAAAGACATTGTTAGCTTTACCTACTCCTTCAAACATGAAGCAACTAGTCTCCTTCATTCAAAAGGTTCGCTACATGGGACGATTCATACATCTCCTTTCTCAGGCAATCTATCCTTTGCAGAAGCTCACTAAACACACTACATTGACATGGAGTGAGGAGGGTGAAAGGTGGTTTCAAGAAGTTAAAACCATTTTGAGCTCATTGCCTGTCGTCCTACAACCCACATGGGGTGAATTATTCTATGTAAATCCTAGTGTAGGTCCAGAAGCTCTAGGAGCTGTCTTGATGCAAAAAGACCCAAAGACATCTCTCATGAGACCAGTCTACTTCTCTAGTAGAGTGATGACAGCTGCTGAAAAGGGTTTCAGCGCAACTGAGCAATTGGTGCTAGCTCTTAAGTTTGCAGTGGAGAAGTTTCGGGCTTACTTACTTCCGAGACAATTTGTGGTGATCACAACTGAGGAGGTTTTTCCATATGCCCTACAACACATGGAATTGTCTCAAAGAATAGCAAAGTGGGTGGTGCAACTTCAAGAGTTTGACTACACACTACAAGTAGAGGATTCCACCCGTGCTTGTTTGGCAGATGTCCTCACACAAAGGTGTTATGATAAGGCCAAGAAAGAGGCACCTAGTAAGGTACCGCCTATCTCGGAGCCTGAAGTTCTACTGGGAGCACACAATCTGTATTTTGATGGGGATTACAAGAGGACCAAAGACAAGGCATCAGCAGGCATAGTAATATTAGGTCCAGAGAAGGAGAAGATCTTTGCAAAAGGGTTTCATCTAAAAGAGGTTCATTCTAACAATGAGGCAGAGTACCATGCCCTTGTTTTAGGGTTGCAATGTTGTCTTTCTCAGGGCATCACAAAGCTAAATGTTTTTGCTGACTCCATGTTGATTGTTAAGCAAATGGTTGGTGTATGGGCCTGTAAAATGACAAATTGTCTGTTAAGATGAGGGAAGCAAAGGCCTTGTTGAAGGGTTTTAAAGAATTTCGAGTGCACTTTGTACCTAGAGATCAAAATCGAGAAGCAGATGCCTTAGCAGGTGAAGAACTACAAACTCTCATAGTAGGTGCTATCCTTGTGAAAATTCCTTTATACCAGGGAAAGGAGGAGCTGCATGATTTACTTTACTTTCTTGAGCATTGTGAAGCACCCTCTGGTATGAGTAAAAGTGAACATAGGTGGTTAGCACAAAAGGCTACCAGCTATAGCTTAGTGAATGAGGACTTGTATTGTAGAGGGAAAGATGCTGTCTTAAGGAGAGTTCCTGCATCCCAAGAGATAAAGGATATTTTGTTTAGTTGTCATGAAGGTGTGTGTGGTGGCCACTTTGCATAAGAGATTACTAGCAGAAAGATTTTACAAGCAGGGTTCACGTGGCCAAGCCTCCATCGAGATGTACAACATTGGTGCCGCACATGTGAGGTTTGCCAAAAAGCTGGACCAAGGCGTCTTACCCATGAAAATCAGCATCCAATCAAAACCTATGGGCCATTTGAAAAATGGGGGATAGATGCAATAGGGCCACTACCTTGCACTCAATCAGGGAAGGAATACATCATTATGGGGGTGGAGTACATGACCAGATGGGCAGAAGCTCGTCCCACAAAGCGCATCACAGCCAAGGACGTGAATGATTTCATTTTTGAATGCCTTTGTTGCCATTTTGGCACACCTTTGGAGATTCTCTCGGATAGGGGACCGGGATTTCGAGCTGATTTAGTCGGGCAATTGATGAGCAAGTTAAAAATCAAGCGCAGGCACTCGACACCATACTACCCTCAGTGCAATGGTCTTGTGGAAAAGGTAAATGGTCTTATATGTAAAATCATCACTAAGCAAGTGCATTTACATCCTAAGGCATGGGACAAACACCTAGATGCAGCACTTTGGGCCTACAGAACATCCTTTAAAACATCCTTGGGGTATACACCTTTTCACTTGGTTTACGGGCAAGAGGCACTATTGCTTATAGAAGTGGAGCTAGCGAGCCTCCGAGTTCTAAAAGCACATCAAGAGGATAGTCAAGAGAAGCAGGTGGAAGGAAGAATCATCGATTCGGAGCGGTTTGGGCTAGATCGAGAGTCAGCAGAAGTACTATGCAGCCCAGGCAGAGAAGAAACGAAAGAAGTTCAATCGCAACCTTGTCAAGAAAGGTATCAGGGAAGGTTCTTTAGTGCTCAGATACGACAATCGCTTTGATCGCAGGAAGGATGGTAAGTTCTTGCTTAAGTGGGAAGGCCCTTTTGTAGTGATACAGAGGTTCTCAATGGTAGTTACCAACTAGGTGACCTAGATGGTAAGGTACATCAGACCCCGGTAAATGGTTGGCGATTGAAGGCATCCTTACAGCTTGGAGAAGATGAAGGAAGCTCAAGGCACATTATAGAGAGTGTTTTACTTGGTGTACACTAGAAAGATAGATAGGCCTAAAATGATGGAAATATCTACAATGCACGGGGGAAAAAACCTCCTAAAGAGGGAAAAAATGCCCCTGTTGGTCATCAATGTGTTCACACACATCACTACCACATGTATATGGTAACAGAAGGAGGACCACATAGCTGGTTTTTTGCTTGGAGATGGAAGAGCTTGAAGTGTTGAACGAGCACTCTATCAATTTTTTTTGCCATGAGATGATTGCACTACCAGTGTAGAAACAAGAGGCCATTCTGTTGAAGAAAAAGCCACTTTCACCACTAGAACCAAATCCTAAAGAAGACTATGAGGGAGTCCCACTAACCTCAAAGCAAGTGTTGCTCGTCTTGGAGCGCCAACCTCTATGTCACAAAAAATGGTTTGAAAAGGGGCCGCAAGATGAGACGACATGCTCCCCAACACCTATGAATTGACCCAACATATTGCCCAATACCAAGAAGGAAATTTTGGGAGATACACTTTTTTTTAAAAATAACATAGGAGGAAATTAGTGGTAGATTACCCAGTTCTTGCAAAGCCTGCACAAAACCAGAAGCCAATTGACGCTCATCAAATGGAGGTACAATGTGAAAGATATGTCAGTTCAAAGCTAAAGTGCATTGTAGATCTAAGATGGACAGGGAAGATGGTTAGAGCTAGATTCAATATATGGATATGTAGAGCTCACTATGTGGATATGTCAGTCTTTTCAGATCGTCATTTGGAGTCCTGGTTGCTAAGTTATTGCCAGTCAAAGTTTCACTGGGCTAGTTCTGTGCCGGTTTGGTCACCTTGGCTAGTGTGCCAACTGAGGTTTTTGGAGCCTTGCCATGGTTTGTATGTGAAGTATACAATATGTGTAGGCCATAGGAAGTGAAAACACATCAAATGGAGTCCAGATCAGCAACATGCTTAGGTTTGAAGTTGGGGAGCAACTGTGGTAAAGTGATGCCATATGATTTTTTCCGATTTTGTTGTGCAGCTTGGATGGAGAGAGTAACAAAAAGCATAACATCTAGTTAGATAGGCATGAACAATACTTCAAAAGAGAGAGAAATTAAGCTATTGACAATAGTTGAGGACCGGATTTACATGGAGCCGGTCCCCCCTCCAAAAGGCTTTGTATTATAGGTTTCCCCCATCAAGGGAGACATTTTACAATACAATACTTTGTGTTCCTTCAATAACTTGCTGGTGCAATGAAGATGTAAGCTTCAAGCACCATGCACACACTTATAAAACACAACATCAATTCCCTCACGGCGGTCTCAGACCCAAGACCTCACACACCTTCAAAGATGGTGAGCTAGCGGGGTATGAGAGTAGATTGAGAGGAAGAAGGAGTATTCTTACGAGAAATAAGTATATCTCCTCACATAATCACTCATAAAAGCTTAGCATAGCTTAGTCTTTATCATGGTAGAGGAGATGAGCATGCATTGAAGCTTGGATCTTGGTTGGATTTGCATCACAAAGCCAAGAGTTGTTGGTGTAGGCCTCCCTTCTCACAAGCTTGGAGTAGATGATGAGCTTTCCATTAAAGCTTCAGAAGGAGAGAGAGTCTTATTTGCTTCACACATGAGGTTGTGTGAGTGTGTGTGTGATAATGCCTTGCCAAAATCAATCCCCTCTCTCTCTTGGTCGACCCCTCTTGCATTTTACTCATGTTGGCACCCCATTGGACCCTGTAAAGCTTAGCCAATGATAATTAAGAAGCATAAGTGATAGCCTTGTGAGATGTGTCCCCCTTTCCCCTTTTGTGAGAGATTTAGGTATTTAAATAATGCAATTAAACTCTCATTGTACCCCTTAGTCTTCTAGCCAATAGGAATCAGGCAAGCCATTGGGCTGCTCAATGCTCATTGGACCCCTTGGGAGACTATCCAACAGTCTTCTAGAGAGCTTAATTTCTATTGGTTCTTTTATCAAGTGTTTTTAAATGAATTAAACTAGATGTATTCTAGCCTAATTGTCATTGGTCAACCTCTATAACCATCCAATAGGAATTGAATGAATCTTGGGGGCAACTGGGCTAGGGAGCTGACATGTGTCCCCTATTCCCTTTGTGTAAAGGGAGTCTTCTAGAGTGTGTGCATGTTTCTCTCTCATCCCCTACTAAAAGGGCTTGCTAGAGTGTGTGCATATTTCTCTCTCATCCCCTACTAAAAGGGCTCGCCCCCTCCAAGATAGGGATGTGGGAAGACTTTGGAGTCTTCCCAGACGCATCCAATTTGCCCTATGTTTTGACCATTGGACCTAACCTTTTGAATTTTGGAACCTTAGCATTTTGGAAGTCTTAATGGGATGAACCTTAGGGTCTTTGAAGCCCATTGTTGCACATTGCTCTTTTGCAGATGGTCCCCCCTTTGGATCCCTATTTTCCCTCCTTTGGATCCCCTATTGTGGCCAGTCTGCCAGCTTAACAATATTCTAGCTTTTTCTCCCCTAGTACTTCCCCATATTAAATGATCAGTTTATCATGAGAAAATCATTTAGGAGAATTAGATATTAGTTATTATGACATTACCTCTCTCTTGAAATCATAGTCGTCCTCAACTATGGGGTAGAGAGGATAAAGCCTGTTCATTAGACCTTTTTCTAGCGGGTAGAGGATCCCTATCTTAGCCTTTGGCATCATTCCAAAATGGATGACTAATCCATTTGGAACTTGAGAGCCTAAGCTGATGCAAGCATGTCTGCACATAAGTCTTATCAATCTTCCATAGTAGAGTGACAAGCTCTACTTGTGTTTGGGAGACGTCGTCTCCGCAAAGTTGATTCTAAGCATGCATACTTCTTAACATTTGTGCTCAATAAAGAAAAAGAGAGTCTTAAAAGACAAAAATTTGTTCATTTTAAACATTTGTACGTTTGCTTAATCTTGGGAAGCATTGTAAGCATTGGCAAGGTTTACGTTATCCTTTAATTGTATGCCTTGCATCCATCTAGCATCTTCTAAAGGGGGGATATTTCGAGGCGAGTACTTTTTGGCGAGCGCTTTTTAGGAATCAGGTGAGCAGATTCCTAAAAAGATTCTCTCTTCCTCTTTGTGGACTATATCTATCTCTCTCTTTGAGAGAGAGAGAGAGAGAGAGAGAGAGAGAGAGAGAGAGAGAGAGAGAGAGAGAGAGAGAGTTGAGACATAGTCAAAGATATGGAAGCTAAACAAATTGTTTCAAAAACAATATAGACAAGGGTACTTAAAACAAGAACTCCCATTAATAATAAAGTTACATTTTATTGAGCTTGCATTACATAAGCAAGAAGTGTTCATCTTCTGGAAGGCCCGGTTTTAGGAGTTGATGTGCTCCCTTCAATTGGCATATTAAGATTCACCACGTTGCTTAGCTGCTGCCTCATTTCCTCCTCATCCTCCTCTGTGATGAGCCCAATCTTCTTCCAGCAAGAGAAAGCAAATTGTCTCATCTCGTTCAAATTGATTAAGCTCCGCATATTGAGTTCCTTGCGGCATTGATAGAGGTGATACATGGTGATGGTTGCCTTTAGAGCCTGACAAAACCAGTCGGCTCCATACAATGCCTCTCCATTTGGAATGGCTTCCATGGCATCCCACGCAGACTTTATTTTACTCTCAAGATCGTCGGACATTGTGAAAGAAAGAGAGGTGTGCTAGGAAGCTAGTGAACGCTTTCACAAAAATAACTCAAGCTATGGCAATTTATAGCCACTGTGGTAATATTATATTATTTTTTACACGATTTGACACATAAACAACCAATACTCAAATATGAAAAATAGTTGCAAATGAATGTATCCAAATGTGGCCATCCTAAGATAAAATTAGAAAGTAGTACAATTGTCTAGGTAAAGCATACTAAGAAAAAGTGAGCATTGACAAATGCTATGCATCCATGCCTGGATAAGTCCAGCTTCGACTCAGTGCCCTGAAGATATCAACATCTGCCAGGATTGGTTGATGGATAAACATGTTCTCATTTTGGCTTAGCCCTAGCACGCGCAGATAAATAAAATAAAAATGTTTACATGCAAGATATGGTTTTTGCTTTGACACCCGTTCCATGATGTCTGGACATGTGCATGATGGCTAGTTGCTAATACAAACTTTGTACATCTCGACATGACCATCTTCACTTTTTGTCTCTACTTTGAAGACCTCACTAACACCATCTGCTGCACATATCTCTTCTACAACCTTCGCTCTTAGGGCTAGTGCTAGACTGATCTTACGAGCAGCATCCTCAAAAATGGAAGTCTGATACCGTACACGCAGACCATCTCGCACTGTGGCTCTTGCACTGCCTTCAGGAGTGGATGTATCTTTTGACTTGAAAGGAGAGTTTGTCATATTTTGTTCTTGAGCAACTGGCGTTAAATTAGATACTCCTTCTTTGCTTAGCTCCACTTGATACCCCCCTTCATGCAATATTTGCACCTCATCCTCCGATAGGTTGGTGCCCACATGCACGGGCCAAGTGTGTGGTGGATGCTGAGGCTGCGGCTCAATGTTCTGGTCTACTATATGACAATGCAAGACATGATCCGGACAAAACCAAAACCATTGACGCACCACACCATTTGGATATTTTTGATATCCTTCAAACGATGGGACTGGTATACCAAGGCTAGAACCTGCTATACTGCATCCACACCTGCGTCCTCCTCTTGGTGTGCCGCTACATGTAATCCTACTACCTTGTGGAGTTCGGCGTATGGCCCACATTGCCTCATTGACCTTGCGCTCAACTACATACTGCCCACCAGAACCTATACTTCGTTTTGGGGTTTGTGATATCCCTTCTTCTACAAAGTTGATCTTACGTGGTCTTCCACACTTCTTGCGATCTTTGGTGACCGAGTTGTACTCAGGCCTATGTGATGCATCATCTTCCACGTTGATAACCTCATTTGGCTTCCGTTTTTTGCGTTGACGTCTCCTTATCTCCTGTTAATGGAGTTGGTTGTTTATACATTGGAGTGCCCTCAGTAGCCGCATTCACTGCTCTTATCACTTGGCTAGGAAGTTTTTCATTGCGTTCCGTAAGCTTTTGTATTGATGGACCCTTCCCAATGTGTTTTCCATGGCTGTATGAAATGGCCTTTGTGCTCTGTAAGATGGAATTCGCAAGGCCGGTTGTACATGCATCATATAATGAAATGCGTTTACGGAAACCCTCCCTTGCTAGCCAGCTGCCATGTTTTTTCTCTGTAAGGTTAGTGCGTGGAGTGTTTGGTCCATCAGAGCTACTTTCTACGCATGTCATACTGCCACCCCAATGTGCAATACAAATTTCCCACCAACTAAGCCATGAATCCATGTATGGAATGTTACGGTCTATGCAATGACCATTACGCCACCATCGGCGTATCAGACGAGCCTCTGCTGCTGTAGCCTCTTTTGTTGGTGCTTGCCTCCTCCACCTCTCACACATTTCTTTGTGTGTGTGTTGAGAAGATTGCACCAAATACTTCATTGTGTGTTGATTCAAGCTTTGCTTCCAATGGAAAAGAAAATGACGGGAGCAAAGCGAACCCCGAACCCCCGACGGCCTCTAAAACACCGGGGACCAAATGGTGCGCCTCGAGCCTGTCACAGTAAAGCAAACAGGGGGCACCACCTAGCTTGAGCGGCTAGGACGCAAACAACATACCACCATAACAAAGTTTTCATCCAAGAGAGATGGATGCTTGGGAGTAATGATGAAGAGGAAGGGGAATGAGATCAAGTGAGAGAGAGAGAGAGAGAGAGTAGCGGCTTAGTACTTAGGTACCATAGAAGGATGGCGAATCCGCACACCCTTCACACATACACAAGCTCACTCCAAACACAAGACTAGGTGGCAATTCCGCACACCTCACATGGACAAAACATTGCAAGAAACATACTCACAAAACCTCAAGCTTTATTTAGAGAATAAGGAGATGAAATGGGGAGCATAGGGTAGGGGAAAGAGAAGGGAGAGAGTGGTAGAGCACATGGTGGATAGGTGGGAGATGATGGCGAAGACTTGCACGAGGGTTATGGCCATCATCCTTCATTTAGCTACCCTTCATCTTCCATAGCCCAAGGGTGTAGAGGTCATGCTCAAGAGGAGCATGGTGGTTGCGGTGATGGTGATGGTGTGGGTGTGTGTGTGTGCACTAGGCGCACACAGTGCATAGTGTACTCTTTGGTGATGTTGTGTGTGTTCTTTAGTGTGATGGTGACCCCTCTTTATATAGGGGAGGAGGGGGGGAGAAATTCTAGAATTTAGAAATGAAGAAATCATTATCTACACAGGCCATGTGACTGCGGGCCCCAGTTGTCTAGCTGTGTGTATATGTGCCAGAACAGCAGTCTCATGAGAGAGAGACTAAGAGAGAGAGATGGGTGAATGGAAAAAAGAGAGGTGACATGGAGAATAAAGTAATTACAAGAGGGGAGAGAGGGGAGTGTGTTCAGAGGTGAATCTGTGTGCAGATGTGTGTGAACACAAGAAAAATCAGGTAACCACCGGGTGGGGATGGATCTGTGGGCCCCTTTTTCAGTGAAACTGAGTGTGTGTGAGTGTGGGGGAGGTTATCTGGCTACAGGATAGGAGACATGGCACCCTTTAGAGAGAGAGGGGGATATTTGGGTCATGGGATATGATAGGAGAGAGAAAAGGGGGGTGGGGTATACTGTTTTGGAAGATAGGAGAGGTGGCATGTGAGTTAGAATGTATTATTGGTTAGTTAGAATGTATTATTGGTGAGGGGTGGGGTAGCTTGAGGGGAGAGGGGAGAAAGAAAGGAGAAAGGACGAGGGGAAGAGAGAGGGGGTTGACCTTTTGAGTGGAGGAGAGGAAAAGGGACACATGGCGGGGCAGCAGTGAAGAAAAAGGAGGCAAGGTGGGGATGGGTTGCCCCGCAGGCATGAGGTGGCCTATTTTACCTTTCTCATATATTTACATAATCATACTTTATTTTTTTTCTTAATTTTCCAATGCCTTTTATCACTCCCTCCCTAAGAGGAGGTTTTCATGGGGTGGGGACGAGAAAAGAGAGGTATGGGAGCTTGGCTTGTGAAAAGCCCCCATCATTAGCCCTCCCCTTTTGGGGCTAGAGGCATTTATGTCTCTAGCTCATCTGTTTGATCATTATAGTCGGAGGTGGTGACTGATGGTGTGTCCTCATCTGGAATGTCAATAGGTGGAGCCTTGTCAAATCGAAGAAAATAAGGTTTAAGTCGCCAACCATTTACCCTGGTTTTATGAAGTTTTCCATCAGCCTCCAGAAGCTGGTAGCTTCCATTGGCATACTTTTTCCTGACGATGAAAGGGCCTTCCCATCGGAGCAGAAGTTTCTTATCCTTGCGCATGCCGAAGCGATTGTCGTAGCGGAGCACCAACATTCCTTTCTTCAATTCTTTTTTCCGGAGATGCTGGTTAAAGCTAAGCCGTCTATGCTCTGCTTGCGCCGCATAATAATTTATTGGTTCTTCTCTGTCCAGCTGCAGTTTTTCCAAGTTGATGATGTGATCTCTCAAATGCATGTTGGGCTGTTGAAGTTGGCTTGCCATTACTCTGAGACTTTGTAGTTGCACTTCAATGGGCAAGATTGCTTCCTTACCAAATACTAGATGATACGGTGTGAATCCCAATGATGTACGGAATGAAGTTCTGTAGGCCCATAAAGCTGGTAGTAGGTACTTATCCCAGTCTCCAGGATGATTGTTTACCTGCTTGGTAATAATTTTAGAAACCATTCCATTTACCTTTTCAACTAGGCCATTACATTGAGGGTAATATGGTGAAGAGTGCCTCCTTGTAATGCCCAATTTCTGCATTAATTCTCCTACCAAGTCTGCTCTGAAACTTGGCCCTCTATCAGAGATGATCTTTAAAGGTGTGCCAAACCTACAACATATGTGCTCGTAGATAAATTTAGCTACCTCTACCGCTGTGATTCTAGTGGTGGTTGTAGCCTCTGCCCATCTAGTCATGTAGTCGACCCCTATGATAATATAGAATTTTCCTGAGTTGGCCCTAGGTAATGGCCCAATGGCATCGATACCCCATTTTTCAAATGGGCCATATGAGAGAATAGGTGTCTGTGGTTCATGCATAAGTGACCTAGTGCCGGCCTTTTGACACAACTTACACGTTTTGCACCAGTGGTGTACATCACGGTTGAGGCTAGGCCATATGAAGCCTTCCTGTAAGATTTTCCTACTTGTTATGTCTAGGGCAAAGTGACCACCACAAACCCCGTCGTGATAGCTAGCAATTACTCCTGTGATTTCCTGAGAGAGAGGGACCTTCCTGAGTATTTGGTCCTTACCCTTACAGTTCAAACCGTCATTGATGAGTCGATACCTTGTGGCCTTCCGCGTCAGCCATTGCTTCTGTCCCTTTGTTAAATCTGATGGGCATTCCCCTGTTTCCAAAAAATGCATGATGTCAGGCAAGGCATTGTGAGCGGGATGAAAACACACACAGCGCCTCTATAACGACCCGACACACACTCTTGGGAAGATACACACACACACTATGGGGCACCACTCGGCTTAGACAACACACCTGGCCGAGACAGGGAACACACCTCTGGAGTGAGAGGAGAGAGACTATCCACTTGCCCACTCCACACAGACACACACACACACACACACACCCAAAAAACTCAGCTCAAAAGAGGAGAATTTCTGATGTTTAGATACAGTTGAGCTTGGGCCAACACCAATGGGGCAAATAGCTCACACAATATGGGTAAAACAAGCCAGATACAATCACAAACTAGAGCAGAAACTTCGCTCATAGGAGAAACTTACACAGAAAAACAGCAGAAAAAGAGTGAGGAATTTTGCAAAATGGACAGCGCCATCGCGTCCGGAACGGCCCAAAACCCCAGTCTACAATGTCAAAGTGCTCAAATCCGACCTCGGATGAGCAGTTTACGGCCAAAACAGGCTCCAAAATGAGCAAAAACACAGCTGCGGCTGTTCCTCCTCTCTTCTCCACGTTTTTTCTGGTCTTCTCTCTTTTTTTTTAGTTCCCACACTCAGATTTCTTATTTGGGCACCCTTGGCCTTTTAGATGACCTCAAACGGACCCCGAACAGGCCAAAAACTGACCTCGCAGTGCATAGTTGTCACCTTTTTGCATCATTCGCACACCTGGCACTCAGCTTTTTTCCAATAATGCATCTCACCACCACGTGAAGTGGCCCCAAAAAGTGGTCCTAATGATGACCTTTTTGCATAACTCTCACAAGAAAACACCCACGTTGTGTCCGTCCTCATCCGCGTGCAAATATTGACCTCGCTCGCCCTCCTGACGCCACTAGATGCCATCTGATGCACCTGCTGACCTCATGTCATTGGCCCGCGGATAGCTTCCTTGAGAAGTTTTACGTGCTACCAACTCCTCCTTATTGTAGAAAAAACACACTAGTATTGATAATAGTGAAAATCGCTGCACTATGTACATGCTATCCTAGCTGTACACATGTGGGCCCCACGCAACCACCTGGCTCTGGAAAATGGGCAATCCTTTATTCGATGCACCATGCATGTATATGTACATATGCGCAATCCCTTGCTCCAAAAAACTCCTGACATAATTTGCCCACCCCCTAGCCTGCTAGAGCATTCATGCTCAGCAGCAACAACACTAGTAGATGCTCATTCCACCTGGATCCCACACAAAAACACTTGGCATTCCTTGCATCAAAAGCTTAATCAAACTTTCACCTGGTTCCCAAGGAAAACCTGTAGAGATGCCATTTATCAACCTCCCATCAAGAAAATCATCAATTACTTTGGCATAGACATGCATGTGCAAATATATCTCGTTCTCCATAGCTGAGAGGTCTCCACTGATCATTTGCGTCATTAATTCCTGCTTCTTTGACAACTCAACCTTGGTTTGCATCAGCCCTTCAATCACTTCATAAGGCCCTTCACTTTCATCTTCAACCTCATTCGCAAATGCAACTAAACCAATCTCCTGGATTTCTTTGTCCATCAAAAGAAATGCAACATCAGCATCCTCATCACTGCTGGTAGTGCTATCACTGTCCTCATCTGTCACCGTGGAAGAGTCTTCATCACTAGACTCATCCTCATCTTCATAAAGCTCCTCTAATCGTTTCCTTGTGTCCATATTATAAAGCTTCTTGGTACCTGTCTTTCCATAGAGGCTAATCGTACCATGTCGCCAATCTTGAACAGCTCCCACTGCACGTAACCATGGTCTGCCCAGTATAATAGGATATGCTCCCAACCCTGCTGGCATCAAATGAAAAGCAACCACTGCCTTTGCATCATATGCCTCCACTTCTAAGCTCTTTACAACACCCAAGCATTTTACTTTTTGATGGTTTGCCAATCTGATCCGAAACCCTGACACCCCAGCCACTGTGAGACCCATCTTCTCAACGCATGAGTGTGTTATGACGCATATTTGGGCTCCGCCATCCACATAACCTTGTCCCAAATTTTTCCTTTTATGCCACACATCTACTATTGGACAAATGTCTGGTAGCTCGTCCATTGCCAACACCTTCACTGAACCTCTCTCTGGCTCTTTCTCCATTGGGTTAACCATCCTCTTCCACTGTCGCTTTAGCTTAGGCACCATCTCTATAAGCTGCCCAAAAGTAACATCTGCCTTCCTGATCGTCAGATCCTCCCTCAAGTCATAGCTTAATTGCCCATCCCCTAGTGGAAAATCTGAAACATGAAACTTTCGACGAGCTCTCCTTTTTCTCTTGGCCTTAACATCCTCACCTTCATGGCTCTTTCCTTTCTTCTTACTAGGACCTGGGGCACTTCTTCCTTCCTTATCCTCTGTGGTCTTCTTCCCAATAGGCATCACTAATGTATCCTCTAGCTTTGATGCCTTCTCCAAGGTGACTACACTTAGCACTTTTGTCTTTCCCTTTTCCTCCTGGGTCAGTCCACTGGTTCCTTCGTCTCCCTTAATTTCGATGCCATAATCATTTGACCTAGTTAGCACCTGTCTTGGCAATGGATACATGTCTCCCCCCATCTTTGGTGGCTTATCACATTGCGGGCTGATGTGACCCAACTCTCCACAATTATAACATGTGGGCGTCTGCCTCCAAAACCTACCATTGCTTTGTCCAACACCATTCCTAGGCCTTTCTTCACTTCCTTGCTGATTTGCAACCCTCCCTCGACCTCGATTTTTTCCCACTTGACCTAGCATGTTTAGGCTAAGATTCTTCATCAAATCTACCATTTGCCTCATGTCTTGCCTTAGCCCATCATCTTGCACTGCTGTAGTGACCACTGCTGGCATAACCTGAGTAGTAACAGGAACTACTGGTTCATGATGAACCCCTGACATGCGCCCTTGTAAAGACTCTATAGGCTGAAATTCAGACCTTATTGGCAAAGACTCCACCCCTAACTGACTCATTTTCCTCAGCTTCCACTCTTTGTTCCTTGCTACCTCTAGTGCATCCTCATATGTCCTAGGCTTCTTTAGCTCCACTCTCCAACGTATATTCTCCCAAAGACCAGCCAAGAACCTGTCCTTCTTCATCATGTCAGGCGGGGGTACCTGTGGTGCTAAAGCCTTGCACATTCGCTCCCATGCCAATGAAAACTTACGTATGTACGCATCTACTGGCTCACCTTCCTTTTGCACCAAAGCCTGTACTTCTTGCCACACCTTGTCAGGATCTTCTATCTTCACAAACTCCACTTCCAACCCATGTCGTAGATTGTCCCAACTCAACCTTACAGGTGGATCAGCCACACACAACTCCTCTTCAAATGCTTTAGACCAAACTCGTGCATCACTCTTCAAACAAATTTGGAGAAGGCGTAACATTTGCGTAGGGTCATGAATCTGGTTGCTAATGCAGGCAATCTCCATCTTTTCCAAAAATTCTTCCACATCTTCATCACTTCTTTCATGAAACTCCGGATAAGAGAAAGCCATGGCTACCCAAATTATGATGCTTTGAGAACCCCTTCGAACACACGTGCAAGAACCCAAAACTTTTCACTACCCAATCCCCAGAAACTTCAATGGAGCTCAGCTTTAGATAAGGACAAACACATGCACATCAAATGAGTTTTCATAGTTGATCATCGAAATTACAACAGGCAAAGGACATTCCAGGATCTCTCTCAATCTTCTTGGCCCAAACATAAAGACTATGCGCTGCTGGAAAAAGATCTTCCTGGACACATGAACATTAATCTGAATTCTTTGAGTTAAATGAAAAGGAGTGAACTGAGGGCCATTTTGATCATCCATTAAAGCCAACCATGAAGCTCCCAAGAAGGCACACCTGACTCAACCTCTGATTTTGCCAAAATTTCAGCAGCATAACAGCATAAATGGCTCAAAATACCAAAAAACCAGCCATCATAACTTGGAAAAATTTTGGCAGAGTTTCCCCAGAAGTAGAGCAGTGTGAACCCAAAATATAGACTGTCTATGTATGCATAAACTGCCAACAATAGAACCCGAGCATCAATTAGGAATCACTAGTACATAGCCTATGGCGAGGTCACAAAAAGGGTGCTCCAGCTACCTGTATCACCGAAAGGATCTCTACATTTGAGAATCCCCCAGCTCAATAAAAACCTCACGCTATCGACCCTCACACGAAGGCTAATGCAAATCGCGTATAGTCAAGTCTCAGAAATGACTATCTTCCAGACCAAGTCTCAGAAATGGCTGGGACTGCCAAATACAACCAACTATGGCTCCACAAATGCGTACAATGGCAGTTTCCACAAGTAACGTACAATCCAGCAGACAATGCGCTCAAATAGGCGCCAAGTGATGCATACCCACAACAACTGCAAGTGACATCACTGCTAGTATATCACTATACTCCAGCTACCTGTACCTGTGTGAATCACCTGTACCTATACCTGTACCTGTAACCTGTAATCTCGAAGCTCGAAGCTCGAAGCAGAAGGTACTCGAAGAAGATCCTCCGTGGGGGCACCAAAAGAATGTGAGCGGGATGAAAACACAAACAGCGCCTCTATAAAGACCCGACACACACTCTTGGGAAGATACACATACACACTATGGGGCACCACTCGGCTTAGAAAACACACCTGGCCGAGACAGGGAACACACCTCTGGAGTGAGAGGAGAGAGACTATCCACTTGCCCACTCCACACAGACACACACACACACACACACACCCAAAAAACTCAGCTCAAAAGAGGAGAATTTCTGATGTTTAGATACAATTGAGCTTGGTCCAACACCAATGGGGCAAATAGCTCACACAATATGGGTAAAATAAGCCAGATACAATCACAAACTAGAGCAGAAACTTCGCTCATAGGAGAAACTTACACAGAAAAAAAGCAAGAAAAGAGTGAGTAATTTGGCAAAATGAACAACGCCATCGCGTCCGGAACGGCCCAAAACCCCAGTCTACAATGTCAAAGTGCTCAAATCCGACCTCGGATGAGCAGTTTACGGCCAAAACAAGCTCCAAAATGAGCAAAAACACAGCTGCGGCTGTTCCTCCTCTCTTCTCCACGTTTTTTCTGGTCTTCTCTATTTTTTTTCAGTTCCCACACTCAGCTTTTCTAGTTGGGCACCCTTGGCCTTTTAGATGACCTCAAACGGACCCCGAACAGGCCAAAAACTGACCTCATAGTGCATAGTTGTCACCTTTTTGCATCATTTGCACACCTGGCACTCAGCTTTTTTCCAATAATGCATCTTGCCACCACGTGAAGTGGCCCCACAAATTGGTCCTAATGATGACCTTTCTGCATAACTCTCACAAGAAAACACCCACATTGTGTCCGTCCTCATCCGCGTACAAATAGTGACCTCGCTCGCCCTCCTGACGCCACTAGATGCCATCTGACGCACCTGCTGACCTCATGTCGTCGGCCCGCGGATAGCTTCCTCGAGAAGTTTTACGCGCTACCAACTCCTCCTTATTGTAGAAAAAACACACTAGTATTGATAATAGTGAAAATCGCTGCACTATGTACATGCTATTCTAGCTGTACACATGTGGGCCCCACGCAACCACCTGGCTCTGGAAAATGGGCAATCCTTTATTCGATGCACCATGCATGTATATGTACATATGCACAATCCCTTGCTCCAAAAAACTCTTGACAGCGTCACTGCCTTGAAATAGAGGGAGCTTTAGCTTTATTGCTCCAACCACCACTTCTTGTAGTCTTTCACTTGCTAGGGCATATGCTTCTTGGTTTTGAGCCTTTGGGATATGGTGTATTTGAACTTCTTCAAACATACCCAACAAGGTTTTTACACCACTTAAGTGAGTCCTTAAACTAGGATTCTTGCATGTCCATGATCCATTTACTTGCCTTACCAGAAGTAGAGCATCCCCAAATACATTAAGGAGTTGTACACCTTGCGAGACGCACCATTGTAGACCCTTGGTTAGTGCTGTATACTCAGCTTCATTGTTAGAATGTGAATTTAACAATTGGCCCAACGAAAATACCTTTGTCCCTTTGTCATCAAAGACCACTATGCCTGTAGCTGCTTTGTCAGACGCTCGCTTGTAGGCTCCATCAAAATAGAGAGAGTATGCTCCTTCTACCATTGGTGGTACTGGAGGTAATCGGACTTCTCCTCCCTTAGATTGCTTCTCCTTCCTTTCAAAGACTTGGTAGGTCATGAGTCCCCCCAAACTTTCCCTTGTTGTGATTTCTACCTGTACCGTGTAGTCAAACTCTTGCAGACGAACTAGCCATTTAGTAATCCTAGCAGACACATCCATGTGTTGTACAACATAGGGAAATATTTCATCCATGGTTAGAATCACAAATTGCTTAGGCAGCAAATATGACCTAAACTTTGTAGTTGCGAATCTAAGAGCTAGGACTAAGTGTTCCACATGGGTGAAACCTTTCTCTCCTGCTGTCATCATTCGACTAGAGAAGTAGATTGGCCTCATGAAAGATGTCGTCGTATCCTTTTGGAGTAGCACATCCCCCAATGAGTCATCACCAACACTTGAGGTGACATAGAATTTTTCATCCCACTTACGTGGTGAGATAGTTGGCAGAGTGGCTAAGAACTCCTTTGCCTTGTTGTAGTGATGTTCGCTTTCCTCGTCCTAGGTGAAAGTTGATCTTTGAGTGAGTTGTTGCAGTGGTAGAACAAGTTGTGATAGTAGATGTATGAATCTACTTAAGTACCTCACCTTCTGTAGAAAAGAGACCAGTTGACGTGCGGTCGTTGGTGAAGGTAGGGCTATGAGTGCGGACACCTTACTTGGGTCGGCGTTGATACCTTTTGCTGAAATTTCATGGCCTAGTAGAATGAATTTACTCTCCCCAATGTGGCATTTATACACATTTAATTGCCCACCTAGGCTCTGCAACCTGGACAAACCTTCAGTTACCTTTTCTAAATGTGAAATACGGAAGCTATATATACAAAAATCATCAATGAACACTCTTATGGATGTTCCAAAGAATGGTTGAAAAACATATGTGACATATCTTTGGAATGTGGCAGGTGCATTCATGAGACCTAATGGCATAACCCTGTATGCAAAACAACCCCATGGAGTGATAAAAGTGGTTTTTAGCTGATCTTCCAAGGCTATAAGTATTTGAAAGTATCCAGAATAACCATCACAGACGGTATATCATTCAAAACCTGCTACTTCATTCAGAATGTCATCCAAGAAAGGGAGAGGAAAGTAGTATCTCTTTGTAGTTGCATTTAGTGGTTTGTAGTCCACACAGACCCTCCACTTACCATTCTTTTTAGGCGTCACCACTACGGGTGACACCCATTCTGAGTTTTCTACAGGATAGATGAATCCCGCTTCCAGCAGTTTCCTTACCTCGGCCAAGAGTGCCTTTTCTTGTATGACCCCCAGTCGTCGTAGCTTTTGCACAACTGGTTTTACCCCTTCCTTCAGCTTAATATGATGTTCCACCACTGTAATGCCTGTGATTCTTTCATAGTTTTCAATGAACAGGTTAGGAAATCCCATCAACATTTGCAAAAAACTATCTTTCTCCTCAAGTGTTAATTCCGTAGACAACATACCCTTCAACCTACTTCCTCCTAGGCCAGGTGATTTGCTCTCCTCTTCATTGGGTTGCCCTTTTGGTGATGGATCACCAGTTGTGCTTACCCTTTGTGGACCCTTCATAATGATACCCATCACATCAATGGAAATGTCAGTTTCGTCGGTGGATGTGGTCTCCTCCTCAGAACTGGAAGATTTGCTAGTGGTTTCATTTGCCAATGTTTCCAGATTCATTTGCTTCTGCTTGCCAATCCTCATGTCGTAGTAGATTGTCTCCCCTTTCTTACCGGTCATGCGTAGAAGGCCAGTACCCCAGTCCTGTTTTTCCTTCATGGCCATCAACCATGGCCTTCCCAAGATTAGTGGATAGCCCTCCCCCTTAGTAGGCATTACAAAAACATCTACCTCTACCTCAGTGTTGAAATCTTTTATTTTCACGACACTTATCACACCCACACACTTTACTTTTGCGTTGTTTGCCATCTTTGCCTTGCATGGAGAAGGCCTGTCAACCTCGAGCCCTAATCGAAGCATCATAGCTTTGCTCAATACACAGATTTGTGCACCTCCATCAATGTAGGTGTTTCCAACCCTCTTTCCTTTTATGTTTACGTCGACAATTGGAAGGATGTCATCCATGTTGCAACCCGAAATTGCTCCGGCTACCTTTGTTTTGGAGCGTCTTGGAATTACCATTTTGGACCATTGTCGCCTTACTTTAGGTGCAAGATGTAGCAGCTGTGGCCATGTAATCTTCGGTCCTTGCTTTGCCACATCCAATGTTAGATCATAGGGCTTAGAACTTTCCCCTAGCTGGAAGTCGGTGATGCCCAATTTCCGTCGTGGCCTGGATGGCCTCTTGCTAGTCTCTCCTCTCATGCTTCTCTCATCATCTGATTGTGTAGCTTTCTCCCTCCTAGATCTTTTCACAGTCATGGCTTCAAGTGGTTCTAGAAAGGTTACCTTCTCCTTACCCTTGTCCCTCTCCTTTGCTCTGGGTGGATCCACTACTACGGCTTTTCCTTTCTCTTCTAGCCTTATGATGTTTACAGGGCGATCAGGTGGTGGTGCTGGTGAAAGAGGTGGGATGGATACTTGTGGTGTTGTCTGGGGTGGACGTAGAATTTGAGTTGGTGGGGCTGGTGCTTGGGGTGGGGGTGTTCTTTCTCTAGGGGGCGACAATTGGTTCGTCCTACCTCCTCTATTATAGTTTTGTCGTGGTTTGGGACAGTAGTACATACCGTGATCGTCTTCTCCGCAGTTGTAGCAATGATACTCCCTATTTTGTCGTCGTGCTCTTCCAGGGTCTTCATCTCTTTCTTGACTCCTCCCTTGCTGTATTAAGTGGACAGAAAAATTCTGCAGTTGGTCAGTAATATGGGCCAACATATCTTGTTGGTCATCTCTTACCCCAAGAGCCGGTGGTGGTGGTGGAATGGTGGTTGTCGTAGTTGCTGGTCGACGCGATGTTCCTGCTTCTGTTGACTCGGCTTCTTTGGCTTTCATTCGCAGCTTCTTGTCCTTAAGGCGAGCAATCTCAACGGCTAAATCGTACGTAGCCGGGAATCTACCTTTCACCTTCTCCTTGAGAAGCGGCCATAAGCCATGCGTGAACCGATCTTTTTTTAGGAAATCAGGTGCAGCTTCCCCCCTTGCCAATGACTCAACCCACCGTTCCCACAAATCCACAAATTTGGACTCATAGGTGGCATATTCTAAAAGACCCTCCTGCTTCAAGTCTCTCAGCTTGTCCCACAACTTTTCTGAAGTGGTACCTCCCCCAAAGCGCCTCTTAAAAGCGGTTTTTAAGGGCTCCCAGTCACCCTTGGTTGCTTATGGAAGTGTATTGTACCATGATCTAGCTTCTAGCTTCATGAGATGCTTAAAGATTCTAACCCGGGATTCATCTGTATCTTTGTTGCTCACTACACATGCTACTTCAAAGTCATCTAGGAAGTCTGTTACCAAATCCTCCCCCTTCTTTCCTTTAAATGTTGGAAATGCTACACTTGCCATGATTACTGAGAGAGAGCTAGAAAGACACACTGCTTAACTTGCAAATTTTTTTTTCTTCTTTACAAGGAGGCGTGTATACCCTCTTATACTAGGACATAGATTAAAACTTCAAACGGTACATTGCCTTGTACCAAAGGTAAGACAAATGACTGATCTGATGCCAGAACCTCAAAAAACCGCTCCCCATCCAGCATGGTGTCAATGACGTGCTGGTAGTGAGCCTTCAAGTCCAGTATTACCTTGATTGAGCGTACACGTGTTGGTATGTGTGATCTGTCTTGAGGTACGTTGTACTGATTCATGTGAAGCTTAGAGGTGCTTAGTCACTATCCAAGCTTGTGGGAGAGGGTGGAGTTCTTTCCTGAAAAAAACTCAGTAGATCCCTAGTTTCTCTAGTGAGAGTGTGAGCCAATGCTTCTGTTATCTGTGCTGCAGCATTAGGTGTGACTTGGAAACTGACTATGATAATTACCTTGGTGACTTGAGTTACCTGATTCTCAAAGTAGAATAGTGTTGATTCTCTATTGTGCAGAGCTCCTTCCATCTTGTTGTTGTTGGTTGGTTGTAGGTTGCGGACATGGTTTCGACCTTCTCCTTCTTCTTCTTGGCACTCGGCCTATGTATATCCACTGGGTTTGGCGTGTTGGTTGACTCTCCCACTGTAAATCGATTATCGTTACGCCTGGCACTCGAGCTTCGATGGAGATGCGGAGTTCGTCTAGTTGTGCTTGGAGCTCTTCTTCTTCTGTCGTCCAATTAGCAAATCGTGCTAGACATTCATCCATTCACAATAGTTTAGGGGTTTCAATCTTGTAAACTAAAGGGTTTCATGAAAAGATCGTCAGTGGGGGCACCAAATGACGGGAGCAAAGCGAAACCCGAACCCCCGACGACCTCTAAAACACCGGGGACCGAATGGCACACCTCGAGCGTGTCACAGTAAAGCAAACAGGGGGCACCACCTAGCTTGAGCGGCTAGGACGCAAACAACATACCACCATAACAAAGTTTTCATCCAAGAGAGATGGATGCTTGGGAGTAATGATGAAGAGAAAGGGGAATGAGATCAAGTGAGAGAGAGAGAGAGAGAGAGAGAGAGAGAGAGAGAGAGAGAGAGAGAGAGAGAGAGAGAGAGAGTGTATAGCGGCTTAGTACTTAGGTACCATAGAAGGATGGTGAATCCGCACACCCTTCACACATACACAAGCTCACTCCAAACACAAGACTAGGTGGCGATTCCGCACACCTCACATGGACAAAACATTTCAAGAAACATACTCACAAGACCTCAAGCTTTATTTAGAGAATAAGGAGATGAAATGGGGAGCATAGGGTAGGGGAAAGAGAAGGGAGAGAGTGGTAGAGCACATGGCGGATAGGTGGGAGCTGATGGCGAAGACTTGCACGAGGGTTATGGCCATCATCCTTCATTTAGCTACCCTTCATCTTCCATAGCCCAAGGGTGTAGAGGTCATGCTGAAGACGAGCATGGTGATTGCGGTGATGGTGATGGTGTGGGTGTGTGTGTGTGCACTAGGCGCACACAGTGCATAGTGTACTCTTTGGTGATGTTGTGTGTGTTCTTTAGTGTGATGGTGACCCCTCTTTATATAGGGGAGGAGGGGGGAGACATTCTAGAATTTAGAAATGAAGAAATCATTATCTACACAGGCCATGTGACTGTGGGCCCCACTTGTCTGGCTGTGTGCATATGTGCCAGAATAGCAGTCTCATGAGAGAGAGAGTAAGAGAGAGAGATGGGTGAATAAAAAAAGAGAGGTGACATGGAGAATAAAGTAATTACAAGAGGGGAGAGAGGGGAGTGTTTTCAGAGGTGAATCTGTGTGCAGATGTCTGTGGGCACCTTTTTCAGTGAAACTGAGTGTGTGTGAGTGTGGGGGAGGTTATCTGGCTACAGGACAGGAGACATGGCGCCCTTTAGAGAGAGAGGGGGATATTTGGGTCATGGGATATGATAGGAGAGAGAAAAGGGGGGTGGGATATACTGTTTTGGAAGATAGGAGAGGTGGCATGTGAGTTAGAATGTATTATTGGTGAGGGGTGGGGTAGCTTTAGGGGAGAGAGAAAGGAGAATGGACAAGGGGAAGAGAGAGGGGGTTGACCTTTTGAGTGGAGGAGAGGAAAAGCGACACACGGCGGGGCAACAGTGAAGAAAAAGGAGGCAAGGTGGGGATGGGTTGCCCCGCAGGCATGAGGTGGCCTATTTTACCTTTCTCATATATTTACATAATCATACTTTATTTTTTTTCTTACTTTTCCAATGCCTTTTATCACTCCCTCCCTAAGAGGAGGTTTTCATGGGGTGGGGACGAGAGAAGAGAGGTATGGGAGCTTGGCTTGTGAAAAGCCCCCATCAACAAGAACGCTCTCGGCCGCTCATTGTATTGGTCTTGTCACCACCATTGAAAACAATTCGAACTGCATTTCAATTTGCTTGAGATTTATCAGCCATGTAGCCAAAGAAATTTGATTTGTCACACCCACATGATATCATTACATCATTGAGGCACTCCCAAAACAAACATTGCGTTTCCATGTCTTCGTGTTTCATTTCACAAGTTGCAATAGTCAAAAGGTCCTGCATGCTGCAAACAAATTGTTTTAGAGAGAGTAAATGGAAAGCCACAAAGCTCTTAAGGTGCGCCATGTACCTTGGATCATAGAAATGACAGGCCATAGTCACCCAATCGTTAACACGTATGGTGTGATCAAACTGGATCCACGCACGTCGAAGATCGCCATCCCGATCTTGTCTCATTCGGTTCACTAGGTCCACACCGGATGCTGGACCAATTGTGGACATTTTGAAGACATAACATTTCTCCCCCTCCATACCTTGACCAGGAAATCGGCTTCCATGGAAAAACTCATATGTGCAGTCTCGCTTCAGTTTTAGGAGTGCATCAATGCCAAAAGATTCTTTGTCAATCCCTCTACGTAAAATAGATACTGACCTCCGAAACCTGTCAATGTTAAAAGTGTTTAGAAAAAAAATAATTTAGCATAGAGTTTTGCATCGAAATAAGAATCTAGGAAATGCTCATACCAGTTATCTTGCACCAATGGCCCCAACTCCTCAGCGATTGCAAATAGCTGTTGCTCGCCTAAAATACCTTCGTTGGTGTTGTTGCAAAGAAGTGTTGTACTTATAATTTTTGTTGCCAAACACATTTGAACCTTCCTGGCTCCTACGTGTGGGTCAACAGTCAAAATCCTTTGCACCATGAGCTTGGTGTTGTCCGTTAGTGTTTTGGATGTGCCGCTGCACACATCGTGTTGATGTGTGCCACGATGAATCATGACTCTAGTGGCAGTCTCATCGATGGCATGACATAGTATACTACACAATCACATGTTGCAATACAGAAAGCAATTGCCTTACAAAAGTGGCATGTAAGGCTCTTATCTCCAATCTTACAATATTCCCCAGGTGCAGTTGCCTTTTGTATGTACCCGTTGAAATGACTTGTATTGGGAATATGGTAATTAACCAAGCGGACACATTGTTCATTCATGCACTTGAGAGATCCTATGCAATGACTAAGATGCACTACACCTGGAAAAATAATATTGGATGTAGTAGGCTTCGACCACAAATGAGGATCATACTTATGCTCCATCGCATCCATATGGTGCAACTTTCCCATGGTAGGTGGAAATTCTAGAACGAGATCTCCATTGTAAGACCTTGGAATCTCTATAACTTGTTCCACTTCTTTTATTTACATTAACAACTTTGTCAATGTGCCCTTCTTATCGGCCTGTAAGAGTTTTTGTCTTGTACTCCTTTTGAAGCTGTTTGAGGGCAAAACTCGAGGGGGGGTACATAGATCTATTAACTCCTTTTGACCAAATTGCATCTTTGACGAACTATCCACAATGGCAATGGGAATCATGCTAGGTGAGCCGGCATACTGTGTTTGATGGGATACGTTGACTTTGTATTTACGTGAAAGCTGCTCATCCAATACATAGATGAATTCACCCAAATTGTTGAGAGTCCTCTCAAGAGAGAAAATTCATTTCAATATCACCTACTTCGACAACAGCATCTAAAGTTGTAAATTGCATTGGAGAAATTAATTCTAAAATAAATGATTCAGATATTATAAATTTACCATTGTAAAAAGGATAAGAAAACTCTTTACCCAGGAAAAATAAAGAGCAAGCCATAATAATATGCTAAGCAAATAATTAAGCACAAGATCACATTGTATAAACTAAAACAAATTGATTATATACTCACGTCTAATAAGTAGCCGTTATAAATTTAAAAATAATATTAATTTATTAATTAATGTCAAAAAATATCAAATATTGTTTTGAAAAAAAAATTTGTTACAAATTATTTGTTTGTGACTGTGTGATCACGTGAATTTATTTATTTTAATTTCTTTTTTTAATGTTTGTGTAAAAGAGATGTGTGAAACGGATGTACTAAGGATAGAGGAACGCTATCTAGGGGGGGGGGGGGGGGGGGAGACAAGGGGCACGGAGGCGAGCAGGCGGACCGAGCCGGAGCGTTTTGCATGGACGGAAGCGGGGCACTACCGCAACGGGGGCGGAGGGGGGGGGAGGGAAGGGCAAGGGCAATGGGCAGCTGTGTCGGTTTTGCATGCACGGCTGTCAGTTGGGGCGGAGGCGGAGGCGGAGGTTGGGTGGGGACGGAGGAGCGCTATCTATCGGGGGGGGGGGGGGGGGGGGGGGGGACGACAGGCAGGGCAAGGGGGCGTAGGACCGGAGGCGGGGGTGGGCGCAGGAGGGGCAAGGGGGGCGTAGGAGCGGAGCGGAGGCGGGGGCAGGCGGGCGGGCGGACAGGGCAAGGGGCAAGGGGGTGTAGGAGCTGAGCAGAGGCGGGGGCAAGCGGGGCAAGGGGCGCGGAGGCGAGCGGGGGGGGGTACTAACACAACGGGCGTGGAGGGGGGGGGAGGGGCGGAGCAGGACGTTGGTAGTGGGCGGCCAAGCGCCCATGGCCAGCGCGTTGGCCATGGGTAGGCACACGCTCCACACGGGAGCGTGTGCCCGTCCATGGCCAACCCGCTGGCCATAGGTGCCTGTGTGTACTATGCCTCTGGCCACGCGTTGGCCAGAGGTAGACACATGCCCGGCGTGTGTCCGCCTCTGGCCAACGAGTGGCCAGAGACAGAGTACACACGTGCCCATGGCAGTGGTAGTCCACGTGGACATGACGACCCATGTGTCCATGTGGACTGGCCACGTGTATCGTCGCTCGGTGACAGTACACGTGGCCTCTCGCACTGCCACACAGGCAGCGCGGTGGCCACGTGGCCTGCCACGTGTATTGTCGCCGGGCGACACTACACGTGGCACCAGAAATGGCACCACGTGTATTGTCGTCCAGCGATAGTACACGTGGCAGCACACGTGGCCAGCGCCCTGCATATGTGGCACTGCGCGTGGCCATGTGGTCGGCCACGTGTACTGTCGATTGGCGACGGTACACGTGGCATGCCCACATGGACAAGCGACAGCCCCCCTGGCTAGCGTGTCCACATGGACTGCCACGTGTGTGTGTCCAAACACACACACACACACACACACACACACACATGCAAAAAGCATATGTGTGTGTGTGTGAACCCACACAAACACAAACACACACACACACACACACACACAAAAGCACGTGCACACACACACATAGGCACGTCTGTGTACACACAGAGACGCTGGCATGTGTGTGTGTGCACCACACACTCGCGCGTCCATGCAACGTGTGTGTGTGTGTGCACCACACACACGCGCCTGCGTGCAGTGTGTGTGTGTGTGCACACACACACACATACGGCAGCGTGTGTGCACACACATACACACGCACACACACCCGCACATGTACGCGCACACACACGTTCGAACGCACATGCGTGCACACACACGTGCGAACGTGCACACGCACACACACACACGCCACCACACACACGCGCGCGTACATGGCAACACACACACACACACAGACACACACACTCCTCTCTCTCTCTCTCACACACACACACACACACACAAGAACAAAAGAAAATAATTAAAAATTGAAATTAATAAAAAAATATGAAAGCTTTATAAAGTGATCTTCTCTTCTTCATTTTCTTCTTCTCTAGTTTCTTTTGCTAGACGGATCTCTTTCTTTCTCTATGTCAAGTTTCCTTTTGTTCACATCTCAAACTCCAACCTACAAATTCTCATAAATCATCCTATATCTATTTCCTATAGATTATCCTTCTTTATCGCAAGCATGAGAACAAGAAATCAAGAAATACTGGTGTCATAGATGAGGTCGATGTTACTACGTCACAAGAAGTACCTCCGTTAGGCACACAGGATACCCAACAATCTCAAGCATTGAGTTCTTTGGATCGCATTGTGTCCATCGTAACTGGAGTGGATGGAACATCACAATCAAGCGGCGGACCCAGTCATCGTGTGGAAACAGGTACCTCTATTGAAGATGTAAGAGATGAACCGTTTGGAAACGTTGTTGACAAGCACAATTCATTGGGTTGGGTGGATTCTCATAGAGTACCATACGATGGCAAACTTCCACGATTGCCTCTATGTCGATTTCTCTCAAACCCCGCCATCTGCACGCATGATGACCATGTGGCCGATTTGCAACTCTCCATTGCAAACAAAAGCTACCAACCAACCATGGCAAGATTTATTGTTAGTGAACGGATTCCTGGGGAGGTCACAAACAATTTACTCTTCATGGTCACACTGCGAGGGATCTTGAAATGTCATATGATTTGAATGAAGAGCTTTGCCAAATCCCCGAGCTTAGTCACATGGTTGAGAGGTACTTTGTAGTTTGGGATGGTAATCACCGATTGGAGGCATGGATGCGGTGGATGAACGAGAATGACATTCCAATTGAGAAGGCGCCAAAGGTGGAGTGCGTTCTTGTTGACTTTCATCCCCATGAGGCAGCGGAGTTTCTATTGGTTTTGGGTATTATCAATAGGTGAGCCCTTTTTTTTTTGCTAATGTAAATGCATCTTATTTTTAAACTATATGAATTACAATGGATTGTTAAACAGGGCCACGAGGGTTTTAGTGCCTCACACAATTGCTCATGATATTTTCATGATGAGAAAGCTAGGGTTGGCGGACCCTACTTCACTTTTGCAAAAATTCCCCGAAAGAGCGCGATTGGCAGCAGAAAGGGCTTTGAATTTTAGAGATCCAAACAAGTTGATGGGGGCTTTTCACAAGCCAAGCTCCCATACCCCTCTTCTCTCGTCCCCACCCCATGAAAACCCCCTCCTAGGGAGGGAGTGATAAAAGACATTGGAAAAAAGTAAGAAAAAAATAAAGTATGATTATGTAAATATATGAGAAAGGTAAAATAGGCCACCTCATGCCTGCGGGGCAGCCCATCCCCACCTTGCCTCCTTTTTCTTCATTGTTGCCCCGCCGTGTGTCCCTTTTCCTCTCCTCCACTCAAAAGGTCAACCCCCTCTCTCTTCCCCTTGTCCTTTCTCCTTTCTCTCTCTCCTCAAGCTACCCCACCTCTCACCAATAATGCATTCTAACTCACCAATAATGCACCCTAACTCACATGCAACTTACCCTATCTTCCAAAATAGTATACCCCACCCCTCCTTTCTCTCTCCTATCATATCCCATGACCCAAATACCCCCCCCTCTCTCTAAAGGGCGCCATGTCTCTTGTCTTGTAGCTAAATAACCTCCCCCACACTCACACACACTCAGTTTCACTAAAAAAGGTGCCCACAGACCCATCCCCACTCGGTGGTTACCTGATTTTTCTTGTGTTCACACACATCTGCACACAGATTCACCTCTGAACACACTCCTCTCTCTCCCCTCTTGTAATTACTTTATTCTCCATGTCACCTCTCACTTTTTTTCATCAACCCATCTCTCTCTCATAGTCTCTCTCTCATGAGACTGCTGTTCTAGCACATATACACACAACCAGACAAGTGGGGCCCACAGTCACATGGCCTATGTAGATAATGATTTCTTCATTTCTAAATTCTAGAATTTCTCCCCCCCATCCTCCCCTATATAAAGAGAGGTCACCATCACACAAAAACACACAACATCACCAATAAACACACTATGCACTTTGTATGCCTAGTGCACACACACACACCCACACCATCACCATCACCGCAATCACCATGCTTGTCTTGAGCATGACCTCTACACCCTTGGCTATGGAAGATGAAGGGAAACTAAATGAAGGATGATGGCCATAATCCTCGTGCGAGTCTTCGCCATCAACTCCCACCTATCCACCATGTGCTCTACCACTCTCTCCCTTCTCATTCCCCTACCCTATGCTCCCCATTTCATCGCCTAATTCTCTAAATAAAGCTTGAGGTTTTGTGAGTATGTTTTCTTGCAATGTTTTGCCCATGTGAGGTGTGCGAAATCGCCACCTAGTCTTGTGTTTTGGAGTGAGCTTGTGTATGTGTGAAGGGTGTGCGGATTCGCCATCCTTTTGTGATGCCTAAGTACTAAGCCGCTATACCCCCTCCCTCACTCTCTCTCTCTCTCTCTCTCACTTGATCTCATTCCCTTTCCTTTTCATTATTACTCCCAAGCATCCATCTCTCTTGGATGAAAACTTTGTTATAGTGGTGTGTTGTTTGCGTCCTAGCCGTTGAAGCTAGGTGGTGCCCCCTGTTTGCTTTACCATGACAGGCTCGAGGCGTGCCATTCGGTCCCTGGTGTTTTAGAAGCCGTCGGGGTTCGGGGTTCGCTTTGCTCCCGTCATTTGGTGCCCCCACGGAGGATCTTTTCATGAAACCCTTCAGTTTACAAGACTGAAACCCTTAAACTATTGTGAATGGATGAATGGCTAGCAGGATTTGCTAATTGGACGACAGAAGAAGAAGAGCTCCAAGCACAACTAGACGAACTCCGCATCTCCATCGAAGCTCGAGTGCCAGGCGTAACGGTAATCGATTTGCAGTGGGAGAGTCAACCAACACGCCAAACCGAGTGGATATACATAGGCCAAGTGCCAAGAAGAAGAAGGAGAAGGTCGAAACCATGTCCGCAACCTACAACAAACCCACAACAACAAAATGGAAGGAGCTCTACACAATAGAGAATCAACACTATTCTACTTTGAGAATCGGGTAACTCAAGTCACCGAGGTAATTATCATAGTCAGTTCTCAAGTCGCACCTGATGCTGCAGCACAGATAACGGAAGCATTGGCTCACACTCTCACTAGAGAAACTAGGGATCTACTGAGTTTGTTTCAAGAAAGAACACCACTCTCTCCCACAAGCTTGGACAGTGACTAAGCACCTCTAAGCTTCACATGAATCAGTACAACCTACCTCAAGACAGATCACACATACCAACACGTGTACGCTCAATCAAGGTAATACTGGATTTGAAGGCTCACTATCAGCACGTCATTGACACCATACCGGGTGGGGAGCGGTTTTTGGAGGTTCTGGCATCAGATCAGTCATTTGTCTTACCTTTGGTACAAGGCAATGTACCGTTTGAAGTTTTAATCTATGTCCTAGTATAAGAGGGTATACACGCCTCCTTGTAAAGAAGAAAAAAACTTTTGCAAGTTAAGCAGTGTGTCTTTCTAGCTCTCTCTCAGTAATCATGGCAAGTGTAGCATTTCCAACATTTAAAGGAAAGAAGGGGGAGGATTTGGTAACAGACTTCCTAGATGACTTTGAAGTAGCATGTGTAGTGAGCAACAAAGATACGGATGAATCCCGGGTTAGAATCTTTAAGCATCTCATGAAGCTAGAAGCTAGATCATGGTACAATGCACTTCCACAAGCAACCAAGGATGACTGGGAACCCTTAAAAACCGCTTTTAAGAGGCGCTTTGGGGGAGGTACCACTTCAAAAAAGTTGTGGGACAAGTTGAGAGATTTGAAGCAGGAGGGTCTTTTAGAATATGCCACCTATGAGTCCAAATTTGTGGATTTGTGGGAACGGTGGATTGAGTCACTGGCAAGGGGGGAAGTTTCACCCGATTTCCTAAAAAAAGATCGGTTCACGCATGGCTTATGGCCGCTTCTCAAGGAGAAGGTGAAAGGTAGATTCCCAGCTATGTATGAGTTAGCCGTTGAGATTGCTCGCCTTAAAGACAAGAAGCTGTGAATGAAAGCCAAAGAAATCGAGTCAACAAAATCAGGAACATTGCGTCGACCAGCAACTACGACAACCACCATTCCACCACCACCACCGGCTCTTGGGGTAAGAGATGACCAACAAGATATGTTGGCCCATATTACTGACCAACTGTAGAATTTGTCTGTCCACTTAATACAACAAGGGAGGAGTCAAGAAAGAGATCAAGACCCTGGAAGAGCACGACGACAAAACAGGGAGTATCATTGCTACAACTGCGGAGAAGACGGTCACGGTATGTACTACTGTCCCAAACCACGACAAAACTATAATAGAGGAGGTAGGAGGAACCAATTGTCACCCCCTAGAGAAAGAACACCCCCACCCCGAGCACCACCCCCACCAACACAAATTCTACGTCCACCCCAAACACCACTACAAGCATCCATCCCACCTCTTCCACCAGCCCCACCACCTGATCGCCCTGTAAACATCATAAGGCTAGAAGAGAAAGGAAAAGCCATAGTAGTGGATCCACCCAGAGCAAAGGAGAGGGACAAGGGTAAGGAGAAGGTAACCTTTTTAGAACCACTTGAAGCCATGACTGTGAAAAGAGCTAGGAGGGAGAAAGCTACACAATCAGATGATGAGAGAAGCATGAGAGGAGAAACTAGCAAGAGGCCATCCAGGCCACGACGGAAATTGGGCATCACCGACTTCCAGCTAGGGGAAAGTTCTAAACCCTATGATCTAACATTGGATGTGGCAGAGCAAGGACCGAAGATTACATGGCCACAGGTGCTACATCTTGCACCAAAAGTAAGGCGACAATGGTCTAAAATGGTAAGTACAAGATGCTCCAAAACAAAGGTAGCAGGATCAATTTCGGGATGCAACATGGATGACATCCTTCCAATTGTCGACGTAAACATAAAAGGAAAGAGAGTTGGAAACACCTACATTGATGGAGGTGCACAAATCTGTGTAATGAGCGAAGCTATGATGCTTCGATTAGGGCGCGAGGTTGACATGCCTTCTCCATGCAAGGCAAAGATGGCAAACAACGCAAAAGTAAAGTGTGTGGGTGTGGTAAGTGCCGTGAAAATCAAAGCTTTCAACACTGAGGTAGAGGTAGATGTTTTTGTAATGCCTACTAAGGGGGAGGGCTATCTACTAATTTTGGGAAGGCCATGGTTGATGGCCATGAAGGCAAAACAGGACTGGGGTACTGGCCTTCTACGCATGACCAGTAAGAAAGGGGAGACAATCTACTACGACATGAGGATTGGCAAGCAGAAGCAAATGAATCTGTAAACATCGCCAGATGAAACCACTAGCGAATCTTCCAGTTCTGAGGAGGAGACCACATCCACCGACGAAAGTGACAGTTCCATTGATGTGATGGGTATCATTATGAAGGATCCACAAAGGGTAAGCACAACTGGTGATCCATCACCAAAAGGGAAACCCAATGAAGAGGAGAGAAAATCACCTGGCCTAGGAGGAAGTAGGTTGAAGGGTATGTTGTCACAGGCATTACAGTGGTGGAACATCATATTAAGCTGAAGGAAGGGGTAAAACCAGTTGTGCAAAAGCTACGACGACTGGGGGTCATACAAGAAAAGGCACTCTTGGCCGAGGTAAGGAAACTGTTGGAGGCGGGATTCATCTATCCTGTAGAAAACTCAGAATGGGTGTCACCCGTAGTGGTGACGCCTAAAAAGAATGGTAAGTGGAGGGTCTGTGTTGACTACAAACCACTAAATGCAGCTACAAAGAGAGACCACTTTCCTCTCCCTTTCTTGGATGAAATTCTGAATGAAGTAGCGGGTTTTGAATGCTATACCGTCTGTGATGGTTATTCTGGATACTTTCAAATACGCATAGCCTTGGAAGATCAGCTAAAAACCACTTTTATCACGCCATGGGGTTATTTTGCATACAGGGTTATGCCATTTGGTCTCACAAATGCACCTGCCACATTCCAAAGATATGTCACATATGTTTTTCAACCATTCTTTGGAACATCCATAAGAGTGTTCATTGATGATTTTTGTATATAGATCTCCCGTATTTCACATTTAGAAAAGGTAACTGAAGGTTTGGCCAGGTTGCAGAGCCTAGGTGGGCAATTAAATGTGGATAAATGCCACATTGGGGAGAGTAAAGTCATTCTACTAAGCCATGAAATTTCAGCAAAAGGTATCAACGCCGACCCAAGTAAGGTGTCCGCACTCATAGCCCTACCTTCACCAACGACCGCACGTCAACTGGTCTCTTTTCTACAGAAGGTGAGGTACTTAAGTAGATTCATACATCTACTATCACAACTTGTTCTACCACTGAAACAACTCACTCAAAGATCAACTTTCACTTGGGACAAGGAAAGCGAACATCACTACAACAAGGTAAAGGAGGTCTTAGCCACTCTGCCAACTATCTCACCACCTAAGTGGGATGAAAAATTCTATGTCACCTCAAGTGTTGGTGATGACTCATTGGGGGCTGTGCTACTCCAAAAGGATACGACGACATCTTTCATGAGGCCAATCTACTTCTCTAGTCAAATGATGACAGCAGGAGAGAAAGGTTTCACCCATGTGGAACACTTAGTCCTAGCTCTTAGATTTGCAACTACAAAGTTTAGGTCATATTTGCTGCCTAAGCAATTTGTGATTTTAACCACGGATGAAATATTTCCCTATGTTGTACAACACATGGATGTGTCTGCTAGAATTACTAAATGGCTAGTTTGTCTGCAAGAGTTTGACTACACGGTACAGGTAGAAAGCACGACAAGGGCAAGTTTCGGGGGACTCATGACCTACCAAGTCTTTGAAAGGAAGGAGAAGCAATCAAAGGAAGGAGAAGTCCGATTACCTCCAGTACCATCGATGGTAGAAGGAGCATACTCTCTCTACTTTGATGGAGCCTACAAGCGAGCATCCGACAAAGCAGCTACAGGCATAGTGGTCTTTGATGACAAAGGGACAAAGGTATTTTCGTTGGGCCAATTGTTAGATTCACATTCTAACAATGAAGCTGAGTATGCAGCACTAACCAAGGGTCTACAATGGTGCGTCTCGCAAGGTGTACAACGCCTTAATGTATTTGGGGATGCTCTAGTTCTGGTAAGGCAAGTAAATGGAGCATGGACATGCAAGAATCCTAGTTTACGGACTCACTTAAGTGGTGTAAAAACCTTGTTGGGTAAGTTTGAAGAAGTTCAAATACACCATATCCCAAGGGCTCAAAACCAAGAAGCAGATGCCCTAGCAAGTGAAAGACTACAGGAAGTGGTGGTTGGAGCAATAAAACTAAAGATCCCTCTATTTCAAAGAAGTGATGCCTTGCCTGACATCATGCATTTTTTGGAAACAGGGGAATGCCCATCAGATTTAACAAAGGGACACAAGCAATGGCTGACGCGGAAGGCCACAAGGTATCGACTCATCAATGATGGTTTGTACTGTAAGGGTAAGGACCAAATACTCAGGAAGATCCCTCTCTCTCAGGAAATCACGGGAGTAATTGCTAGCTGTCACAACGGGGTTTGTGGTCGTCACTTTGCCCTAGACATAACAAGTAGGAAAATCTTGCAGGCAGGCTTCATATGGCCTAGCCTCAACCGTGATGTACACCACTGGTGCAAAACATGTAAGTTGTGTCAAAAGGCCGGCACTAGGTCACTTATGCCTGAACCACAGACACCTATTCTATCATATGGCCCATTTGAAAAATGGGGTATCGATGCCATTGGGCCATTACCTAGGGCCAACTCAAGAAAATTCTACATTATCATGGGGGTCGACTACATGACTAGATGGGCAGAGGCTACAGCCACCACTAGAATCACAGCGGTAGAGGTAGCTAAATTTATCTACGAGCACATATGCTGTAGGTTTGGCACACCTTTAGAGATCATCTCTGATAGAGGGCCAGGTTTCAGAGCAGACTTGGTAGGAGAATTAATGCAGAAACTGGGCATTACAAGGAGGCACTCTTCACCATATTACCCTCAATGTAATGGCCTAGTTGAAAAGGTAAATGGAATGGTTTCTAAAATTATTACCAAGCAGGTAAACAATCATCCTGGAGACTGGGATAAGTGTCTACTACCAGCTTTATGGGCCTACAGAACTTCATTTCGTACATCCTTGGGATTCACACCGTATCATCTAGTATTTGGTAAGGAAGCAATCTTGCCCATTGAAGTGAAACTACAAAGTCTCAGAGTAATGGCAAGCCAGCTTCAACAGCCCAACATGCATTTGAGAGATCACATCATCAACTTGGAAAGACTGCAGCTGGACAGAGAAGAAGCAATAAATTATTATGCAGCACAAGCAGAGCATAGACGGCTTAGCTTTAATGAGCATCTCCAGAAAAAAGAATTGAAGAAAGGAATGTTGGTGCTCCGCTACGACAATCGCTTCGACACGCGCAAGGATAAGAAACTCCTACTCCGATGGGAAGGTCCTTTCATCGTCAGGAAAAAGTATGCCAATGGAAGCTACCAGCTTATGGAGGCTGATGGAAAACTTCATAAAACCAGGGTAAATGGTTGGCGACTTAAACCTTATTTTCTTCGATTTGACCAGGCTCCACCTATTGACATTCCAGATGAGGACACACCATCAGCCGCCACCTCCGACGATAATGATCAAACAGATGAGCTAGAGACATGAATGCCTCTAGCCAAAAGGGGAGGGCTAATGATGGGGGCTTTTCACAAGCCAAGCTCCCATACCCCTCTTCTCTCGTCCCCACCCCATGAAAACCCCCTCTTAGGGAGGGAGTGATAAAAGACATTGGAAAAAAGTAAGAAAAAAAATAAAGTATGATTATGTAAATATATGAGAAAGGTAAAATAGGCCACCTCATGCCTGCGGGGCAGCCCATCCCCACCTTGCCTCCTTTTTCTTCACTGTTGCCCCGTCGTGTGTCCCTTTTCCTCTCCTCCACTCAAAAGGTCAACCCTCTCTCTCTTCCCCTTGTCCTTTCTCCTTTCTCTCTCCCCTCAAGCTACCGCACCTCTCACCAATAATGCATTCTAACTCACCAATAATGCACCCTAACTCACATGCAACTTACCCTATCTTCCAAAATAGTATACCCCACCCCCCCTTTCTCTCTCCTATCATATCCCATGACCCAAATATCCCCCCCTCTCTCTAAAGGGCACCATGTCTCTTGTCTTGTAGCTAAATAACCTCCCCCACACTCACACACACTCAGTTCACTAAAAAAAGTGCCCACAGACCCATCCCCACCCGGTGGTTACCTGATTTTTCTTGTGTTCACACACATCTGCACACAGATTCACCTCTGAACACACTCCTCTCTCTCCCCTCTTGTAATTACTTTATTCTCCATGTCACCTCTCACTTTTTTTCATCAACCCATCTCTCTCTCTTAGTCTCTCTCTCATGAGACTGCTGTTCTGGCACATATACACACAGCCAGACAAGTGGGGCCCACAGTCACATGGCCTATGTAGATAATGATTTCTTCATTTCTAAATTCTAGAATTTCTTCTCCCCCTCCTCCCCTATATAAAGAGGGGTCACCATCACACAAAAAACACACAACATCACCAAAGAACACACTATGCACTGTGTGTGCCTAGTGCACACACACACACACACACCATCACCATCACCGCAATCACCATGCTTGTCTTGAGCATGACCTCTACACCCTTGGCTATGGAAGATGAAGGGCAACTAAATGAAGGATGATGGCCATAATCCTCGTGCAAGTCTTCGCCATCAACTCCCACCTATCCGCCATGTGCTCTACCACTCTCTCCCTTCTCATTCCCCTACCCTATGCTCCCCATTTCATCGCCTAATTCTCTAAATAAAGCTTGAGGTTTTGTGAGTATGTTTTCTTGCAATGTTTTGCCCATGTGAGGTGTGCAGAATTGCCACCTAGTCTTGTGTTTTAGAGTGAGCTTGTGTAAGTGTGAAGGGTGTGCGGATTCGCCATCCTTTTGTGATGCCTAAGTACTAAGCCGCTATACCCCCTCCCTCACTCTCTCTCTCTCTCTCACTTGATCTCATTCCCTTTCCTTTTCATCATTACTCCCAAGCATCCATCTCTCTTGGATGAAAACTTTGTTATGGTGGTGTGTTGTTTGCGTCCTAGCCGCTGAAGCTAGGTGGTGCCCCCTGTTTGCTTTACCATGACAGGCTCGAGGCGCGCCATTGGGTCCCCGGTGTTTTAGAGGCCGTCGGGGTTCGGGGTTCGCTTTGCTACCGTCAAAGTCAAAGTGGCTAAAATTGCCAATGGCTGTCCTTGCGCAGCTACTTTGGAAGGTATGCTTTAAACCAATTGTATATGAGACTATGTTTTTATTTCAAAATCTTATTATGTGTATTTTGATTGAGTCCTTGGAAAATGATAGGAAGAGTTCGATCATATGCTTAGTAGTAAAACTAAAGGGCTGCCATCAAAAGGGAGTTTTGACTACGAGTTGGCACCTCACGCATACGAGGAAAGCATCAATCTAGCGCTATCTCAAACAGAGCAATACTTTATGTGCAAAGGGCTTGAGATAGCCACCATTGCAAATTTAGAGAATGGCAGCGCTTTTTTCCAGAAATGTATATCATTTACAGGTTGGGGCAAGAAGACCACGAAAATGACACCCTCGAGAGTGGTAGAGGTTGCGCGAGCACGCATTAGCCCAACAGAGTAAGTAAAAGTCGTTTAAATCATTGGATATATTTCTCTTTTTATTATGTAGGAATAAAAAATAAGTCTCGCTTTTCCTTTGATAGGAAGTGCTGATTGCTTGATTTGCTCCAAGGCGGTGATGCATCCTTGAAGGAGAAGGGCATCGGTTTGACAGAGAAGGCCTGGGTCCAGTGGCTTCGATATCACGTGTATTGTGGCAGTTGGAAAGGTTAGATTTAGTGAACATCTGCACCAGCTAGCAATTTGTTGATAATGTAACTTGTGACTTATTATTTGTTGTTGTAGGAGAGTGCTTGAGATGGCCCAGAAAATGGAGGCTGAGAATCATGATGTTGCTATCCAACATGAGAAGGCTGAAGGTAGGCATGTTTGAATACTTTCCCACACATTATTGACATACAGACGCAAGCACTTTGAGAAGGCCTTCAAGAAGTGGAGCTCTCGGATCAAGTCCACACATGAACCCGAAGAGCAACCCCATTTTGCTTGTACGGCACGACACTTGTTGTACATGTTCGACATCTTTAATTGAAAAATTAAGAATGTAGTAGGACACACTAATCTTGTTCTATGCAAATGAAAACATTGTGGTCTGTGTTGTAGATGGTGGAGAGATGCTCTTGTCTTTCCCATTCCTGAGCACCCCAGTGATGCATGGTGCAGGTCGGAGAGAGAGGAGACGCGCTTATATCTTGATAAGTGGATAGACGACTTGCGGCCAAAGGGAGCGTGGCTCAAGTGTCCTTGGTGGCTGGACTACCCGAACAAGGAGTACCCACCCGAAGAGGAAGAGCTATACATAAGTATGCCTCTATATAGTTTTTACCTTTGCCATGAAGCAATACATTATGGGCTCAATAACTCTTCTTCTTTTAATTAATAGCGGAGCATAGTGCGTCACTGAAGAAAGCGGTTGTGATAGAGGATGCTCTATCTCCAAACACATCAAAGAAACCAAAGAAGAAGAAACAGACCTCAAGGAAAGACTCGCAAGCACAACCGGCTGACAAGCAACGTGGGAAGAAAGAAGAGGGCTATAGTTTCCAGTGACAGTGAGAGCAAGCATGTGGTTGCGGAGTATTCTGCAGAAGTCAGCGATAGTGCTCATAGCCTTGGTGCTATGAGCCACAGTGTACCGACACTATCCTTCACTCCAAGACCAGTGGGGGGCATCCAGGAGTCCCCTCCATGTTCTCCATCACATGGTAGGGCTGTAGAGGACCTATCAGACATGGCCAGAGTTGTGGGAGATAACCATCCACGTACGTGAAAATGCTTAATGTTGTGTTGTTTCTGTAGCATTGCTTGAAAGATATATTTGATCTTATGTTGCTACATACAGATATGCATGTAGATCCACGCCACCTTGTAGTGCATGCTAGTGCCAAAGAGTTGGCAAAATCTATTCCAGATGTGTTGTGCAATGACAGGTAAGCCACGCTTATTTACAATCATAGTTATGTGCACAATTTTAGTGCTAACAAAGATTGCATGCAATTCTATGCAGGGCTCTCTATCTCAAATAGGGCAGATGAACCCCAGCTTGAGATTGGGTCGTGTACGTTTGGTGTACATGGCCTTTCCCTTACACACTAGGCCACATGCAACTAGCACGGGTGGGGTTCCTTTATGGAACCAATGGGATAGTGACCTTGTGGATGCTGCATTCCTTCTGGCATCTGAGTTTCTTTTGGTGGATGGCATGATTGTGGTGACATGTCGTGCAGAACATCTTTCCATCGTCACTTCTAAGGCAGAGGGAGCTGGTTTCCAGCTGTTGAGGATATTGTACTTATGGCTACCGGAGGCTAGTTGTACGACTATTCAGGACTATTTAGAGGGGGTATATTTTTCTTTTTGATAGTGAATAGTAACTTCGATGTTTGCGGGTCAAAAAATAATGTTTTACTTTCTCCCCGTAGGTTGGTACTTTGTTGCTACATTTTTTCACCCCCTAGAACTGGTGGGTGTCGGCTTTCGAGGTACGATCGAGCGGATGGAGAGATTGCAGCAAATGTACGTGGCTTCTCTGCAGATGACACCATGTTGTGGGAGAAGCTACCAGGATTAGATTCCACACAGTGGACGCTTGATCGTATGGGCCGGCCTTATCGTAGAGGTGTTGAGAGGAGTCCAGCGTTTGCCAGGTGGTAGAAAATTTTTGGTAGTTTTTTTTATTGTTCCTATAAAATTATAGGTATAATAAATCTAAAGGTTACTTTTTTTTTGTAGATGGCTACTAGGTACCTTCACAGACATGGGAGATGCTGTGTTGGATTGTTTTGTAGGAGTTGGGACATTGGCAGCACAATGTTTACTACTACGTAGACATTGCATCGGTTGTGAGAAGGATTGGGCAGTTTTCAGTGCTTGTTTGGAGCCAGCTCAGTGCCTACCTTCCGATTTAGGCTCGACATTGATGTTTCATAGGAGTGTCAAAGCTCAGGTAATTGAGCAACCGAAGCAGGTGTCCAAGCAGCTTTATCCGCTTGACCCACTGTTCCCGACACCACTCAATAGTCAGGGCGGGGTAGTAGCAGCACCATATCCCACTTTCACGGCCCCAGTTTTGGCATGGCGTGCAACTGGACCGTCTCCCAATGCATTCATTGCCTCCACATCTGAGGCCCCTCCCGGGGTTGATCCATTGCCTCTTTCGCTACCTACAACCCCCCCAACATATAGTTCGTACCCTTTGCCATTTGGAGGAGTTCCCCCACCATTTGGTGCAGTGCCCCCGTTGGCACGACCTTTGTTTCCTCCCAGATCATATGGCCCCCCACAGCCCTTCTTTCCTCCACGTCACCCATGATGTATCACCCCCCATATGTATTTACTTTTGATGCAATGGAACATGTAGATTTGGAGTTTGCTCTTTGAAATAGACCGTAATTGTGTGTAAGGAACTTCTATTTCTCTTATTAATAGTGTATTGAATGATTCCATGGTGTTTTTTGTTTGAATGTAAGTTGGACGTGAAATGACAATCAAATTTTAGTTGGAGATGGAGAGAGAGAGAGAGAGAGAGAGAGAGAGAGAGAGAGAGAGAGAGAGAGAGGAAACAAAAGAGAGATAGATAGATAGATAGAGAGAGAGATGGGTAGATTGTCCCTTCTTTTGGGAGTCCGCTCGCCCGATTCTTAAAAAGCGCTCGCCAGAAATTGCTCACCCAGAAATCGCGTCCCTTCGAAAGGATAGTTCTTAAACTTAATAAGATACCGTCGGATAATCTTACCGCCTCTCAATACCTTGTCTTCATGTCAGAGAATGGACTCAGGCTGCATCACCTCTTCTTGGTCCTCAATCTCCGGTGGGTCTTCAATAGTTGGTCCTTGAGTTGGTTCTCCTTTGTAAGACTTTAGTAGGCTCACATGAAAATCATTGTGTATGAGCCAATGACTGGGCAACTTGAGTTGATAGGACATCTCACTGATTGGTCTAACAATCTGGAAGGGACCATCGTACCTTTTTGCTAACTTAGCATAGCACTTTTGGGATCCCGTAGGATTCTTGCCCGTCGTGTGCCTTAATTGAGCCTTGGGAAATTTAAGCAAAACGCAATCATTTTCTTTAAAGGTTTGGGCTCTTTTGTGATTATCAGCAGCAGCAGCCTTTTGCCTTTGCTCTGAGATAGAGATAGCATCCTTAATCTTTTGGAAAGATTCTTGTAGGTCTCTGCTATACTCATCTGCAAAACAAAGATCTTCCCGTATACCTTAAGTAGTAGGGGACTTTTAGATCTCCCCTCAATTACCTCGAATGGGGATTTTCTTGTGGAGGTATGTACAGTATTATTGTAGGCATACTCCACCTAGGGTAAGTACTTCTCCCATTCGGACCTTTGATCTACTTCCATTACATAGGCTTTTAGTAGATCAATAATTGTTAGGTTAGCTATTTCACTTTGGCCATCCATTTGTGGGTGATAGGCCAAAGAGAAGTTTAGCCTTGTGCCTAAATTCTCAAAGTGACCCTTCCAAAAATTAATGGTCATCCTAGGATCTCTATCCGACACTATGGACATCAGCAAGCCATGGTACTTGAAGATTTGTGATATGAAGAGGGTTGCCATTTGATGGGATTTGATATTCTTTTTGACAGGTATAAATGAGCTTGTTTGTTGAGCCTGTCTATTATCGTCCATATTCCCGTATTCCCATGGATATACTTGGGCAACCCAAAGAAATCCATGGATATGCTCTCCCATGGTGAATTTGGAATTGGCAAAGGTTGAAGCAATCGAGGTTTCTTCCCTCTATCAAACTTCGTCTTTTGGCATACCACACATTTAGAAACATACTCTTGTATGCTTGCTTTCATGGTAGGCCAATAGAAATATGTTTCAATCCCTTTTAGGGTAGACTGAATCCCTCTATGCCCCGAATAAGGAGGAGCATGACATTCATACATTACTTTCTCATGTAGTGAGTTAGTAACACATAGTCTATTTCCATAGAGAAGATAACCATCTTGTAAAGTAAATGGTTCCTCTTTCTTCCCTAGTGCAAGGGCTGAAATCACATATAAAATCTGAATCAATAGCGTACTCATCTATCATAGAAGATAGATCATTGTAGTTGCTATGGAAACCGCATTCACTCTCGGCCATCTTGAGAGTGCATTGGCTACTTGATTATGCTTTCCAGCAATGTGAGCAATATGAAAATGAGATTGCAAAAGGAAATTTGCCCACCTCATTTGTTTGTCGGAGAGCTTGGTCTGCGTCTTGAAGTAATTAAGGCTTTGGTGATCCGTCCACAGAATGAAAGGAGTCCCCAATAAATAGTGCTTCCATGAGTCTGAGGCATGTAGAACTACGAGGAGTTCCTTTTCATATATTCCTAGAGCTTGCTCAATAGGGTCGAGCCTTCAACTTTCATAGGCTATGGCGTGCCCTTCTTGGAGCAAAACAACTCCAAGGCAATCACCACAAGCGTCACATTGGACCTCAAATGGCTTTGAAAGATCTGGCAGTGTAAGCACAAGTTGAGAGTTAAGTTTTTCTCTAAGCTTTTCAAAAGCATTGTTCTCCTTGGCAGACCATGTATACCTAACATTTTTCTTTGTTAGGTCATGTAATGGTCCCGCAATTTGTGAGAACTTTTCTATGAAGCGTCTATAGTATGCACACATACCTATAAAGCTTCTTAGTTCATGAAGATTCCTTGGATTAGGCCATCCTTTTATTACCTCTAGCTTTGATAGATCCATTGGGATGCCATCTTGAGAGATAATGTGACCTAAATACTAAATCTCTTGTAAGAAAAACTCACTTTTCTTTGGATTAATATAAAGTTTATTCTCTCGTAAGACTTGAAATATTACCTAGAGGTGTTGCTTGTGTTCGTCTAGTGAATTAGAGTAGATGACAATATCATCAAAGAACACTCCAGTAAAGGTTCAGTGAGGACTGAATAGCTTCTCCACATCAAGCGGTTGAATGTGGCTGGTGCATTGGTAAAGACCAAACATAGTGCGAAATGCGGTTTTTACAATGTCGTGATCACCTATCCTTATTTATGGTAGCCACTTTTTAGGTCAATCCTACTAAAGTAGGTTGACCCTTGCAGCTTATCAAATAGATCTTCTACCCATGGAACGGGAAACTTGTTCTTGATAGTGATCCTATTTAGTGCTCTATAGTCAACACACATATGGTATGTGCGGTCTTTCTTTTGCACTAATAACACGGGTGAGAAAAATGAGATGAGCTAGGCCTAACCATGCCCTTCTCAACTAATTCATGCACTTGCCACCTAATCGCCTCTTGTTGAGCTTGAGAAACTCTATAAGGAGGTTTATTAGGCGGTGAACTTCCTAGAAGAAGTTCAATTGCATGGTCATCATTGCCTCGTTTAGGAAGTAGTTCACAAGGGATGTCGTCAATAAAAACATCTTGAAATCCCTTGAGAAAATTGGATAACTCTAATTCCTTGTGATTATGTATAGTTTCTTTTGCTAAAGCATTAGGTTCATTTTGAGAATCTTTAACAAAAATCATGTACACAGAAATAGAGCTCTTTATTGACTTATTGAAAGCTTGTGTATGTACAATGGGTATGGTGTTACCCAACTCCTTAGCATCTATGTACATATTTTTTCTCTGAACCTAAAGTAGATTTTCCTTTTCAAGAATTTAACATCGGTAGTCATGCGATCAAACCATGGTGCCCCTAGGATTACATCCTTGTGCTTGAGAGGAGAGATAAAGAAGCCCTCTTTGTCTACATAGCTTTGGATATGGAGCCTCAATTTCCCAATTAAGGGAGTGACTGAAGCTTCTTGTCCCTTGAAAGCACCATCGGCGGGTAGGACATCTCCCATCTCATAGGCTTGGATGCCTAGCTTGGTGGTCAACTCTTTCCCCAAGAATGGCATAGATGAGATCCTTTGTGGTGAGCATCCTCTTCTTGGATTTCTTCGACCAAGGTAGCTCTAGGAGGCTCATTTCATGTACTCTTGTGGGGGAAAGCACGATAAGCATGCCCTTGCTATGTGCACTTGAAATAGTGATGATCTTTACGATAACCCTCAAGCTCTTCAGAAGAGAGTTTATTTTTGCCTTTATAAACTCCCTTCTCCTTAGCTTTGTTGTTGTTGGCGTTGCATTTAGGAGACTTTTGGAAATTGTTCTTCCCCTTAGGCTTTCTCTTGTTTTCTGTCATCCCTCTTTGAATTATGGTGTGGAGAATTATGTGATGGTCTTCTCCGTTTAGGGGGTGTTGGAGAGCGTTTTTCTCGCCATCTTCATGGATCCATCTTTGCCGAGGTGGCAGGAGACTCCCTTCTTTCTTGCTCTTTTGGTAGGGACTCTTGAGTTTTCCTTTGGGAAGGAGATGCATCGTCAAGTAGTAGATTTTTGAGCCCTTCGTACAGATCCTCTTCTTCTTTCCGAATCGGAGAGAGGCCTCTTTTATAAGTCTCACAAGGAGGCTTCCTAGGTACTCTCCCTTCTTGGTGGGGAGTTAAGAGAATCCCATGAGCATGAAGCTGCCATTGCACTTCACTTTGGAGGGATGGATTTCCCATGGGTTGTTGAAGCCTAGAAACAAGGTAGTTAACAAGCATAGGGGCATCATTAATAGCCTGCTCAATAGCAAAATCAAAGCTATCAACATTATTTTCACTCTCTTTACTATTGTCAGCCATTCTAACAACTTTTAGGTGTAATTTTTTTTAGGTGTACTTTGGCACTTCAAGCCCTAGTTGCTACTCCTCTTTACCCCTTTAGAAAAGCACTCAAGCTCCTGTACATGTGGCTCAAATATCATTAATTGCAAGGAATAGAAGAGAGGGTCTTTCAACACCAAAACAATACCGACTCGTGTCAATATTCTAATAGCTCAATAGTGGTTAAGCCGTAGGCAAGTCCTGTAGGACTCCACTATTAAGACCATAGCTCTCGACGGTGATGCCCCGTTATTTGCATGAAGCAAGCGCACTGCAAGGCTGAAAAATCCCTATTCTACTTACTCAATTGCAATTAATAATACCAACCATTTATATCTAAACTTGAAGACCTCCCTTCTTGAGCAAGAAAAGAGAAACCTTGTGCTCTGATACCAATGTAACATTTAATGGCCTAGTAACTTGTGTGTAGCGGAAAATAGCATAAACATAGTGAGCATTTCATTAGAATAGAATATTCCTAATGATCATAACAAGAGTGCTTGGATGGAGAGAGTAACAAAAAGCATAACACCTAGTTAGATAGGCATGAACAATACTTCAAATGAGAGAGAAATTAAGCTATTGACAATAGTTGAGGACCGGATTTACATGGAGCCGGTCCCCCCTCCAAAAGGCTTTGTATTATAGGTTTCTCCCATCAAGGGAGACATTTTACAATACAGTACTTTGTGTTCCTTCAATAACTTGCTGGTGGAATGAAGATGGAAGCTTCAAGCACCATTCACACACACTTATAAAACACAATGATCAATTCCCTCATGGTCTCAGACCCAAGACGTCACACACCTTGGAAGATGGTGAGAGCTAGCGGGCTATCAAAGTGGATTGAGAGGAAGAAGGAGTATTCTTATGAGAAAGAAGTATATCTCCTCACATAATCGCTCATAAAATCCATAGCTTAGTATTTAGCATGGTAGAGGAGATGAGCATGCATTGAATCTTGGCTCTTGGTTGGATTTGCATCACAAAGCCAAGAGTTGTCTCCCTTTTCACAAGCTTGGACTAGATGATGAGCTTTTGATTAAAGCTTGAGGAGGAGAGAGAGTCTTCTTTGCTTCACACATGAGATTGTGTGAGTGTGTGTGTGGTAATGCCTTGCCAAAATCAGCCCCCTCTCTCTCTTGGTCAACCCCTCTTGCATTTTACTCATGCTGGTATCCCATTGGACCCTGCAAAGCTTAGACAATGATAATTAAGAAGCATAAGTGATAGCCTTGTGACATGTGGCCCCCTTTCCCCTTTTATGAGAGCTTTAGGTATTTAAATAATGCAACTAAACTCTCATTGGACCCCTTAGTCTTCTGGACAATATGAATCAGTCAAGCCATTGGGCTGCTGAATGCTCATTGGACCCCTTGGGAGACTGTCCAATAGTCTTCTAGAGAGCTTAATTTGTCTATTGGTTCTTTTATCAAGTGAATTTAAATGAATTAAACTAGAGGTACTCTAGCCTAATTCTCATTGGTCCACCTCTATGGCCATCCAATAGGAATCGAATGCATCTTGGGGGCAGCTGGGCTAGGGAGCTGACACGTGTCCCCTATTCTCTTTGTGTAAAGGGAGTCTCCTATAGTGTGTGCATGTTTCTCTCTCATCCCCTACTAAAAGGGCTTGCCCCCTCTAAGATAGGGATGTGGGAAGACTTTGGAGTCTTCCCACACGCATCCAATTTTCCCTATGTTTTGACCATTGGACCTAACCTTAGAATTTTGGAACCTTAGCATTTTGGAAGTCTTTATGGGCTGAACCTTAGGGTCTTTGAAGCCCATTGTTGCACATTGCTCTTTTGCAGATGGCCCCCCCTTTGGATCCCTATTTTCCCTCATTTGGATCCCTATTGGGGCTGGTCTTTCAGCTTAACCAATATTCTAGCTTTTTCTCTGCTGGTACTTCCCCATATTAAATGATCAATTTATCATGAGAAAATTATTTAGGAGAATTAGATATTAGTTATTATGACATGTAGTGTTTCTAGCACACACTTTGGAAGATGCACAATAGCTTATGGTTGTCCTCGAGAATTTTTTCTTGCAGAGTGGGTTGATTGTGAATGAATCCAAAACAAAGGTTATGCTCATGAAAACCAACCATAAGAAGAAGCCATGCATTGTGTACAACAATGAGACACTTGAATTTGTTGAGAGATTTAAGTACCTTGGCCATGAGGTTCCATCCAATCACAATGAGACACTTGAATTTGTTGAGAGCTTTAAGTACCTTGGCCATGAGGTTCCATCCAATCACAAGTGGCATGAATATGCTATGTTTTGTTTGGAAGCGGGAAAGAGACCATACTATGTATTTGAGAATATGTATAATGTGGGAAATATTAAGTGTTGGGCTCTCAAGAAGTACCTTTTTGATACACCGGTGACACCGGTTCTTCTTTATGGAGTTGAAATGTGAAGTGGGAGCATCTCAAAGTCTACTTGGAAAGAGTTTGAGAATGTCCAAAAGAGTTTTCTTACAAACTTTCTCCAAGTTAAGACACAAACACCATATAAGCTCCCTATGTGGTTTTTCTGAGTAGTCACCCTCTCGGTGATTGTTTCTTCGTATATGAGTGTATGTACAAATTAACAGAGTACGTATGAAGTTTCCCCATGATTATTTCATTATGTTTAACACGCTGATTTATTTCCATGATGTGTTTATGATCACATGCATGCATAAAAAGCACTTTTCGTTTCACGTCATAGAGGCGATAGGAACACTGTTGTGGTCATAACTCACAAACCTTTATGAATAAGCCCGAACCCTTTATACCCGAGATAAAAAAAATCATTTAGAACATTTTCTCTTTTAGGTGTCATGTGAAAACCACTCAAGAGCTAAGAGATATGGTAGAAATCCAGCTTGCTGCTGCCCAATGCACTTAGCCGAATTTTTTGACTCCGGGCCTTTGGAGAACCACTATATAGATTCACTGGATGGACAAACCCACTTAATCAATTGAAAATAATGATAAAACTTGATGATAAATTTATTTAGGACTCCGATATCACCTCGTGTATGCGAGTTATTAATCATTCCATAATTGATTTTACCTACACGTGTAGGGGTGCTACCAAGGAGAAGTACCATATGACGTCGTGAGTTAACCAAGCTGATTATGTATGATTTAGGGTTTGTTTTGGTGAGTTGATTTTAATTATTAGATGCCCATAAACTTATATGAGAGTATATGGTTAGACAACCTGAATCGTATAGGCAGATATGATTAGAGTGGCTTTCTTTTGGGGTATACCGTTTGCTGTGTGAGTATCATATGGCGAAAGTGATGTGATAGAGTGCTAGTCTATATTATGGAGCTGAACTTGATGCATTGAGTTGAGGTAAAATACTTTCATTTGCATGTTATGCATGCTTCCAAAAATATAAAAAAATTGTTTTTTGCATATGTGTGAAGTTATGGTTTATGGTGGTACATGTATGCCTCCATTATGAGTATCATGCCGCTGAAAGGTTTCCAACTTAATGCCGCATCCATGGAGAGGAAGAGAGGGATCACCATAAACCTAACTCTAAATTTAAACCGTAATCTTGAAGGTAAACTTTAAGAGAAAAACTAAATCCAAAATCTAATCTTACATCTAACCTAAATCTAAATTTAACCTAACCTTAAATCTAACCTAAACCTAAATCTAATTTAATCTTAAATCTAACCTAATCTTAAATCTAACTTAAATATAAAAACTAAATCTTAAACCTATGTAGACTCTCTCTCTCTCTCTCTCTCTCTCTCTCTCTCTCTCTCTCTCTCTCTCTCTCTCTTTCTTTCCCTCTCTCTTTATCTATATATGTCATAGTACGTCTATTTACAAAGACAGACATTGACGAATCTCTTCACCGACCAATGCACTATTTTCTTGGACAATGCAGACATTATATTCGATCCACAAGGAGTTCATCGGATTAGTCTCATCAATCGTTTTGAAATTTTGAAGACGTTTAATATAACATTTCATTTCATATTTTCTCTCCTTTTCTCTATTTTTAAAATCTCTCTCTCTCTCTCTCTCTCTCTCTCTCTCTGTCTCTCTCTCTCTTTCTTTTCCTATCTCAATGTGTATGTGTACGGGTTCTTTGTTTATGCATGTGTGTGTACATTCTTTGTACATTCAGAGTGTGTGTGTGTGTGTGTGTGTGTATGTGTATTTGTTTATGCATGTATGTACATTCTCTCTCTCTTTCTCTCTCTCATACACAATGTGTGTGTGTGTGTGTGTGTGTGTGTGTGTGTGTGTGTGTGTGAGAGAGAGAGAGAGAGAGAGAGAGAGGGAGAGAGAGATGAGAGGGAGGAAAGGAAAGGAGCATACCTGGCTCTCCTTCATCTCCTAGTGTGTGTGTGTTTGTGTGGAGGGAGGGGGGGGAAGAGAGAGAGAGAGAGGCACGAGTATACCTGTTTTGCTAGAGCGCCGAAACTCAGATTTCAGATCTAAATTTTTGGCGCTCTCGATTTATTTTTTACCCTATTGGCGTTGCTATGCGCATCGCTATCCAACAAATAATATAGTGACACTCATAGCGACGTCGTGGATTTTCACATTTAAGAATCGCACTGCTAGTGTCGCTAATATGAAGAACCTCTTGTAGTGAAAGTGTGAAATATAATGCCTATTTGAAAGGTGTTGGGAGCTCCCCCGGTCCCGGCATTAAAGATTTGGCAGATTGCTAACCGACCTTCATCTGTTTAGTGGCAGCAAGAAAGAAACAAGTTGACCTCACGTGTTCTACAATGCATGAAATGGGTGTCAATAGTCCTGAAATGAATAGAAATATACTCCAAGAAAAGAGTATTAGAGAAAAGAGTCCAATTTTTGCTGATGCAAATATTGTCGATAGCCACCAACCACAATATGTTACAATGACAACTTCAATTGGTGGGCTTCAACACAAAAAGAATACTTCTAGGGATGTCCCATATCCCGAGGTAAATGTAGCAAAGTTAGTTTGGGCAATAAGGAGAACAAAACCTAGGCGAAAGACGTCTTGTTTTGGTGTGGTGTCAAAAGATGGAGGTTGATGTGGGTGGTTCATTAATGATTGTTCAATGGATGCCAAAATAGGGGTGCCAGCTCCTTGTTTTTGGGGTCACAAAAAATATCCTCCATTTGTTTCACAACTGGGAGGCCTTGTAGAAGGGTTCATTTGGTTTTGTAACTCCAATAACATGCACACCTGGAAGGTTCATAGCATAGTTGAAGGGCCATGATGTCCAGCTCCCGATGTTTGGGTGGTTGCAGAGAGCAACCTCAAGAGGTAACGCAATTGCTAGACAATGGTTTTGTTTTGCAAGCAGGATTGACATCAGCAACAAGAAAATGCATGAAATAGTTCCATTGAATTTAAGAGTTGATAGCGGCGTCCGTCCCAAATTTAGAGATGGCAAGATTGTGAAGTGGAGAACACAATTAACAAAGGAGTTTCACGACAAGATTGAAGTGGATAGAGCCATGGCAATAGAGTTTGTGTGAGAGGTCATTGTGGTTTGCAATGAAACACATGTTTTCTATGTTAAGACTGTGGGGCAAGTGAAAAGGAGTGACATACTCTGTGACAATGTCAAATTTTCCTAGATGTACTTGCAAGAATTTTCAGAACCGAGAAAGCAAGCGCCTTGTGTATATGCCATGTAAGCACATTTAGTTCATATCTGCAAGTACCTGGCCTTGACCCTCACACTCATGAGTTCATGCATCAGGCTGCTCTAACAAAATTAAAGTTAGTCCAAGCACTTGGAGGATCACGGGTGCTGATGCAGTCTTAAAGGCTTGTGGACCTTGCAATTCTTTTGAGAAGTAGTTTTTTGGGTGATATGTGGTTATGAGTATTAAATTTTGCACCAAATGTTCTCATGCAACAGTATTTTGTGTGTACTCCCCCTTTTGATTTGTGGATGCAATAAACCTTTTTGGATAATTTCAATGTTGAAGGAAGGTTTTTGGCATGTGTTAGTGATAGAACAATTTTAAAATTATTTTCTAAGGTAAAGAAACTATGTAGGGAGTGTCTCTAACCCACAAAAATTCAAGATATAAACAACTAATATATTGCACAAAGATATAGAAAAACATTGTAAGTTTTGCCTCGTTTATAGTTTGCTTAATTTTGTGTCAAACAAAATTGTAAGTTTTTCTCGGTTTATGGTTTTCTTGATATTGTTGGATTGGATGTTGGGATTCCTTCACCACGACCATGAAAACATGGACCATTTTAGAAGGAAATTTTGGTGACAAGCTAAAAATGGCAGCTGTGAAAGAGACAAGTACAAACGTTATGTATGGCTGAAAATTATGACACAAAAAACAACATCCATTTTTGTAGCCAATTGCTACATTCCTCATCATGATTCCCCCTTTTATGCTTGCATGGATAGAGATCAACCATTTTTTGATTTAAAAGAGGACATCACTTATTTCAAAGGCGGAGGTGATGTTATTGTCTTTGGGGATATGAATGCTTGCACAAAAACATTGCAACATGATACTCAACAATTTGATATGCCATACATTTCAAGGAGTTGGAGGAAGCTCACTTGTATGATTGTACTTCAATGGATGAGAAAGAGCCAGATCACTATAGAAAGTTACTTTTACACATGTGTAGTAGCACGTGTATGCTCATTACCAATGGTGTATCTTTGTGTAGTGGAACCAATGGATTTACATGTAGAAAACATAATGGGGATAGTGTGATTGACTATATGCTACTCTCCAAAGCCATCATGTATCACATAAAAAGTTTCATATTTGGCCAATGGACTCTGCAATGAGACCATCAGATCTAGTATAGTATTGACCTTGCACATGGAGAAGCAACTAAGCATAATAATCTCACCCAAAGGGAAGAGAATTTATCACTATGTATGTATTTCAAACGGGCACCAGGTACATGGAAATGGTTGAGCAAATATTATGGATAACAAAGCTTCAATATGACACACCATTGGAATCTAAATGGAACACTTTCAAGAAATTTATTTGTTCTTGTGCCGAAGAATGCTTTGCCATAAAGCATCTCCATGGTATCAACAAAGATAGATCACACAAAAGGTGGTTTGATAAAGAATGTCAAGATTCTCAAAAGTCCTTGATAAAGCTTGATGCAACTATGGAAAAAGACAACTATTAAAGTCATTTGCATACATACAAGGCATTGATTCAAAAGAAGAGAAGAAGATGGAAAGTAAAGAAATATTTTTTTCAAGTCCAAGAAAAGGCACGTGCATATGGCAGATTTTGGAGAAACTTGAGGGGAAAGCGGATTGATAATTTTGGTAACTTGAGTCTTGTGGATATGTACACGCATTGTAGGCAACTATATGAGCAACCAAATGCTACAAAAATGCCATTTTATGGTTTATTCCCATGTATGCCCTCTTTTTTTACTATTGAGGATGTATGCGGTGGGCGTGAAAAGTTGGCCACTCGCAAAGCGGGAGATCTTCAAGGTATCAAGCCGGAGATGATCAAATGGACGGGAGATTTTACCCATGAGTGGATGTGTGATATGCTCAACCTTGCACTTCAACATGGTATGTCTTATCAAATTTGCAATACTAATTGGGTCAAGCCTTTGCATAAAGGAGGGGATGTAAAGAATGTAAAAGACTATTGGACTATAATGATTGGGTCTCTTATGGCAAAGTTTTTTAGGTGCATAATGGAGATGAAATTGAGTGATTTGGCTGAAGAGAATGACAAGCATGCAAAAGGAAAAAAGCGTTTTTGTCGATGCCATAGAACCATTGATCATATTGTCACTCTTCGTGTTGTCATGGAGGAAAGTCGGTGGAAATTCAAGTGATTGTATTGTTGTTTTGTGGACTTTAAAAAAGCCTTTAATAAGATTCCAAGTAGCTAGTTGTGGAGAAGGATGGAATTTTGCATGGGAAGAGGAATTTCAATTTCACCTTCTCTGGATCTGCTTCAATCCCGTTCTGTGACACCACATGGCCTAGCAACTGAACCCTTGGTTGTGCTAGCTTGCACTTCTTTGGATTCAACTGACCTCCTTCTTCATCTAGCCTTTGAAAACATAACCTTAACTTGGACAAATGCTCTGCCCTGGAACTATAGCAACCAATATCATCCATAAACACTCTGATGAACTTACCCAAGTAAGGCCCGAACACCTTGTTCATCCAATCTTGAAAAGTCGTATATGCATTCACCAGTCCAAAAGGCATCCTGCGATAGGCAAAGCAACCCCATGGAGGGATGAAGGTAGTCTTCAGCTGGTCCTCAAAAGCAATACCGATGTGAAAATACCCTGAAAACCCATCCATGACAGAATAGCGCTCATGCACGGCAACCTGGTTTAAAATCTCATCTTGAAAAGGCAAAGGGTAATGGTTCCACTTGGTTGCAGCATTCGAAGGCTTATAATCTACACATACCCGCCACTTTCCATTCTTCTTTGGGGTAATGACAACAGGAGAAACCCACTCAGACTCCTTTACCAGATAATAATACCTGCCTCGAGCAACTTGTTGATCTCCTGCCATAGGGCTTCCTTTTGAATATCCCCCAAACTTATGAGCTTCTGTGCTTTTGGCCTGTATCCTTCTTTAAGAAGAATCTGATGCTCCACTCCTTTAGCTCCCCTCAGATCCTTATACTCCATTGCAAATAAGTTAGGGTAGGATGCACACAGGCCCATGTAGCCTTCTTTCTCCTGCTTTGTTAAATCTGAACCTAGCATATCTTCCATCTTTTTAGCTTGCAAACTACAAACAGGAACTTGCATACCTCTCCTTGTAGTGGTAGAGTCTACTGTGACCCGGAACAAATCTGTATCCAGCTTTAATAAATCCTCATCACTCTCCTCCTCTTCGACATTGGTCAATCCTTCATCATAAGTAGACTCCGTCTCGTACTCATAGCTGGTACTGAAATCTTGATTATCTTTACGTGATGAGGGATGAAAATGACTTTCCCTAGTCTTTAGATCCAACACAATCTGTCCGCCATTTTCCCGATCCGGCAAGGTAAACACCTCAGTCCCCCAATCTTGTTTGGCCCCAATTGCCAACAGCCATGGCCTCCCCAATATAATTGGATAGGCATTCTCACCTACTTTCATAACAAAAAAATCAATTAAGCATTCAATTCCCATAACCTTTACCTTCACATCTTGTGCCACTCCCAAACAACGAGCCTTGGCATGATTAGCCATCCTCATTCGCAAATTGGACCTGACAACAGCTTTAATGCCAATATCCCTCATAGCCGACTCTGTAATAACACAGACTTGGGCACCACCATCGATGTATGCTTGAACCTGCTTCTTCTTCTCGATCAAAACGTCCACCACCGAAAGCACATCGGTCGGACTCCCCACTTTTAAGGCTAGATTCTGCACTGCATGTACCTCTCCTCCCACTCGAGGAAGCCTTGTGATGACAGTGGTCGATCATTGCCTTCTTAACTTAGGGTTCAAAGCAAGCATCTGCCCAAAAGTGATGTTAGCCTTTTGGTTTTGAACATCTCTTACCAAATCATACTCCGGATTTCTGCGTCCCAATTGAAAATCCTTTTGAGTAATTCTCCGTCTTTGCCTCCTTCTGCTTGGGCCGGGCTGCTCTCTTCTTTCATTTACCTTCTCTTTCCCCTTCTTGGCTCTAGTTTCACACTCCGTCTCAGTCTCTCTTTCACCTCGTGCTCTTTTGTTGGCCATAATATCAACCTCCTGCCTGTCAACACCAATAATGTTAACCCTGGGTATTTCATCGTTACCTGATGGAGCCGCCTGTGCTTGATTTTCAAACTCTTGTTGACCTCTTTGGCCATTAAACTGTGCCTGACCACGACCTCCACCAAAAAGAGGATACATGCCCTCCCTTTCCCTTGGTGGGTGAGGGAAATCTGGAGCATAGTGACCCTCCTCACCACAATTGTAGCACCTGTTGGGCAATTGCCTAGCTCTGCCCCTTCCTATCCTTGCTTGACCTCTGCCCATAACACTTAAACATAACTCTTGCATTTGTTCAGACAAATCTTGAACTGTATGTACCCACTGTTGAGGAACGGTTGTAGCCCCTCGATTGGGCTGATTCTCCACTTGAACTTCTTCTCTCGGGCTCGAACTCGGATTGGGAACCATTGCCTCATATCCCAATGCACCTTGCTCGATCTTATTCTTGATTTTACGGCTTTTAGACCGCGCAATAGCAATTGCCCCGTTGTAATTCTCCGGGCCCTCGAAATCCACCTTTTCATGAACTTTGGGGTGTAAACAAGACATAAAATATTCCAATTTAAAGTACTCACCACCATTGACCAACTGCATGGCCACTGCAAAATCCCTCCATATTTCTTCAAAGCGGGCAAGGAAGATGCTAAATTCCTCATTCACGTCCTGCTTCAAATTTTTCAACCTTGTATCCAAATCGATAGGAGACACCTCCTTTTGAAAGTCTTGCAAGAAACGGGTCCGCAACGCCGGCCACATAATTCTTGGCTCTCCCTCCAACGCATAGAACCATGTCTTTGCTTTTCCTCGAATCAAGAACGGGATCGTTTGCATCTTGCTAGCTTCATCCGGCATATGCAGTGACAGCAAATACAACTCGAAATCGACCATCCACTCCTCCGGATCTCCTTCTCCAGTTAAAGTTGGTTCATAACTATGTGCTGTCATCTCTCCTTGATGGAAATAACCGCCTTTGATCAACACCAACGAGGAATCAGCTGCTCCTCAGTGGGGGCACCAGAAGATGGAGAGGGGGAATAAGGAACACACCCAGCACACAAACTATTTGCCTCTCTATAGCCCTGGGATTCCACAGCACCCCTAACCTCTCAAAAAACACCTTCAAATTGGCTTATTTGCATTAACAACTCTGCTTTAGCATACAAAACAACTACCTCACACCTTGCAAAAAACACCCACACCACAACAAACACCCACACTGCTCAACTCACCCTTCCGAAGCACAAGACACTCCTAATCTGCCCTCTCGGTAGCACCTCTCGAGCTGCAGGCAAACCCTCTGCAAGCTATGGCCAATACACGAAGAGCGAGAGAAGAGGAGGGGGATGGGGAGAAGCAACACCCAAGATTGGGCCAAGTAAGTGTTATTATTGCATAGAGAGTAGCACAACCGATGTATGCAGCTGCAATGGAAAGCTTGGCATCACACAAGCTTCAAGCTTTCACTTACTCACACAGGCAAAGAAGCCCTTAAGTTTTCACATTTACAACCTTTTATAGGGGTACCTCTAAGAGGCCCAAAAAAAGAAAAAAGGGTGAGTTTCTCTTGCCGTGGCCTTCACTTAGAGCTTCTTTTATTATTTTATGGCATTGCTAACACTTGGCTTAGTTTGCTTTTGGAAACATTTACATGGTGTGCACATTGGGCTTTGGTCCTTCCATCTTGGCTGGCCGGATCTCCCTCCTTTTGGTCTTGCATCTGGCTTTGTCCACTTGGCCCTCAACTTGGACGGCTTTAGCTTTGCTTTGTACCATTTGGAGGCCTCCGGATTCTCTCTCTCACTCTCTGTTGTGGGGCTCATCCCTTACTTGAAGGGGGGAGGCAATAGCGATGTCGCTATTTCCCCCTCTTTTTTTCTCAAAACTTTCGGCCTTTTAGGGCCACAGGACCACCCCCTACTGGGGCCGCCATGTCATCATACACAACCGCCCTACGACGCCGCCCTACGGCCGCCCACAAGCGCCACCACTTCCCAGCCTCACCCAAAATCACCACCGGACACGCCATCGGCCGCCACAGCAGCGCCTGCGCCTCACGCGCCATAGCCACGAGCTCCAAGAGCTCTCCACTCCTCACTTGGATGCTTATGGAAGGGCCACGCCCCAGCTCATATACCGTGACACTCGCCATGCTTACTTCGTATGTGGGGTATCCAGGCTGCCACATGGCGGCCCGAGAGGCCATGGCCTTTTGAACTTCAAAAAAAACCCCATTACATTTTTAACACAAGTCTTTTTTTTGGCCTGCCTTTACCAAACCCCCATTCTCTGCTCCTGGGTCAAACTGCCAAGATGTAAACACCTATTGAAATTCCACTTTCTCGGCTCCGACCCCACCCTCCATCTCTGCATTTTGACTCCTCGGCATCCTCGAACCAAGGCTTCCAAAAATGGGAAAAATCATCTGCAATCTATTTTGGGCAAAGGTACCCCAGCTTCCGACTTCCATAACTTCTTGCTCCGGACTCCGTTTGGCATGCAGTCACTTCCTGTTAGCTCCGTATGATGTACACTCCACTCTAGAACTTTGTTGAGGCCCAGAAGATGCCAGATGGCACATTCTCCCATGCGGCCAAGTGGGCTCAGACCCGGCCCCCGGAAAAACTTCAAATGATCATTTCTTGCAAACCGTGGCTCCGATCCACAATCCGAAAAGACGAGTAGGCTCCATGAATTGAGATCTACACATCTATACCTCAAGCTCCACTTGGACCACCTGTCTCCAGCTGCCCTATCCGGCAAGAATCTGCAAACCGCCAAAACTTCAACCTTCAATAACTTGGGCTCCGTAGCTCGGTTTGATGAGCCGTTTGGACCTGTTCCTTCATCACTTCAGACTCTTCATTCCTGGACCGACAAGCTGCACTTTGTATCTCCTTCACCTGCTACCCAATTAGCCCCTTGTGTAGACTTTCTTGGCCTATAAGCCGCATCATGCATACACTTCCGCTGCTACCTGCTATCCCGTGACCTTCCTAGCTGCTTCAGTCCTTTGCCATGCTTCTGCTTGCCTGTACACACCTGTCCATGCCATCTTCTAGAGTCAACACACTTTGGCTGCACCACCGTCTTGCCCTTCGCATTGGAGTGAAGGCTTACCTGCGCCCAACAAAGGCAGTTTGTGGGGGATGGCCGCAATCAACTGTATGGATGAGTGTCCGACAGATAAGGAGAATTTAACAACAGATTCCTATGACGAGATGATGGATGAGGCAGACAATGGCGGCCTGCTGTAGCAGCTCAACCATAGTCAAATGTTAGAGAAGCTATTTATGAGTGCAACTTACACTAGTACTGAGCAAGCTGCTCGCAGTGGGAATCGAACTGGCCCAGGAACGAGGCCTTCATAGGCGAGCAATGCATGCAAGGTGATGGCGAGCAAGGCCTTGGAGAAGCACCGAAGAATTTTTTTTTTGTAGAGGAGCAATAGAGAGATCGCTATTGACCCCTTTATTTTGGTCTTCAAAAAAAGCCAAAAAAAAGGCAGTAATAGCGATATCACTATTGCTCCTTTTTTTGGTGCATCAAGCCCACTATAAGCCACACATGTTAACACCTTTAACAGTTTGCCCTCCCTATGCTCGCGTGCGAGAAGCTTTCCTTTTCCACTTGTACTTCCCTTGTGACCTGTAGCCACCAGCAGTGCTCTAGCTTGGTCCTCTTTCCCACCATCCTTGCAACCTTCAATCATCAAAAAAAAAAAAAATGTTATTGTAAGAATGGCATGGGAATGACTGTAAAACCATCAACTACATAGTAAGCTGCAACTAATACCCATGACTAATGCTCCACAAAGAAGGTAAAGAAAAATATGTGAAGGTTTTTTGGCACATCACTAAAGACCTTGAGGTGGAATTCATATTTGTGCTTGCTGTTGCACGAGAAAGGGATCCTTGCTCTAAGAGTGTTGCCATTTGATGCAAGCTACTTACTTCAATCTCCGTCACTCCTGACAGAGTTATTTCTCCACCAATTCTCTCTCAAATCTGAATAGAGTTCTTTTATGGTGTGCGCTCCCTTTCGAAAACGAGAGAGAGAGAGAGAGAGAGAGAGAGTTATAGCTGTTCGTAAATGATGGAGAGGGACAGAGAGAGAGAGAGAGAGAGAGATAGAGAGAGAGAGAGAGAGCTAGTTATTCATTATTTATCACACACAATGTATATGTTTGTGTATGTGTGTGTGTATATATATATATATATATATATATATATATATGAGTATACATTTATATATCTATATTTATTTATTTACATAAATATATATATAAAGGTATATATATGTGTCTTAAATATATATTTATATAGTTATATGTATATATATGTATTTTAATAAATAAATGAACAAATATATCTCTCTCTTTATATATGTATGTATTTGTGTGTGTGTGAGAGAGAGAGAGAGAGATTTACAAAAAAAAAAGTGTGTGTGTGTGTGTGTGTGTGTGTGTGTGTGTGTGTGTGTGAGAGAGAGAGAGAGAGAGAGAGAGATTCACTGTTTATATCACACGATGTATACGTGTGTGTATGTGTATATATATAAATGTATGTATAGATATATAAGTATACATTTATGTATCTATATTTATTTATTTGTGTAAATATATAAATATATATATATTTATATAAAGGTGTATATATATGCGTGTTAAATATATATACATTTATATTTATATATTTATATGTATATGTATACATATATCTATATGTATATATGTAATTTAATAAATAAATGAATATATATATCTCTCTCTTTATATATATGTATGTATATGTGTGTGTGTGTGTGTGTGTGTGTGTGTGTGTGTGTGTGTGTGTGTGTGTGTGTGAGAGAGAGAGAGAGAGAGAGAGAGAGAGAGAGAGAGAGAGAGAGAGTGCAAAAAGACTGTTGTAATAATCTAGCATTTGTTGGGCTATCACATTTACCTTGAGTTGTGCAAATGATGATATTTGTTTTGAGTTTTCAACAAAGTGAATTCTATCATTGTTGTCTTTTGATATGCAATAAGGAAATGTGTGATGACACACACACACACACACACACACACAGGGACAGAAAGAGAGTGTGTGTGGAGAGAGAGAGAGAGAGAGAGAGAGAGAGAGAGAGAGAGAGAGAGAGAGAGAGAGAGGGTGTGGGGGGAGGGGGTAGAGATAGACAAGTGAGAGAGAAAGAGAGACAAAATCAGAAAAATAAAGAGAGAGAGAGAGAGAGAGAGAGAGAGAGAGATAAAGGAGGTCCTTGAGTAGCCCACTAGAAGGAAGAGTGGGAGGAGAACTGGCGGCAATGGGCGGTGGTGGTAGGAGGAGGAGTGGCATATGGTGGTAGTGAGATAACACCACCAACCACCGGTGGTGGGCTAGGGTGTTGGTGGTCATGGGTGGTAAGGGGTGGGAATGGGAGGTAGAGGTGGTGGAAAAAAAGAAAAAAGCTCGCTCTAAAGCTCGCTCCATAACCACCCTCGTAGCTTTTGACGTTGTTGACCTGCGGTCTAATTTCATCATAACTAGGAATTTACACTTTCAAATAAAAGGTATTGGGGCATCATTGCTAAGCATTTAGATGTATTCTTGGTAAAAAAACGACTAGGTCAAAATCCACTGCTGTTAATAATCGCGATTTTGGAACTTGAACTAAAGTGGGGTTTGAGATCATAAGCATGTGTGTTTAGGTCCTATAAACATGTCCTAAAAGTTTCCTTACGTTTGGATGTCACTTGATGCTGTAACGGATGTGATTTGTTTGTCGATGAGCGATTGGCTTTTGGTGATTTCAGTCGTTTGAGTGTAGCTTGATTTGGATACGTGTTGTTAGTTGTTTTTTGAGAGATTGACAACCTATGGTAGCCTCTATGCACTAGTCGAGTCAGCTTTATCCCATGGATTGACAAATTAATCGTGGTTCTTGCTAATACTGCAATAGGATAGGATAGTGAGGTTAGACATGCATCCCACATTTGGCGCCGCTGTGCCAGGGATCAAAGAGACCTAAACCAGGAAAAAACACGAGCGTCTTGTGAAGTTATCCTTTAACTTCCTGTAGGTTCACCTTGAGTTCAAAACTTTGTTTTAGAAACCGCATAGCTTAAGATTGTCGTCTTTTGCTGTGTAGAGGTAGCTTGGAAGTAATAGTACTTGCTGAGTGCCTTTAGGATTGTAGGATTGTAGAAATAGATTGGGATTTTGAGAATGATTGGTAGACGAGACAAGTCTTAAGATCAGTGCTCAAAAAACCATAAAAAACAAGAAAACGAGTGTTTGTGGACACTTTCCACAACCCCATTGCATGAGAATCTAGGAGTGGGGTAAGTAGAATCCGAGGTGGATTTCAGAACATTGATCTCTCTGAAAGAATCAAGTATGAGTTGTTATTGGAAGTTGCAGAATTTTAGGTCTACGGCTAGAAACAGCTCGAAAAGACTCGAAACCACTCAATCCGACTGGAGAGTAAGCTTAAAAGTTGTATGGACCAGTTGGTAAGCTCAAAGACACTTCGAGGTAAAAATTTCAAGAGTTAGCCAAAACTCATATTATTTACTTTTTCTTGACATTTTAGGCCAAATTAAGTTTTTACTTGATTCATAGGCTTAAAGTAGCTCATGTAAAGACTGTCTTTGAAAAAATTGCAAAAAAGTGTTCATTTCAAGCCTGAAGTTAATAATTGTGATTATTAACTTTCTGCTCCAAATTGACCAAGGTTCATACCATTGACTCATTGCATGTGTACAAACAACTTTTGTAAAGACCCAAAAGATTTGGATCACCAAACTGGCAAAAAACTGGGTAAAAACTAAAGTTTGTACTGACTTTTTGAATCTTGAGTGTAAATTGGGAAAAAATTTGCCCAAACTTGTTGAAATTTGATTCATAAGCTTATATTGATGTGATAAACATGTGTACATGCTCAGTTGACCAAAAAAAAGCAAAAAGTTATCAGTTGCAAATAATCGCGATAATTTACATCTGCCCCATTTTTCAAATTTTTTGACCAAGTCAACATACTACTAGTTTAACCATGTTGTAATAAGCTTATAAACCAAATTTGGTAAGAACTGGATTGAAAATTGTGACTAAATTTGCAAAGTTAGTCTGCGGACAGAAAATTGATGGCCATTTGACCAAAAATTGTCGAAACTTGATGAAACTTGGCTAATGACCTTAACTTGAGGTGATTAACAGATCTGTGTCAAACTTGGGGCAAAAGGTTTCAGAAATATAGTTGGAGTAAATTATCACGATTATTTACATCTGCTTCAAAAATTGAGAAATTTGCACATTTGAGTATACCACAAGGTCAAGCATATCAAGTATACCTCACAAATCAATTTTGGTGAAATTTGGATCACAAAAGTGAGACTTAAGCCAGATTCTTGAAATCAGAGTCTACGAACACAAAACAGTTGATAAACTTGATCAAATTTTGTCCAAACTTGTTGAAACTTGTCCAGGGACTTTAACAAGTTGTATACTTTCCAAACCAATCCAAAAAGTGTAAAAAATTAGCAAAAGTGAATAATCGCGATTATTTACTACTGCTACCCAGAGACATCAGTTTTGACTTTTGAACTTATACAATGTTAGACCAACATAATATAAATCCACCGGGCAATTTTGGGTTCAATCGGATCAAAATTGGTACATGTTCACTCAGTTTTCAGGTTGTAAATTAAACCTTTGATTTTTTATTAAAGTCGAATCTAAAAGTCAAATTTTGACTCTCGTAGCTCGATTTGAAGTGATACACAAAGACCAATCACAAGAGTTAGCAAAAACTCTACTGTTTTTATAGAAGAATAGCGAACTTGATCTAATTTGTACAGGAGTCAGGTTGCAGACAAGGAATCAGTGGCTTGACAGAAAGTTGCAATCGAATCAAGTGGAAAATTGACGACAAGTCAATCCAAAGGTGAGTACTCTATCCAGGGCTTCATAAGTCTATATGAACCTTAGATCTGGTTGTGTACTAGGAAATCAGGGCATACTTGGAGAAACTTCCAGTAGAGTATCCACCGAAAGAGTGAATCAAGGCAATTCCTTGCACACAATTCTTGAAGAAGTCTCAAGAAAATTTTTCAAATTCAGCATCCAAAATGTCTTCTTACTCGACTCACTTGAAAACCGGAACGACAATGTGCTATAAGCATATACTCTCTTTTTACAAGACTAACCGCCATGGAGCCCAGGTTTATTGGACCCTAACGAAGAGTATGCTATTCGCATTGATGACCATGGTATTGAGTTCGAAGAAGAGATTAGGGCAAACAAACAAGGAAAATTGTACATGGATAGAAACGGAACTGAGTATGTACAGGTCAAAAACCCTGATGTGGTAGACAAATAAGGGTTAGAAGTAAAAACCATAATCCCAGATATGTTAGCAAAAGAAGGACCACCAACTTTAGAATTGGAGGGATACGACCAAGTAGATTTGAAGACTTTGAAATGGCTTAGTACGGATAATCCTAGGATCGGAGTCTATTGTTGGGATGATAGCAACATAAAAGATCTTCTGTGGACTTTGCATGCCAAACCAGGACAACTAACGACCATGAAGATCATCTATATCTTCAAGATCAAGGATAAGGGATCAGTGGACCTACCAACCTACTTGTTTACGGATTGTTGTAACAACAACTTTGTTATGATGACTCCTGAGGAGGTAGAACAAACCAAATACCAAGGGTATTCCATACGGAATTGGATATTGGGACAAGGACGAGAAACAATTCCAAGAGATGAACACTGTGAGAGATCATTTGAGAGTAATGTAAAGAAACCAGAAACCACCTCGTCACGTAGAAAACTGGGTGACACTAAGGCCAGAGTCTAGCGCTACATGAGTCACTATTTTCAACAGTCTGGTTTGAAGGACTCTGAACAGGACCAACTGCAAGGAGACCGGGAGTTGAACCAAACAGATGCGTCAGACCAGCTACTTTTCAGAAATGGATCAAAAAATACAGTGGATCAGGGGATCCATATGACCACTTAGCAAGCTTTAAGCAAGTGCTAAGAGCAGAATGTATATTCGATTTCCATATGCAATTCGAGGGGTTTGGAATGACATTAGAAGGAAAAGCATTGACATGGTTCTAAAACATTCCACCAAGGTCAATCATAGACTTTAACACATTAGCTCAAGGATTTGTAGTTGTTTGTTGCAAAACGGGGATCAAACATAATATGGTAGCTCAATTCTACAGCTTTAAACAGAAACATGGTGAGTCTGTTAGGGATTGTGCAACTCAAATGAAACAATACATTGCCAGATGCCTAGGGCTAGAGATACCTATAGAAGAACGACTTGTATCCTTGTTTCTAGAGGGACTGCTAAACAAAGAACTTCATGCTATATAGTAAAAAGCATACAACCCTAGAAGAGTGTGTCAGATCCTATTGACTTAGGAGACAATTGTGATATTTTTAATGAAGAAGATGTCCCTAAGGATAACCAAAGCGAGAACAACATCTACTAAACCAGCACAAGTGGGAACAATTGCTGCAACACCACTTTCAGCCATAGAAGACATGCTCAAAATGATGAATGACATGATGAACAACATGCAAAAAGAACCTATGAGGGGACCAAGACAAGGGATACCTCAACAAGGACAACCAATTAGGCCACAAAAATGGTGTGCAATTGCGGGTAAATGGACCAACCATGAGACCCACGAGTGCTACTTCAGACCAAAGTATGATGGGAATGTTCAATACGTGCCCATGAGGCCACAAGGACAACCCATGTACAGATATCAGCCTAATATGGACCAAGCTCAAAGACCACCAATGGGTATGGAAAGACCTCAACCTGTGTTGGACAACAACCTCCGTACCCAGGATATAATGCAGTTCCTATAAAGTAATGCACTCTAAAGGAGTCAGAGATGAACAAGCATAAGTGCTTGTTACACCCTATGCGGAGCCTAGTCCATCTACAGTAATAGTAGAAGGAGATCGGTATAATTCACATCCACCACCAATGGAAGAAACCATGACTTATGCTCCACCAGAGCTCGCACCAATGTATTATGTAGCTAATCAAGGTGTCAGACCTCCAATTGTAAGACCCATGATTAAGCCAAGAACAAGAAACTGTAATAACTGTGGTGCAGATGATCACTGGAAAAATGAATGTCCAAAGCTTGACAAAAAGGGAGGACACTTTCCGGAAGATTGTCCTAAAAATCCTTTAAACAAGAGTAAAACAGTAACAAACGTGGTCCAAGTGATACCTAGTAGCTCATCAGAGAGTGAACCGATTGTTCCAATCAAGGTAATCACTAGAGCCCAAGCCAAGAAAAAGAAACATAAATCCTCTGATGATTTGGAAAATACGAAAGTTTCCTCCCAAAGGATCAAAAGAAGTAGAAGCAAAAGATATGAGATGAGAAAACAAAAACAACGAGTTGAAATTGAGGAGAAAGCAAAAAAGATATTCCAGGAAAAGTTAAAAGAAATTGGAAGTGAAATCAAGAAAACAAGCATAAAATTTGGAGGATCTATTCTGGTTTATAAAAATTTTGAGCCTATTAACAGAGCCTTGGAAGCCTACCAAGAGGGACTTAAAGGATACCAAAACATGGAAACAAATGGAAAAACTATCCTTCTCCAGACATGGAAGTAGCTAAGCTGGAAGGTTATCAAAATTTTGTAAGAATCACGCAAGAAATGCTAGAAAAACAAAAACTCAAGCTTGAAAGTATTGCAAAACCTGAGGAGCTTGTGGTAAGAGACACTAAAGAAAAATCTGATGTGGTGGCAGAACCCCACCTTGAAACAAAAGAACCAAAACTCATCGTGCCGGACAACGAAGATACCTTAAACGGAATTCCATTTGTAGAGGAAGACTGGCCAGGACACTTATGGAAAAAAGTGAGAGACATCAATGATGGGAGCCTAACTCTAAAGTCAGCTCCTATACAGGAAGTCCGGTTGGATAACCTACCTTTTGATGTGAACATGGATGTACAATCCTTGTACGGGGATTGCGGATCTGAAGTTTTAGTAATGTCAAAACCATTGACCTTGAAAACAGTACCTTCTTACTTGGGAGATAACAAAGATGAATCAATAGTGTGTAAGACCACTTAATTAAAAAGAGCTGAATAGACCCTAGAAGTAGACAACATTCATTCAATCATGTCTACACCCATCCAATGCACTCTTACCTTGGGAGAACTATTAAAACTCAAACCATACTTATGCAATGATCTACAGAAAACCCTAGGGAAGGTGGGGATAACGGGGCTAATCTCGAAAAATTTGGGAGAATTAAAAAATGAAATGGACAACAAAGAGATTCGATATGTTCCCATGAAGAAAGTCGGAGAATATTACGGAGGGGAAGAAGGAAACACCACCCTCCCAGTGAAATATAATGACATTGAAACCATGGCGATACTGGATAGTGGAGCAGGCATAGCCATAGCCACAAAAGCAGTATGGGAATCCTGGGGACAATCAGCCATTAGACAAACTCAAATGAAATTGCAATTGGCTGCCGGACACATTGAGTGACCATTAAGGCTGCTTGAAAAGTTGATAGTCAATTCCTGTGGAATTGAATATCAACACACTTTTTCCATAGTAGACTTTGGAAAAAACCTCAACTATGAAATCATATTGGGAAGAACTTTCATGCAACAGGTACAGCTTATCCAAGATTGGGGAAAAAATTGTCTGTACTTGAAGCAAGTGGGATCTCTAACAAGAGTAAATCTAAAAGATCACACTTATAGAGATGTCTTGAAAACACCCATACAAGAGTTTGATCCAATCTCTTCGGCTGAAACTAAGCTTCCATCCTGGTTAAACAAGGACACTCCTATTTGCATGTTTAGAGCTTCAGAAAATGGAAGCTTAAGATGAGAAGAATGTATCCTAGAAAGGGACTGCACAGATGAAGCCTACGTACCTGAACCCTTTCCAGAGCACTTGTTTGAGCCATTCAAATGGACTCAAATTTTAGCAACTATGGATGTATGTGTGAATACGTCTATGCCTACTCAATTTTGCAATGAGGATGGCTACAACATAGTTCCCATCCGAATGATTTCAATTCTCAACATTGAAGATAAAAATGAGGAACCCAAGGAATTAATGAAATCTCAACAAGTCTTTTGAGACCTCTAGTACGATGCAACTGATGAGTTAGATGAACACTCATCTACCTCAGAAGGTTTGGGGTCAGAAAAAGAACATATGAGAGCTAAGCTACTCTTAAAAGGAGGGGACAAAAAGTTTTTTGACTTTCCAAACTGGAAATCAAGAAGACAAAAATGGTATCGATGAAAAAGAGACATCAGAATTGTGAAAACACGACCTATGCCATCAGTCTTCAGTAGAACACAATTCCTGATGCAGATAGATGCAAATGATTGTGTCAAGGACAAAATCACTTGCATATATCCTTCAAACAAAACTTTAGAAATGTCTCAAACATCGAGAAAAACAAGGAAGGGTACTCAAGCAAACCCACAAGATAAGAAACCACTCATGACCCGAGTTGAGCGGAAAAAGAAATATCAAGAGTTAAAAAAAGCTCTAAAGGAGATATATACGACCTAAATGGAGACCACGGAAGAGGATGGTAAGGAAGTAATGAGTGTTCCATCCCATTACAAAAGGTATACTCTCCAAGATTGAAAAATCATAGTCGAACAACCTGTTAGGGAACTACAAAAATAGGGTGAGTCTTACGAAGGACCTGAAAATAGGCTAAAAAGATAGACTTGGCTGAACCAGAAGAAGAGCCTAGACCTGCTTACATTGCGAATGACCTAACAGAAGAAGAAGAAGAGCTCTTGTTGTGCTTGTTAAAGGAATACCGAGATATCTTCGCTTGGTCTTATAAGGATCTCAAGGGTGTTGATCCAGAAATCTATCAACATACCATACCCATGAGAGATGATGTGAAACCAAGTAGACAAAGGACATACACGTATAATGAAACATTTTCCAGGAAGATAAAAGAAGAGATTGAAAAACTAAAGGAAGCCGAATTCATTTACGAAATTGAACACACAGATTGGGTGTCTCCAATTGTGGTAGTACCCAAGAAGAATGGAAAATTACGAGTGTGTGTTAATCTTAAAAAGGTGAATGCAGCTACTATTAGAGACAACTTTCCTCTTCTGATAACTGAGTATGTTTTGAAACGAGTTGTAGGAAAAGAAGCTTACAGTTTCTTAGATGGCTTTTTGGGATACAATCAACTTTTGGTTGACCCAAAAGATCAGCATAAAACTGCTTTTGCAACAAAATGGGGTATATTTGCCTATCGGGTTGTGCCGTTTGGGTTAACTAATGCTCCAACCACATTTCAAAGGTTGATGAGCCATGCTTTCAAGGAATATCCTAGGAAATTCTTAGAAGTATATATGGATGATCTATACATACATTCATCAATCCGGGATGATCATTTTGAACACCTCAAAAAGGTATTCAAAAAATGTAGACTTTATAGGATTTGCTTAAATCCTGAAAAGTGCACTTTCATGGGTAGACAAGGAAAAATTCTTGGACATATAGTGTCTAAAAATGGCATAGATACTGATATTGATAAGATTCATGTCATTGCTGATTTTCCTAGACCAACAACAGTCAAGGGGGTACAAGCCTTCATGGGGCATTGTGGATATTACCGACGGTTCATCTACATGTACGCTATAATTGCAAAACCCATGTATAGCTTAATTACACACTTTGAGTGGACCGAAGCATGTGAAGAATCCTTCATGAAGCTTAAGCAAGCTCTCATCTTAGCTCCAATAGTGAAAGCACCAGATTGGAATAAGATATTCTACATACATGTAGATGCTTCCAATTTTGCTATGGGTTGTATACTAGATCAACCAGGAGACGAGAAAATTGACTTTCCTATTTCTTATGCTAGCTGACAATTGAACATGGAGGAAAAGAATTACACCACTGATGAAAGGGAAGAATTAGGAATGATCTGTGTCGTTAAGAAGTATAGACATTACCTATTAGCCAACAAGTTTGTGTTCTTTGTGGACCACCAAGCTTTGTTTTCTTTGGTCAACAAGCCATGCAGCACAGGAAGAATAGTGAGATGGTTCATCATTCTTCTGGAATTTGATTTCAATGTGGTTGTTAAAAAATGGCACTACACATCAACGAGCAGATCATTTGTCAAGGATTGTTTCAGGAGAATCACCTAAATGGGTAGACGATGATCTACCAGATGCCTATTTGTTCTCCGTGGAAATGATACCTAGATGGTTAGAAAATATTGTGTCATTGATGACAATAGCTCAAGTGGATTCACAAATACCACTTCCTATCACGATCAGATTAATTGAGCAATCAACTATGTATCAATTACTAGCTGGTAGACTATACAAAAGAAATCGAGATGGGATATTACTCTTATGCATTAATCCTGAAGAAAAACAATAGTACCTGAGTCAAGCACATGTTACCATAGTAGGAGTTCACTTTGTGGAAGACCAAACTATGCAATGAATCTTGAGACTTGGAGTATTTTGGCCGACTATGAGGAGCGATGTTCAATCTCTTGTAAAATATTGCCCTCAATGTCAAAAACAAACACCCATACCTCATGTAATATTGTTTCAAATGTCACATGTTCCTAAGTGGAGTAACTATCTAGTTACTTACTTATCAAGCCGAACATTTCCTGAGGATATGAGTAAACATCGTCAAAGAGCAATTAAAACTGAAGCAAGAGAGTATGCTCTTATTGGGAACCAATTGTATAGGAGAGTTTCTAAGGATCAAGATTTTCATCTTTGTGCAAATGAAGACGAGTATATTCCGATTATAGAACAAGCACATGATGGATTAGCTGGAGGTCACTTTTCTAGTGAGACCACCACAAGAGAAATCTTGATGGAAAGCATATGGTGGCCAACACTTTTTGCAGATGCCAAAGAATATATTTAAAGGTGTGATGCTTGTCAACAAGAAAAAATGTCAACACATGTAGATAGCATGCCCTTGAGACCAATGATGGGGGCTAGCGCTTTTGCAAAAGGGGTATAGATTTTGTTGGCCCAATACAACCACCTGCTTATAGAGCCCAAGCTCAATATATCATTGTAGCTACAGACTATTTGACCAAGTGGACCGAGTCTAAAGCAACTCAAAAGAATGCTGCCAGAACCACTACTGCATTCTTATATGAGTATGTATTCACGAGGTATGGACTACCAATAGGAATTGTCGGGATCGGGGAACTCATTTCCTCAATGAGGGAATCGAGTATTTGCTTAATGAGTTTATGGTCATCCATAAAAAATCAGCCCCCTATCACCCACAAGCAAACAGACAAGCTGAGCATACGAATAAAATTCTTAGCTCGGTGCTGACTAAAGTAGTTAGTTCAGGAAGGACAGACTGGGAAATGAATCTCCATGCTTCTCTATGGGCTTATCTAGTTTCATTTAAAACAGCTTTAAATGCTACACCCTTTAACCTTGTTTATGGTCTTGATGCCATACTACCAATAGAATTTCTATTGCCGACATTAAGGGTAGCAAGAAATCTTGAGTGGACTGGACATGAATTGTCAGAACGACTTGAAGATTTAGAAAAACTAGATGAGCAAAAGCTAATTGCCGTAGCTCACATCTAGGCACAAAAGCGAAAACAAAAACAGTTTTGTGATTCCCACTTAATCACAAAAATCTTCAAGAAAGGGGACTTAGTTTTAATCTATTCCCTTAAGCAACACATTCCCAAGTTTAAGAAAAAGGGAAACAGACCGTTTATCATTAAAGATGTATCTCCAAGTGGAGCAGTAAAATTGTCCACCCTAGATGGTGAACCAATGGCTAATTGGATTAGTGGATGTCGTTTTAAGAAATACAATTTTTCGCTAACCAATGAATTGCTAGAAAGAATGCATGCAGTCAAGCAAAGGAAGATTAAACGACAGCAGGTTATTGATGAAGCCCAAGAGGAAGCTCGGCTTCGGGTACTCAAACGAAAAGCTGCTCTCAAGAATCAATAGATACCGATTCCCATCGACACTCTGGAAATAGAAGACCGACAATTGGAATTACTTAAAGATTCAATTTCAAACGATGATGATTGGTTAGACGGAATGGACTTGCGCATCAAAGTACAACTCAACAATCATAGCACCAATGCCTTAGTCGACACAGGAGCTAGAGTAAATGTACTAAATTATTCCACGTACAAGAAGGCAACAAGTCAAGCATTGACAACAGGAATAGTGACAATCAAGGGATGCAACAAGAACCCAACCCCAACATTGGGAGTAGTCAACTTGAACATGATAGCACATGGATGTTCATGTCCTCATCAGTTTGTATGCTTACCAGATGAACACATGAATGAGACAATGATTCTTGGAATTCCCTGGATGCAAACATACAAAGCAGTACCAGATTGGGATACAAATCAGCTAAAGCTATCACCTAAATGCGGGCAACTCATTGTTCCAATTGCACCAAGCAAGGAGGAATGGAAAAGAAGCAATCAGCAGATCAAACCACAAAGTAGTCAATCTTCTCCATCCCCTCGACAAGAAAATGCTACAAATAGCATGCAAGGAGTCATGCAAACTTGGGTACCAAAATTACAGCTTAAGGATAAGCCGATTCAGATCTGGGTGCCTAAAACTTCGCCGACAAAACAAAAGAAGGTTCCAAGGGTTAAAACACAGAGACGAGCATCTCCGAGCGAGGAACCTAACATGAAATTGGTTTGGAAGGAAAAGGAGCACTTATCTTCTCCACAAACCGTAAAAGCAATCAAGCAATGGCGAGTAAAGTGTCCAAAGACTCCACCACACCATACAACAACAAGCAAACCAAGCTACCAATGGAGAGAAAAAGCTCGACAACAGTCAAAAGTGCTACCAACAGCTCAAGCAATCAGTGTGCTGCAGCATCCTGATGGTGCAATCAAACAGAGAGCACAAAAGCTACAAGATTTGCTCTTTGGAAGACATCAGCAGCAAACCTCGACATCAGAAACCCTTGAGTTAATTACTCAAGACCCAGCTCTTGCACAACATAGTGGTTTGAATTGCATTGATCTTCAAAGCATGGTAGAGCCAACCACGGCTATGCATAGACACGATTGTTCAACCCATGCACACAATCATCCCAGAGTATGCCATTTAGATAGGAGGGGTGGAAGGGCACTAAGTACTAAGTAATTAAGGGTAATGTTTGAAGGGGAGAAAAAACTTCGATATTAATGTGTGATTTTTTGCAAAATTACCTAATAATGCTCTTACAATTCATCATCAAGGAAAAATTCACTAATAACATCTTCTTGATGAGTGTAAATAGTGTATATACTATCAGAAAATCATCAAAAAATAGTCCTTTTTGGATATTTTTCATCATTTTTATTGATAATGAGACTTAAAAATGGAAAAATCCAACAAAAAGCAATAAAGCTGTGTTTTTCGATGGATTTTTTAATTATTGGATTTTCATTTTACTTTTTTAGAGAATTTTGCTATTTTCTTTGATTTTTTCAAATAAACAGGTCAAAATTTAATAATAAATAGCAAGGAAGCTCAGACGAAAAAACGGAAGACACGATGGGGATCAAAAAGACAAGGGGGGAAAGCATAAAAATTTTCAAGGAAATCAAAAGATGGAAGCGGAAGCCTAAATTAGGCGACCAGGCCTACTTTTGCAAAATTCTTGCTGAATGAGCTACAGGAATCCGATCAAGGAAATTTTTTAGTATAGCATAGATTTCATGGCCTAGTAGGACTAACGGGGGAATCTGGGGAAAATTGGTTTAGGAAGTCCGGGTATAGATATCCAAGGTAGGCTAAAACCACCTCATTTCCACTTGTAGCCTTTGCAGAGAGAGCTTTCGACCTCTGTCGCGCATCTTTTCCGGAGTACACAGTTGCCCGTTTTCAGTGCCGTCTCACACGACACATGAGGGGTAAGTTCTTTACTCATCAATGATCCATTTTTTACGGCCGATAGCTAGTCTAAACCCCTAGAAAAAACCCTAGAAACCAAGCAGTGCACGAAGACCTACGATAAAAAATGGACCGTAGCAGCCTATCAGCTCGACCAAATCAGATGGGATTTGAATTGTAGCATGTCCTAACATAATAGAACCTTTTTATATCATCAGTTTGACCATTTGGCATGGATCGAGGGGGTCCCCAGTAGAAAAGCTAGGTTTTTGGCGGATGCCAGAATTCCGATCTGACTCCACAGACAACTTGCCTACGAGGTTCATATACAATGTATATGATTGGTTTAGTGAAATCAATCAAGCAAAGCCCTCGAAAAGCAGAAAATGGCTCGAAGACTACAAAGCATCAAATTCAACATATGGGGTCAAACTGACTCCAAATGAGCCAGAATTGGATGAGTTGCTTCACGACTATGTTGCGGACAAGTCCAAAGCCTCAAAATTGACTGACCAACCCAACAGGCAGTGTAGTCACAGAAATCGGTGGTTTCAGAGTCGATAAAGCACAAAGTGATGTCAGCATGACCAAACTTGACCAAATTCAATTTAGGACTTGTTTTAGGTGTATAGAATGTGCCTAGGTCAAAAGTTGTAAGTTTTGCAAAAAATTTGTCACTGTTGTAAATAATCGCGATTATCTACTTTTACAACATTTTTGCTTGGAAGTTGTCACATCACCTCACTTATCATGTGTACACACCTATTACATGCCAAAAAACAAGTATGAACCAAAATGGACACCTATAACTTGGAAAATTGCAAGAAAACGCAAAGAAGTCTTTGCAAGCCAATTTTTGGGTTATGGACAACATTTCTTGATCCAAATCACCTCATATCTCATACACAGGGTCTATACAATGCCTAGAACCAATTTGCACCAAAAAATGTTGATTTTGGTAGAAAAGTTAATAATCGCAATTATTTACTTTCTAGCCAAATTGGGGGAGTTTTGATATTTTGCCATCATACATCCAAAGTACATTATGTGTTAAGCCCACTAGCCAAATTTGAACCAATTTGGAGTTCAAAACCTCAAATTTCCTTTATGTCTACTGTTTCAGAGACCTAAAGCCAAAAGCTGCTCCCATTTTCACCCTACGCATCCAAATGAGCCCATATTTCCCTCAGAGTATGTATTTGGTATATACATCAAGCCTATGAAGCCAAGTTTGCAAAAAGTTGAAAAAAATACTCAGCTGTAAATAATCGTGCCATTATTTACTTTGGTTGCAAAACTTTGTTTTGACTTTACAATTTTGTTTTTTGCATGTTTTTATGCGTCTATACTTGTTCAAAAATTGAATTGAAGCAAATTGGACCAAAAATTGTCAGCATTTCAGACTAAATGACATTTCAAAGAAAATTTCGACAAATCTGCTAACTTTGATAATCTATTCACTGAACAGGAGCCATGCAAGCAACAGACAAGGCCAAGAAAAAGCTCAACCAGAAGGAAAAGTTATAGGTACTGCCCGCATATCAATTGGATCCAGTTTCAGTCAAAGCCGCCAAGGCAGCTTATCTCTCCAAAGAACAGCTAGAAGAGCATCACACCACAGTCTTCACCGATAGATTCAAGAGTGAGGAGGGACATCAGGTCGAGTTGCAACTCCTACTTAAGGAAGTATATGATGTTGCCGCGAAGCCTGAGACCAAAGAAGCCAACTGCAGGCTAGGACTCAAAGACTTTCATGAACAGGAGCTGTGCAGTGTGGATTTTCAAAAATCTTACGAGCTTTTTCCCACTATTAAAGAAGATGGAACCGTCCAAATATCTGACACGCAAGGAAATAAGGTCGAAGTGGTAATAAGTAAAGAAATAGTGGTAGAGGCACTCAGACTGTCCACATAAGGAATGACCATGAGAGCAAGGGACAGGAAAATGGTAGGTACATTCACCAAAGCATTAGGAGATTTCGGAGGTCTTTTAGAGGGCCTTTTGGAAGAGAGAGGAAAATAAGCTCCTCCAATGAGAGAAGAGTCTACGTTACATAGAAAAATAGATTGATATTAACAAAAATATAAAAGGTGTCCCTCTCCTCATTTAATAATCTAGTGGTCCTTGAAGACGAGCACTCTCTTTCATTTAATGCGAGCACCTTTTTCAGAAGGTAGATGCGGTGCATTTGATACGGGCCACATCATCACTAGAACTCAAAAAGTCACAAAACTATCAAGTGGTGGAAGATTTTGAAACTTTTGATATTGTCAATGCGTCCGGAACGCACATATCTCCTAGAAATGAATGTCCAATTGCCTCGCTCAGACATCCAAAGAGGAAAAAAAATGTCAAAAAGCCCTAAAGGAACATTTTACTAACGGCGCGCGAGGGGCCATTCCAAAATTTTGTAATGCCTCCTCGCGCGCCGTTAGTAAAAAGGCCCTTTTTCCTCTTTTTAGGGAGCTTTTTGAGAGGAAAATGTCCAAAAACCTCTAAAAAGGGGCTTTCTAGAAAGATAAGTGTCCAAAAATCATTAAAAGGAGCTTTGTACTAACGACGCGTAGAGGGGTATTCTAGAATTTTGGAATGCCTCCTCGCGCGCCGTTAGTAAAAAGCCCCTTTTTCCTCTTTTTAGGAGCTTTTTGAGAGGAAAATGTCCAAAAACCTGTAAAAAGGGGCTTTCTGGAAAGATGAGTATCCAAAAATCACTAAAAGGAGCTTTGTACTAACGGCGCGCAGAGGGGCATTTTAGAATTTAGAAATGCCTCCTCGCGCGCCTTAAGTAAGAAGCCCATTTTTGGGGGTTTTTTGACATTTTTTGTCTATTTGACTTGACATAATTAATTAATTATTTTTATTGGGAAGCTCTGTTTAATTAATATTCTTTTTCAGATATAAATATTTATTATCCTTGTTTCTGTTTATGTTTTGAGTTGCAACAAATTACCATGATTCGTCTACGTCGTAGAATCAATCGACATTTTTTACATATTTTCCGAATGGAAGCACGGATTTTCGTATCTATAACCTTGAATTAATTGGGTAAATCTACCTGTAGGTTTGCTACATGTTTCTTCGATCTAATCAAGATAGGAAATTTGGCAAGAGAGGTGATTTGGTTAACTGCCGAAAATCTAAACTGATACCGAAATCTACTGACTATTGTTTGTATGCCTACTTCTAAGGCGGTAGATGATGCGTCCCTTGGTAAGATCATAGGGACTCAGTTCAGCTCTTACCCTATCTCCTGGTAGTATTCTTATATAACTGCGTCGCATCCTCCCCGATATATGAGTCAAAACTTGACATCCATTATCCGAACACGCTCAAAACGTGGCATTGGGTAAAGATTCTGTAACTGTACCTTCCATGTCAATGAGATTCTGTTTCTTCATCATTTGGAATAAGTAAACCTCCTATTTACATTACAGGTTTCTCCAAAAAAATTCTTTTCATTGAAGACGTAACTGGTGAAAATAAGTAACTTTTGTCCCTGTTTCTCCCTTTCAATTACCAAATATGGCGTAGAATTTCCCCCCCCAGTTTTTCTTCGCCTAGCTTCCCGATCTGTAATGAGTCCATAAGACGTTGATAAAATTGCAATTCCCATGCCCCCTAAGATCTTAGGGATTCTTATATGATCGCAATAGATTCTGAGACCGGGTTTGCTAATGTACCTAATAGTTATAGTTTAGTTGCCACGTAAGGTAAGGCTTTTTTTCTTTGCCAAAATATCTCAGTTTGACATCCATAAAAATTTTCCCCCCCTCTGTGTGTTCCGTGACGCTTTTTAAAAAACCTTCTTCCAGTAAGATTTGCACGATACCTCTAGTCATTTTAGTAGCTGGTATCCTAGTCATAGCTTTTCTTTTCGTATTCGCATTTCTGATTGAAGTAACTGTGGTGGAGATGGCATCATTATTCGTGAAATATCAATCGGTAATTATTAGAATTGTTTTTACTTAAGTAATTCCTAAAATCTCCAGCCTTTCCTCTTGGCAAAATCTAAATGATATTCAAGGCGGAAAAAAGGTTCTTTCCTTTCTACTCATTTTCATTGGCTATCCATCTTCGTTTTATTGAGTTGTATCTATCTAAATAGATATAGATAGAATAGATATAGATAGATTTTTCTGTATATTTGTATATGTGTATGTATTGGACTATTCGACAACTAACTCTTCAAACCCAAATTTTTAAAGGAATTGAAGTTTCTTTGAGTTCTAATAAATGAAACGAGCTTTCTTTTTTTTTCATTAGTTATCGCAACACTTCGGGAGCTAATGAGACTACTCTGGCAAAATTACATTCCCTCAATTCCCTTGCTACTGGACCAAAAATCCTAGTTCCTCTAGGATTTCCTTCCTGGTTGATAATGACGGCCCAAGAGGCTTTCGACTTATTAACGTGGATGCCACGATTGAGAAACGGGGAACTTTGACTCTGTCAACGAATGCTTAGTTGTATTGTTGACATTATATAAAACCAATGAACCTTAATGATAACATTACCAATCTACCACTTATTCTTCATTTGGGTCAGGGCTCTGCTTACTATGTTTTTTCTTTGGATTCATCCGGAAATAATCTTGTTATCCGTTAAATTGTTACAATTAAATGGGCTTGCTTGCAAAGAGACAACAAGACTGTTTACCAAATGTCTTGGTTTTCCGACGACATCCAACGTGTTTGGTAAGGTAGGCATGCAAACTCTATCTTTCTTCTTCAAAGGCGTAAGCTTTCTTTGCCAGCCAACCGCTCTACTTCGTTTAAAGTGTGCTAACTACACTTTTTTATTATTATTACACAGACACTTAAGAATTAGTTACGCTAGAAGGTGCAAAATTAATTGGAGTAGGAGCGGCTACAATAGCCCTAGCAGGAGCAGCAGTAGGTATTGGAAACGTATTTAGTTCTTTGACAAGCCCTGTGGCGTGAAATCTATCGTTAGCTAAATAATCATTTGGTTATGTTACTTTAGGCTTTGCCTTAACAGAAGCTATTGCCTTGTTTGCTTTGACGATGGCTTTTTCAATCTTATTTGTATCTTAAAAAAAGAAAACAAGATAAACATGAATAACCTCACTAAAAAAAGAAATCTTTTGAATAACCTCACCAGAAATCTCTCCTTTCTTTTGAATAACCTCACCATATATCTCTCCTTTATTTCTAAGAACCTCAACATATATCTCTCCTTTCTTTTTAATAACCTCACCATATATCTCTCCTTTCTTTCGTTGAGAAAGGTATTCTTGTTTGTTGCTCTTTTTTTAATTTTATTAAATCTAATTGGGCTTGGGTTTGCTGAAACAGCATACTGTATGAATATGGGCGCTAGTACTTCTTCAATAGTAACTCAAGCGTCTTCACATTCACAGTTTATGCAACTAAAGGAAGAGGATTGCCGTTCAATCTTATTTGAAACTTGGCAAGATTGTGATAAAATACTAAAAACCTGCCAACAAGGCAGATTGCCCAGCGCTGAGAACGGTTATGAATTCGTTTCACAACTGCAGCCTACGCAAATAAACAATCTAGTAAACTCTATCTCTGCCAAGTTAAACCCCTCCATAGTCAGCGAAGCCACAATGCAGGAATGGGCTCAGATTTCGGTACAGTTTAAGGAGGCAAACTCCCGTCTGTTCACGTCGTTCCATAAGGACCTTATTCCTGGCTTGATGCTCATCTCTGGGGTATCTCTCCCTTTAAGCATGTCCCCGGAAGAGGGCATAGAACTCCTCTTGAAGGTCCCCTTCTCCCAGGAAGTGATAGCGCATTATGCCGCGCAAATAGTCTCCCAAGCGCAACCTTTGATTGACATGTATAAAGCCCTGTTTGAGCTCTTGTCTTCGACTCCAGAAGTAGTTTTTGTTGAGCAAGACATGCCGCCGCTGAATCCAGAAACAGAAATAACTGTTTCGCAGGAGGAGGCGGATAAAATCCAAGCCGTTCATAATAAAGCTAGGGACGCTGTCCAGATTTTCGTTAAGTTCCATAGGCTTAGAAGCCGGATTCGTAAAGGGACTGCCTTTAAACTTAAACGTAGACGTCGTGGTTAAAAAACCGTCTCACGGGCAGAGCGGACACCCTGGGGAGGGTAAAAACCACAGCTGACGACTGAATCCGAATATTACGGATTACATATATCAAGTAACCAACCGGTAACCAACCGAGAGATCATCAACGACAAAGATTGACTTTTTTGTCTTTTAATTGAGTTAATTTTCTTTAATTACGTAAACTCATTTTGAAATAACGCAAAAAACATTTCCAGGGTTGGGCTTTCCTTGACCCAACCCCCCCGCACCGATAGCTCAATTGGATAGAGTCCCTGGCTTCGAACCAGGTAGTTAGGGGTTCGAGTCCTCTTCAGTGCAACATCGTTTCATTTCGGGCTTCGATAAAGCTATATACCACTAACTCTCACTCTTATTGAGAAGAAAGCTTTCACAACTTGCAAGGTAAAGCATGTATCTTCCACCCGGTATTATGTTCAGTCCTCTTTCTTTCAGTTCTTGTTTTATTTAAAGTAAGCGGTTCCCTACGCTTTTTCCTATAGCCCACCTTTTCGATGTTTTAAATCCTATGCCAAGACTAGGGAGCGAGGGGCACAAAGTGTCAAGCAGGGTTGGGTTAACCTTTCTCGCCGATCCAATTTATACTGGGATCAGAGGAATGAGTTGAGAACGCCACTACGTTCCTGTACCCTTTGCTCTTAAAAAGTATCGCTGGTTTTCCCTGCATAATCTAGGCGCATGGTCGAATACGTCCAGTCTAGCGTTGGTAATTCCGTAGAAATAAATGGATGCACGAAGTTCATTCTAACGCCGTAGACACCGAGAGTTTAATTGGTTGAGCCCTGAAGTGCCGAAGGGCAATCCCAACGCAAACCGTAGACATTGATAGTTCCTCATACACGCCTTGTTTCTAAATTACCATGTTATCGCCATGACGGGTTTCGTAACCTCGTCGTGTACTCGAAGCGACAGTGAATTGATCTCTAATCACAATCACCCAGTCCTCTTAATGGTGTCGCTAGGGCAAACAAAACAAGCCAACCACTAACTTTTTTAGGTTAGGGGGGTTTCATTACTGTTTATTACTCATCTGGTGCTTACAGTAGTGTGTTTCTGCTTCTTAGTAGATCTTTTTAAAGAACGCCTTTTTTATTCTATTATTATGCTTATAAACATAGAGATGTGCCTAACAAAGGCATAAAATCATTAGAAACTCTAAAAAAGGCAAAGGAATCTAAAAATGTTTAGGCAAAAGCTACTTTGGAAGCAGAGGCAAGGGAATCACCCTTTATAAACTTTCAAGGAGGCAAAGGAAGCAAGAGAATCTTCGCCATTTTCGAAGAGAGATACGTCTCCGCCCCTTACATACGAGAAGGTGGTTGGCAAGTCCATGAGTTTTTCAGAAGCTTTCCTAAGTGCTTCGTGTGGTGTCGGACTACCATTAGTCCATATTTCAATGAATGAGATTTCCTGCGTCGCTCTACCACTTCCAAATAGATGGATGCTATAATTTACGTTTCGGGCAGGCATAAATACAGCATCGATGGGAAATTGTCCCTTTCCGGATTTCGCTAGATTTTCTATACGATATCCGCAATCTTTTTCAATCTCTAATTCAATAGTTAGAGATATTGGTTGGGTAATGGTAGCTATATATTGCGAATTGTCAATTGCTTCGACGCCAGGTGGTAATGATGGATCGCCCGCAGTTACTTCTTTAGGACCTGTTACAGATGAAAACGCCTCTTGAATATCTTCTTTTGAATCGCCCCTAAGCACAATCTCTTTCGGATTAAACTAAAGCATCATGTATTGTCTCTTGAAGACCCGTTATTGTGGAATACTCGTGCACGACTCCGCAAAATCTTGCACGTGTTATGCTTGTCCCTTCAATCTCTTGTGACAAAGCTCTACGCATGGCAATTCCTACAATACTGGCTTGACCCCTTTTAAAGGGAGATACAAGGAAACGACCATAATGAAGCCGCTTACTTTCTATTTTGGATTCAAGGCATTTCCACTGAATTGCCTGCTTAGAGGTCGACATCTCGTTTTTGCGTGCGCATACGTAATTTTTTTTTCTCTCCTTTTGATGTGACTAATCACTAGTTAGACGCGTCTCTTTCTGGGGGGTCTACAACCATTATACGGCATAGGAGTCACGTCACGTATGAAACTGAGGATTATGCCGCTTCTGCGAATAGCTCGCAAAGCGGTGTCTCTCCCCGGTCCGGGCCCGCTCATCATAACTTCTGCTTGTTTCATACCCCGATCCACTGATGCTTTAATTGCATTCTCAGCCGCAGCTTGCGCAGCAAATGGCGTGCTTTTGCGTGTTCCCTTAAATCCACAGGCACCGGCGGAAGACCAAATAATTACCTGTCCCCGGACGTCTGTGACGGTAATGATAGTGTTATTGAAACTCGCCTGTATATGAATGACTCCCTTTTGAACTCCGCGTTTTCCCCCACGTGAACGAATTTTTCTCCGGTTGTCGGAATGAGGCAAGTAGACATTCGTTTTTAGGGTATTTTGGCGTTCTGGACGCATTGGTGGTGTCAAAAGCCTCAAAATCTATCACTATTTGACAGTTTGTGACTTTTCAACTTTTAGTGATGACATAAGCTGCATTCAATGCGCCGCACCTGCCTCCTGAAAAATACGCTCGCATTAAATAAAAAAGTGATCGTTTTCAAGGACGATTGGGAATATAAATCTACTTTTTAGAGTGTCTGGTTGTACTTTTGGACGTACTCACAAGGTGCAAGTGCATTTTATAAAAAGTTTCTAGAGAGAGAAATACAATTTCTTACAAGGCCCTCCAAATGACCTACGAAATTTTCTAATGAAACCACCGTAGCCACTTTTGCAGATTTAATTCACAAGCAAGTCGAAGAACCAGCCCGGTTATACCATCAGCACTTCCACTTCTTGGCTAAAAGGCCACCAAGGTACACCACGCCAAATCACGCGGTTGCCACTAATTTCACACAAGTTCTCAAGTCAACAACCAGGCAACTCGTGGACAACACCCAGTACATCCTGACCACTCTGAAGGGCACAAAGAAAGAAGGGAAGATCACTTACTTGGGTGCACCAGAAGTCTTGACAAGGATTGCGTACCATGCCATCGGCATGGCCGACAACCTATGGCCTGCCCCAGATCAAAACACATGGATATTGGTAGCACAACCATCTCCTAGAGCTACAAGGTCAGCCAAAAGATCCTATAAATTAGATGAAGAATCGACTGAAATCTCGCCGAAAAGGCACAGCAGCGAGAGCTTTGATAATGAGGAAAAGAGGGCAAGAAGAGAGGAGATGAAGAGAAAAGTTGTGGCCGCCCACCAAGAAGAGGCAGTGCAAAAGCAAGCTCGTTTTGAAAGAGAAAAACATGCCTACCAGCGCAGCCGATAAGCACAAGGAAAGGACCCCGAAAAATGGGTACCTAGGGGACTTAAGGGCCCAAGGACAATGCATCACACAAAAAAAGAGGCTGAAGATCCGACAGAGTCTTTGGAAAAAATGTACCAAGAAGCAGAAGCCCTCAAGCTAAAAGAAGCCCAAGAAGAGGCAAGGAAAGACTGACTCGCCAGCCGCCAGCCCAAAGACTATCTTAGCCCATAAAGCTGTGTCAAGGGACAACAGAGGCGAGGAGGGGAGGGCATGTTAGCAGCAAGCTAACACGGATACCATTTTTTAGAGTTCTCTTTGTAAAACACTTATTAATTTGATAAATCGATAATATTGTAACTCCTATTTTCTCATATAAACTCTGTAATTAATGAGCCGTGGCTACAAGCTTCCAGATTGAATCAACCTGTCGTTCCCCAGCTTTGGTAAAACTCCAGATTTATTAGTTTTCACCACCCAAAAACCTTGGCTAAGGTATAAAAGCCAATTTTTGTAAGTTTTTTATAAGTTTTGGATAATGAAATACATAGCGTGAGCTATTGGCGCTCAATCCTCTCCTTCTTGCGCTACTCCCTCCCCGGTTGTCACATTGCAGTCGTGTTTGTTGCATTGCAACTGTAGGTAAGAGCTCTACGCATTGACGTAAGCAGTTCAGAGTAATTCGTAGCATTTCGCGTTGCCGACCTGCGACCTAATTTTATCATAACTAGGATTTTACACTTTCAAATCAAAAATTAAGCATAGGCGGGGTATTGGGTCATCATTGCTAAGCATTTAGATGCATTCTTGGTCGAAAACAACTAGGTTAGAAATCCACTGCTGTTAATAATCCTGATTTTGGAACTTGACCTAAAGTGGGGTTTGAAACCATAAGCATGTGTGCTTAGGTCCTATAAACATGTCCTAGAAGTTTCGTTACATTTGGATGTCATTTGATGTTGTAACGGATGTGATTTGTTTGTCGATGAGCGATTGGCTTTTGGTGATTTCAGTCACTTGAGTGTAGTTTGAGTTAGATACGAGTTGTTAGTTGTTTTTTGAGAGATTGACAACCTCTTGTAGCCTCTATGTACTAGTCAAGTCAGCTTCATCCCATGGATTGACAAATTAATCGTGGTTCTCGCTAATATTGCAATAAGATAGAAAAGTGAGGTTAGACATGCATCCCACATTTGGCGCCGCTGTGCCGGGGATCGAAGAGACCTAAACTAGGGAAAAACATATTCAATACACCTAAAAAAGGTCCTAAATTGAATTTGGTAAAGTTTTGTCTTGTCGACATCACTGGGTGCTTTGTCGACTCTGAATTCACCAATTTTTGTGACTACATGGCCTCTGGAGTTGGTTAGTCACTTTTGAGGCTATGGACTTGTCCGTTACATAGTCCTAAAGCTACTCATCCAATATTGACCCATTTGGAGTCAGCTTGACTTCGTATGTCAAATTTGATACTTTGTAGTCTTCAAGCTATTTTCTGCTTTTTGAGAGCTTGCCTTGATTGTTTTTATGAAACCAACCAATAAATTGTGTATAGACCCAGTCTACAAGCTGTCTGTGGAGTCAGAATCCAATTCTGGCATCTACCAAAAACCTAACTTTTCTACTTGAGACCCTCTCAACCCCTGTCGAATGGTCATCTGGTGATATAGAAGTGTTCTATTGTATAGGGGCATGCTACAATTCAAGTTTCATCCGATTTGGTTGAGCTGACAGGCCGCTATGGTCAATTTTTGGTTGTAGGACTTCGTGTACTACTTGGATTAATTCTAGGGTTTTTTCTTGGGGTTTAGACTAGCTACCGGCCATACAAAATGGATCATTGATAAGTATATAACTTACCTCTCATGTCTTGTGTGAGACGGTGCTGTAAAGGGTGACTGTGGACTCCAAAAATCGCGCACGAAGAAGGTCAAAAACTCTCTCTCCAAAGGCGACAAGTGGAAATGAGGTGATTTTAGACTAGCCTGAATATCTATACTCCTTCTTCCCGAACCATTTTCCCCAAATTCCCTTGTTAGTCCTACTAGGCCGTGAAATCTATGTTAAACTCAAAAATTTCCTCAATCGGATTCTTGTAGCTCATTCTGTAAGAATTCTGCAAAAGTAGGTCTTGGTCGCCTGCTATGAAATATCGTGAAATGCTTATGTCAATGTGTAGATCTCTTAACTGCGGTTGTAATGCAACAGACGCGACTGCAATGTGATAACCGGGGAGGGAGTAGGAAGCGCGAGAAGGAGAGAAGTGAGCGTCGTTAGCTCAGGCTGTATTTCATTATCCAAAACTTGTGAAAAACTTACAAAAATTGGCTTTTATACCTTAGCCAAGGTTTTTGGTGGTCAAAACTAATAATATGGGAGCTCTAACTAAAGACAGGTTGATATAATCTGGAAGCTTGTAGCCCTAGCTCATCAATTACAAAGTTTATCCGGAAAGTAGCAGTTACAATATTCTCGATTCATCAAAATAATAAGTGTTTTTACAATGAATGCTCCGAAAAAAGTGATCCGAGTTAGCTTGCTGCTAACAGTTTGCAAGAAAATGCTTTTGGACATTCTCAAACTCTTTCCAAGTAGACTTTGAGATGCTCCCTCCCCACACTTCAACTCCATACAGAAGAACCGGTGTCACCAATGGGTCAAACAGGTACTTCTTAAGAGCCCAACACTTGATGTTTCCTGCATTACACATGTTCTCAAATTCATAATACGCTCTCTTTCCCGCTTCCAAACACCGCATAGCACATTCATGCCACTTGTGATTGGATGGAACCTCAAGACCCAAGTACTTAAGGATCTCAACAACTTCAAGTGCCGCATTGCTGTACACAATGCATGGCTTCTCCTTATGGTTGGTTTTCACAATCAACCCTTTTTTTGGATTCATTCACAATCAGCCCACTATGCAAGCAAAAGTTCTCAAGGACAACCGTTAAGCTTTTGTGCATCTTCTAAAGTGTGTGCTAGAGGAACTACATCATTCACATACAACAAAAGCATAATTACCGCATTGCAAATAGTGACCTCTTCAATACCTTCTTCTTGCATAGATTCAAGTACCATTTGTTCCAATTGATTGATGCATAGACCAAAGAGAGTTAGTGACAACAGGCATCCTTCTTTAACCCCAATAGTGCTTACAAAAAAATTTGAAATTCCTCTTCCCATATGCAATTGACACATCATCTTCTCACAGATTCAAGAAACCGCAAGCATAAACTCACTTGGAACTTGGAGTTCTTCCATACTTCTCCACAAATTCTTACGTGGAATCATATCAAAGAATTTCTTAAAGTCCACAAAACAACAATACAATCACTTGTCTTTCAACCGACTTTCCTCCATGAGAACACAAAGAGTAACAAGATGAACATGAAGAGAGAGAGAGAGAGAGAGAGAGAGAGAGAGGGAGGGAGGGAGGAAGAGGGGAGATATGATACTTCTATGCAAAAATCAAGGACGTGAAGCAGGGTTCACGTTTGCTAGCAGTTGATGTTTCACAAGAGAGAGGAAGAGAGAAACGTCAACCGCGAGCAAGCGTGAACCTTGCTTCATGTCTTTGATTTGTGGCATAGAAGTGTCATCTCTCTCCTCTCTCTCTCTCTCTCTCTCTCTCTCTCTCTCTCTCTTTCATATCTCTCTCTAGTGCACACTCCTATCCCCACTCCCCCTCTTGGATTGAAATGCTCAGAGGATTTCCTTGGTCCAGATTCACCACCCAACCCCCCTTATATAGCCCTTGGCCCTCGAATCCCCTATTCCACACTTCTAGTCGGCCACCTTGCCCGGGTCTATGACCCCCCCCCCCCCCCCCCCGTGGGTTTTCTCTTGGCATGACATTACTCCCCCCTTGGAGAAGTGTTTTCATCCTCAAAAACAAAAGTGGGAAACTTCTTTTTAAGAACACTAATGTTTTCCCAAGTGGCGCCTTCTTCAGGTCGATCTTTCCACTTGACTAAAGCTTGACGACTTACATGATGAAGAGAAAGCTTGATTTCTAATTTGGAAAAGAAATCCCTTTCTTCCTTGGCATCCAGTTTACCTATGTCTGCAGTGATCTTTCCCACACAACCATAATGTCAAATCACCTCATCAAGAAGGAATTTACATATAGCTTTTGTGGTTTTTTCTCTTAATGCTTGCCCTTCAACCTCGTTAGTTAGGTCCACGCGTTCAAGAACTAAGTATCTCATTTACCGAAGTCCTAAAGGCATTGTGACTAGATCCACAACCCACTTATAGTGCATGGCTAGTGGATATGTAGGGTGCAACCCATCACGATGTTGGACATTTGAAGATATTTGACAAGTTACACACGACTCTACAAATTGAGATACATCTTTATACATACCCTTCCACCAGTATTTTTCTTTCAACTTCCCCTGTGTCTAGCCCTTAGTCTCTCATGAAACTCTTGCATGAGCTTTACTTGAGTCTCTTTTTAACATATAACCCTTTGTGGTGTAACACCCATTTGTTTAGGATGCTTCCACAAGTAGCTATCTCTTAAAAAGTACCCCTATGCTTTCGAGCGTATCCTCTTGAATTCCAAGTGGATTAAACATGCTGACATTGTTACTTTTGACATGAGAGATAGAATAGAACTTTGTGCCTACATCATCTCCCTCATCAATCATCTGTGACTCATCTTCATACCTTGCCCTTGATAGAATATCTACCACTCTATTTTCTTTACCTGCAATGTGCTTAAACTCAAGATTTAAGGACTTAAAGAACCATGGGAACCGAGTTGTAGCAATTATGCCACAAAATTGGGTGCAAACTATACAAGATATTATCCGAGCAAATGCATGAGTTGTGGCTGAGTGTGATGGATAGAGGACAACCAAGAGGAGCGATCAAATGGTCAAAGGTGCTATAGCCTATAATTGTGGTGAAGAAGCACATTATGCACCGCATTTCCCTCATCCATTGAGAGAAATAGGTGGTATATACCGTGTTGTTTGGTAGAGGAAGAGGCCAAGCACAATTTAATGGCTCGAGAGAGCAAGTGGTCAAGAATCTAGTGTAACCACTTCCTTTTGGATGTTCACTTCCCTCGGGTGAACATCATTGGAGTGGATAAGTGGGATGTTCATGTTTTGGCCAACAAAAGGGCTAGGTCTGAAAGAGAAATAGAGACCGAGCGGGAGACTAGAGCTCGTAAAGGCAAAGAGAAAGTGTACAAGGGTAGAGGGTAGCCAAAAACTAGCAAGAAGAGAAGGCATCGCAAGATCAAGCACAACCACCCCGAGTATGACCTAGTAAGTGATGTGCAAGGTCTCCTCTCCCTCTAATGTTGCAAGTTTTATGCTCCACTAGGTGTTATATGACTAACCGCAAATAGGCCATTACCTCGCCTTTTCAACTTCTTGGAGTGTTGCTTCAAGGTATAGACTAATTTATAGTCCCCCTTTTGAAACTACTTGTTGATCATGTTGATCATGAAACTCTTTCATTTTTTGTTTTTTTGCATAGGTGTTTGCAATAGCTCTGAGTTGATATTCATCTAACCTTGTTAGTTGGACAACCCTGTTAGACAATTCATGCCCCATTCATCCTAAGTTTTTTGCTACTCGTAGTGTGGAACCAAAAATTCTATGGGCAATATTTCATTAATCCAAACACCAAGTTTTGTTTTGTATGCTATGCAATGATACGTCCATAGAGCTGAATGTTAACTTTTGGTCCTAGTCTACTCTTGATTCGTCTACAATTTTGGTGCACACAGTAGATAGAACTTTGTTTGTTCTCTCCGCTTGTCTATTTGCTTGAGGGTGATATGGTGTTGATTTTGAATGACAAAACATGAATTCTCTCAACAAGAATTCAATCATTTTTTTTATAACGTGAGTCCCTTGATCGCTCACTATCTCAATTGGTAGTTTGTATCTGGTGAAGATGTTCTCATACAATAATTGTGCTATCATTCATGCATCATTATTTTGTGTTGCTTTGGACTCTATCCACTTGGTTAGATAATCTAGGTGGCCACTATGATATATTAAGCATGCGTCCTATAGGTAGGCGATAAGATAGGTCCAACAAAGTATATCCCCCACTTGGCAAAAGCCGTTGCTCCCATCATAGGTCGTAATGGCATTTTGTCAAACCTCATAAGTTCTTTGGTACGTTGGAAATCATCACAATATTTCACACATTCCTCCACATCCATGAACAAGGTAGGCCACAAATTCCTGCAAGAAGTATTTCTTTTGCATTTTTGTCCGCAAAAAAATGTCGTCATGTCTACTTGGCATGAGGTTGCTCAATAATTGGTATGTACTCACTTTCAATGGCATAAATGTGTAAGTGGTTATCACTTCCCCTCTTGTGAAGGTGTTCTTCATTTAGCATGTAATTTTTAGCTTTTGTTTGAATTGACGCATCCTCTCTGGCAAGACATCTTTTTTTTAGGTATTGCACAATGTATTTAATCCACTTGGGTGCCAAACTACTACTTTGAATAGTGTTGCATGTTATAGAGGAGCTTGGATTGCACAAGCCTCACATGAACTAACATAGTCATGAACACTTCGTTACATATTAGGCCAATACACTCAAATTCTCATCAATCATTGAAATGTTTGCATCTTTCCATTATGAATCCATGTTGTTTGTACATGGTCTTAACTCAAGTACACACTCTTTTTTCTTGGCTCTCCTATGTATTTCATCATTCCCATGCTTATATAGCCTTCATGCTATTAGTACAAGTAATCATGTTTGCTCAATGACTGATGGTTGTCTTTCAATGTACAAAGAACCAATGGTGAGCAAAGGTATTTCATGTTTTCTCCACCTCAGTATGATATGAGTCAGGTACAGTCATTGTCAACTCCATGAGGCGCTTCTCCATGCTTCAATCTAGAAAAATGATCCACCCTTTGATGTGTAGTTTTCTTTTGACTACTACAATGAAATCAAGCTCAAGTAATATGATAAACTATCAAAAAAATTGTCTTGTATTGCATGGTTTGTTCATCAAGTACAACAGTGCTTGATGATCCTCAAACAATACATTTTTCTTTGTGAGAAGTTAGTATCGAATTTTTCACGGAGTAGACCATTCCCAATCCTTCTCTTGTTGTGGTTATGTTATTTCTTTCCAAACTATTAAGTTTTTTGTTGAAGTAACCGATGGGAAAATCTAGGTTGCTCTCTCTAGGTTGTGCTAGAAGGCATCTAATTACGTATGCCAATGCATCAATCTGGACATGAAATATCTTATGGCAATCAAGAGCTTTCAAAATTGGAGCAAAAATCAATCTTTGATATTAATTGCTAAAACACTTTCTTGCTCTCTTCAATCTACTTGAACTTTGTAATGAGAGCATAGAGAGGTTTTGCAATGATTGCATACATGTAGATAAACCTCCTACAGTAACCATAATATCCCATAAAGTCTTGTGTCTCTCTAATTTTTGTGGGTCTTGGAAGAGAAACAATGGCCTATATCTTCCCAAGATCTGTGGAAATGTCATTTTTGGACACAATGTGCCCCAAAATCTTCTCTTGTCTTACCATGAAGACAAATTTCATAGGATTTAAATAACTACAATAAGCCTTGCACTTCTCAAAGATATTTTTCAAATGCTCTATGTGTTCCTTTTGGAGGAGAGAATGCACACATAAGTTATCTATGTAATTTTTTAAGAATTGCCTTAGAAACTCTTTGAACGCATGGCTCATTAGCCTCTAGAATATGGTAGGTGTATTTTTTAAGACAAATGGCATCACTCGATAAGTAAATAAGTCCCACTATGTTGCAAAGGCGTTCTTGTGCTGATCCTCTTGCTTTATGGCAAGCTGATTATAGCCTAAAAATCCATCAAGAACATTGTAAGCTTCCTTGCCCACAACTCTCTCAATCACATGATCTGTAATGGGTAAGGTATAGTTATCTCTAATGGTGGCAACGTTTACTTGTTTGATATTTACATAGACTCGCAATTTTCCATTCTTTCTGGGCACTACCACAATTGGTGAAACCCAATTTGTGTGTTTGATCTCATAGATAAACTCTGCTTCCTTAAGATTGTCTATTTTCGCTTTGATTTTTTTCACAAATGTTTCATTGTATGTATAGGGACGTTGTCTGTGGGGTTTGGCATCACTCTTAAGGTGTATCGTATATTGAAAAATGCTAGGATGTACTTTCTTAAGGTCCTTATATGACCAAGCAAACACGCCTCTATAGTGCTTGAGAGTAGCTATTAGGAGGAATCCCAAACTCCGAGAAATTTTTTTTGAGTGATGATAAACCGAGTGAGTTAATGAGAGGCACTTTATCAAAACACACATAGCCAAGAGTTTGTGTAAGTCACTCATTTATGTAAGTCACTCATTTCTTCACTTGAGAGAATAAATAAATTGGCTCTAGATCTCCTAAAGATGGCGGTTAAATTTAAGATTGGATATGCTAAGCAAGAGGTATAGGTGCTAGCAAGACTAACATTGTACAACTCTTGAGCTTTTTATTTCTTGTGTCTCTTGCTAGAAAATAAAAGAAACCTCGTAGCTTTTCTATTGCCCAAAGGAATTTTGTAAGTTTGTAAAAATCATTTTCTCCAAACACTGGTCTAACATTGCTAACATGCTATCGGTTGGCCTTCATGTGCATCAACGCTTGACTTTGCAAGAACCCCCCCCCCCCCCCCCCCCCCCCCCCACTTTTGCACTATATTTGAATATTTTTCAACTCTTTGCTTAATTATAGGAGACCTTAGTATTTTTCAACTCTTTCATTAGGAGAAATATGAACCTTGCATGGGCCTTGTAAGGAATCCTAATTTTTAGGGATTAAGGCTAATGGTGTGTAGGGTTAAGGGGACAAGGGCATTCAAGAAGCTAGTTTTAAGTAGGATTTTCTAGCCTTTTTTTTAGACACATGTAGGATGTGGACCTAGGAGGTCACCTTCTCTCTCTAGTTTTTTGAAAGTGAAGGGAGTAAAGAGGTGTGGCCACATCATCAAAAACGTGGATCACTAAGAGCCAAAATTTGACTTTTAAAAAAAAAAGTTATTTTTACTTATTTTTGACTTGAAACTCCCCCCCCAACATATATCCATATCAAAAAAGTATTTTTTGACATTTTTTTAAACTTACAAGCACCAAAAGTCCAATTTTTCAAAAAAAACTCCCCCCCCCCAAGAAAAAAACCTTTCTTCTCTCTTCCTCCTCCCTCCTTTCTCCCTCTCCTCTCCCTCCCTGCCCCTTCTCTCCTCCTCCTCCCCTCTCTCCCTCTCCCCCACTGTACCCTTCTCTCCCATGTTCCTCCCTCTCCCTCCCTAGCCTGCCCCCTTCTCTCCTCCTTCTCCACTCTCTCTCTCTCTCCCCCACTACCCCCTTGTCTTCTCCCATGTTCCTCTCTCTCCCTCCCCCCTCTCTCTTTTCATCCTTTGCTTCCTCATGCAACAGCTACCATGGTGCTCAAGGACATCACAAATCGTATGCATACATATTTGCTTGTTCGCAACGTTTGCACCGAAGGCCGCACGTGAGGGTGAGCAGAGGTCATCCCAGGAACATCGTACCATCGTGAGATGAATGTTGACGATTCTTCAATATCTTGTCAATACCATCACATATTTGAATAAAACACCCCTTTATGCAAGGTAACAATATACTTCTTACTTTTGATTGTGTTCTTCTTATCATGAACTCTGAAGTCTAAGGTGTTGCCTCTACTTGTTTTGTAGTGCTTGGCACAAAGGTTGCTTTTATGCACAAATAGTGAAAGGCTGCAGGTTAGAGAGGCCAAGTGTCACCACTTTTCCTCTAAAAGAGTCTTCTTTGTTACATCTTGCAGGTAGGTGCTTCAAATCCATGCTTATTAGGGGTGGTAGTCTCATCCTAATGTATATTTTTGTATTGTTTATTCCCAGCTAGATAGAAATACTTGCAAATTTGTACAACATATACTTAACAAGTGTCTTCATTATATAGCTTGCAAATGTTGAATTCATACATGTTTTTGTTACAAGGTGACCTCTTGCTATGCTAGTTGAGTGGCGTTGTTTGCAGGAATGGCTCAAGGAACTAGCATAACATGAAGCTTTTACGGTGGCACAAAGCTCTCCTCAGCAGCAATGTGGCTTCCACTACACCAAAAATCATTATGCTGACATGAAGAGATCCCTAGTAGGACAATGCAAAAACTTTTCATCAGCAGCAACACACTCTTTCCTAACATGAGGGCACTCCTACCAAAGATATTTTTATGTGATAGGTCACCCCAGAAGCATACCATGTCATGGAATGGATGTAAGAACTATGACCGCACTACTCCTTGGAAAGTGTTCACAGATGTATGTTTATCAAAGTTAATGAGAAGAAATTTGGACTTTTTTGTTTGTTGATGTGTAAGAGCACTCTAGGTCTACCATATTTTAGATTGTTTGATAAGTTAAATAAAATTTGTAGTCATTTAAAGTGTAAGTTTGTTTTTGTTTGGTAAGATTGTACATGAGAAGACATAATAAAGTATAAGAGATCTTGACGGAATAAGCCTCGATTAGATTCCTACCATGCACTTGTGACACCAGACCTCTCCTTGAACCTTTTGATTTCTATCATTGTGGAAAGTCCAAGGGTGGTCTATTTTCAAATTTTTTGCGATAACTTTTTTTAAAAGGAAATTTTGGTTATTTTAAAGTTTGTACACAGTCTAGGAGTTCATTCTGATTGTTTTCCTTCAGTTTCAATTTTTGATCGAAGGCACTCCTTGGAAGCCACTTTTGAAGGTGTTAGGGTGAGATTTTGAGAAAGTTTTTTACGTAGGAAATGCAGTCCTTAACACAATAAAAAACATTGGTTCTCTGAGTATTTTCAGATTCCATGGTTTTAATGCCCGTTCGAGCCCGTAGATTAAGGAAAAAGTAAGAAATGTCTGTTTTATATCATTTTTTAAGAAATTTCCAACTTGCACGTTGATTTTTGGAAAATCCGAGTAGGATATGATTTTTTTGCATCACACGATGGTCGAAGAGCGCGACGAGATGAACAAATTTATGTGAGACAAGCCCAGACAGATTCGGAGCCAACTGACCACTTGAATTATGACCATGCATTAAAAAAAATCTTGTACTTGTCATTTTAGGGCCCCAGGGACCCTCAACATGAGGGGCCACAAGGGCACACAAATTTGGATGGCCGATTTGCGCACCATTGTGGCCCCTCATGTTGAGGGTCCCTGGGGCCCTAAAATGACAAGTATAGGCCCTTTTTTATGCATAGCCATGAGATAGAATTGGGCAAATTAATGTATTCATAGCAAACTCCCCCCCCCCCCAATGGCAAATAGCTAAACATTGTATCATGCCATGCATTAACAAAAAAATTTTGGATGGCCAGTTTGCGCGCCCTTGTGGCCCCTCTTGTTGAGGTTCCCTGGGCCCCTAAAATGACAAGTACAAGCTTTTTTAATGCATGGCCATGAGATAGAACTGGGCAGTTTAATGTGTTCATAGCAACCCCTCCCCCCCCCCCAATGGCAGATACCTAAACCTTGTATCATGCTTATCAACCATTTTTTACTTCCTTGTGTCCATCCCCTGTTCTTGGAAATATCTTGGTCCCTATTTGTGCCTGGATGGGCATTCTACGCGCCGTTGTGGTCCCTCTTGTTGAGGGTCCCTGGGGCTTCAAAATGACAAACAGGGGCTTTGTTTTAATGTATGGCCATGAGATAGAGTTATAGTGTTTGATGTCCGGAGTATTCACTATTTCAAATTTTCCTATATCATGTGCGTTCACCACAATGGATTGAAAGTAGCCCTTATCGGCCTTACCTACACATGTTTTTGTAACGTTACAAGAATATAAATTCCCTTCTGTTGAACACATGTGCTATGTTACATATACTTTAGTGAACTCCCAAGGTCAAAGGCCTCATAAATTTTGTGCACTCAGAACATTTAGCACTAGAAATCAACCAAACAAGAAGCCAATTTTTACTTCCTTGTGTTCACCTCGTGTTCTTGGGAATGTTTTGGTTAAGCCATTTCTTTGGTATTTAAAACCACATGTGACCCCTATTGTTATAGTATCCGACCAAAGGTTTCTTGATTAGCAGTTATATAGGTTCGAGTGACACATATCTTCTATGTTAACAATGCATGTATCTATAATTTATGTTTACACTTTCTCTATCCAAATGAGCTACATAGTAAAAATCAATTCCCCAATTCAACAAGTAAGTTCACAAGGTGATAGCTATTGGTATGATCTTTAGCAATACCAAATAAATAGCTACTAATAGCGAATGAATAGGGATATTTAAGAAGGTTTGATACCAAAAACTTGTCAACACTACTCAAAAAGGTGGAAACTCAAAGGCTTTATAATATATATGATGAAACAAGAATCAATAATAAGTCACCTCTATATATCTACACCTCCATCTCAAGTTGTCATTTCTCTAAGTGAGGCTTGGCATAGGTATAGTATGGAAACAATAACATTTTGGAAAGCAAGAATTTAGCTTTCTCAACTTTTGAAATGTTGCTATTGATATATATTCAACATCCCCAAATGAGGACATCTTGACAAAGGTTATGATCCACTTAATAAGAATAACCATTAGTGATTAAACTAAAATCAAAATATTGCATGAATTTCTTCATGGTGGAATGATTAAGACTTGAAACTTCAAACATCTTACAGGCAAATCAGAATATCCCCCAGCCTCATAAAAATAATTACAAATGGAGACAATGTTGTTGCTGTTAGGCTTCTCTTTCAAGTATTTGTATTTCTCATCTAGAGATTCATATACACGAGTATTTGTGTGTCTATAACAGTAGGGAAGATAGTAGTACTATAGGGATGGCTTTTCTAAGAGCTCCTAGAGAGTACCTATTGGTTCAAGATTCTACAAAAATCATATTATTCTTATCAAAATCTTTTAACATGGTAGTGAAAGGTTCCTCACGGAACAAAAATAGGGTGATTTTCATCTCTGCACATGGTTGCTTGCTCATGTCCTCTCAAAACAAGTTGACTCTGTAAGTAAACAACAGATTATGTGAGCACAAAGTTATAAAGTACAAAATGATATCATTCTAATAATCTAATGACAACTATACAAAGAATAAATTATAAGAAAAATATTTGATGACTCTCCATAGATAACACAACTTACTTACATTGTGAGACTCAATCACATGCTACAAAACTATAGATGGTGCACCAAATCCATCAACAAAATAGCACCACCCAATGTTATGAGGTGTGAAGCCTAAACATTGAAATCCATAAAGAGGTTAATTCCCTCCAACATGATAAACTTAAAGATGGAGATGATCTTAAGCTCTGAATGTAAGCTACAAGGGTAGTTTTCTCACAATTCTATCTTTATGTTGGAGATGAATCCTTGCAATGCCCATGCACTATTCACGCCTCTTGTTCTTGTGGTATGCAAGTCATGTGAGTTGATGCTTTTTCCACCTTCGAGAGTAGAGGTTTCCATGTAGTGCGAGTGAATGAAAGTAGAAGGAGGAGAATCTTGTTTCATGCTGTAATGGAGGTAAGAGAAGGGAGAGGAGCGAGCTTGGTGTGGAACTATGTGGTGGTCAAGGGGAAGAGATGGGGGAGAAGCTTGCTTGGTGCTACAATGGAGATGGGAGAAAGCTAGTAGAGGGATAATGTTGGACTATAGGGGGTGCATGTGGTTGTTGCAGCCATGGAGAGCTTGGAAAAGGGTTTGTAGAGAGAGAAAATCACTTTTAGCTATAGAATAGGTTTGAAAAGACTTTGGAGGGTGAAAAATGATGTTTTGAATTTTTTTGGAAAAAAATAATTTTTTGGAATTTTTTAGTACACGTTTTTTGCTTTTGGAGGTCAAAATAACTTTTTTGACCATGAAATAGGTTAGGGGACCTTTTAAGGAGGGAAAACTTGAAATTTGAAATTTTTTGAAATTTTGAAATTTTTAGTGTATTTTTAAATCCGGGCCAAAAAGTGGGGGAAAAAAGGTCAAAGTGGTCCCCCCCCCCCCCTCCCTTTCCCCTAGCTACCTCACTTACCTTCTCAATAGGTAAGAGGCCATTAAGAGGTGTAAAGCTACCTTGTCCCCCTACTTTTTTGAGGGTATAGAGTGTGTCCACCACCCTCTTCCTATTGGCGCCTCTAATTAACCTTAATCCCAAAGGGCCCCTAGAGGGTTCATATTTTTCCTAATGTGCTCAGCCAACCTTATTAGCCGACTATTGTGAATATTTTAGGGTGCTGCAAATTGAGACCGTCACCTTTTTGTTGCTATTTGTTGACCAATCTCCGTACCCTCGTTGAGTTTTATTTAGCTTTATGAGGAATCTACCAAGATCCCAAAAGACAAAATTGAAGGTCGATTGCAGGCAAGAAGTTAGTGTTGTGTTGACTACGGCATGCTTTATGAGGAATCTACCAAGATCCCAAAAGACAAAATTGAAGGTCGATTGCAGGCAAGAAGTTAGTGTTGTGTTGACTACTGCATGCTTGTCTCCCCGTGTTCCTTCAAAGGAAGAATCTTTTAAAAAATCCATTAAGATTTTTTTCATCACTTTTTCTAATCCCCCCCCCCCCCCCCCCCCCCCCCCCCTCTCTCTCTCTCTCTCTCATCATGCATATAATAGAAAAAGACTCCAGACTCCATACCCTCTGTTTGCATGCAAAAAGCCTCTCTTTGTCTCTCTCTCAAGTGACTCTCTTTCTATATCTCTCTCTCTCTCTCTCTCTCTCTCTCTCTCTCTCTCTCTCTCTCTCTCTCTCTCTCTCTCTCTCTCTCTCTCAAAATGTGCAATACCTCTTTGACGACTCTATGGAAATTCATGTGATGTAATGTTTCCATCCAACTCTTAACAGTGTGTGGCCTTACTGGACAGGTAGGAAGAGATTGTTGTTATGTGCATAACACAATGATGCCCTGCTAGTTGTGGGCTACTATTGGTGAAATACATGGTGAGAATCAAAATTGATACTCATCACAAATTTTTAGTAACAAAAGATGCAGTCATTTTGTCCAGCTTCTGCTCTCTCTCTCTCTCATTGTATAGTAAAAATATATATCTCTCCACAAACGGAGACCCTTGAGGGATTTTTTCTTAATAACACAAGAGCTTTAAAAAAGAAAAATGTATTCACTTTCACATTTAGTACACACACACACACACACACACACACACACACACACACACACAGAGTAAAATGGAGACTCTATTAAAAAAAAATTCAATACCCACAAGAGTGAGTAGTATATATATTAAGTAGCAAAAATAATTACATAAAAAGCCATGCTCAAAATGAGCCATGGCATCATAGTAGCACAACATAACAACAACCAGATCACGTCCTTTTACACGGAGGCCTCATCTATAAGGTTTCTAGTTCTTAAAACCTTATAAATTGTATAAAGCCTAATCAGATTGATTTGTTTGTTAAGAAAGCAGTGTGAAATTGTCTAATCGTGGCAAAATATTGATATTTTTGGAACCGTATTCATGACTTTATTATGGTTAGAAATTTTCAGAACTGAATTCCAATGAAAACTGACATGGTTATGGGCCCTGGAAGTTTACATTGTTGATTAAATTAATTAAATAAATTGTAAGGTTTTACTAATCATTACTGTAAAAGACTTGTATCATAAAAGCCCTAGATATTTTCAAATTTAATCATGAAAAGGGTCAAATAATAGCAAAAATTGAGTTGGTGCATCTGGGTGCTGTCTGGAGCAGACGTCATGAGCCTGCCCAAGCCATTTTTAGCAGCAGGTAGTGCTAGGGGAAGGTTGGGGGCTTCCTTGATGTGCAAGTAACTGCCAGAAGTAGCCTACGAACCCTAAAAATCTATAAATAGGCCCCCCCTTCTTCACAAAAAAGGTAGACTCGTAGTCCTTGCTATTTCTCTCTCATATAGGGAGAAAAATCTACCCAAAAATCACTAGAGAGGAAACCTCTGGCGGATTATCCACGGTGATGAGTAATGATGGCGAGTCAGCCATGGATGAGTCGGTTACCTCCGTGTACGTGGAGTCTTTACCCTGTGCATGTCTGTGTTTGTCGATACTACTTAGGATATCGTTTTTATCCTAGAGGAACCACCCGGTTGTATGGGCAACTAGTTGGCGTACGGACGCCCGGACTTTGGGTGATGTCTTTTCCACCCCGGTTTTTATATATAAGGAATGGCGACCGTGATTCACCCATGTATAGGTGTTCTTGAGACAAGCCAGTACTGGTCAAGTTTACTTCAGATTGACAGTACCTTGTCTAAAGTCTAAAGATGTTTGTTTGCTAAAAGACTGTTTTCAATACTGCTTTCAAGGACTATTTTGATAAAATTTTGTTTCAAAGGATAAAAGGAATCATTATTTTAATTGTGATAAGAATGTGGTAGTAATTAAATAACAAAGTATTATGTGTGAGTGTGGGGTGGTAAGGGGGGATTGACTAAGGTTTTCAATCATGGACGGGTGGACCTGATTAGTCAGGTAACTATCCATTCTTGCACACTAAAAACGTTTAGAAAACTTCTCCACTTGGAAGATGAGTCCACTAGCGGCTGTGCCCTCACATTTGTTAGGGGGAAAAAACCGTTTGTTGAGAATACCTTAGCCAAATTTGTGGAAGTTATAGGGTCATAAGAGTTTTTAGACTTTTAATATGTTGTCTCGCATCCGCTGAGAGACAGGACTAGGTCTCCTTCTAGGGCTATAGACCCAAGCCATTGTCAATGGTAAAGGTATATTCCTTGGATTTTTTCTTGTTTAGAGACTCTGATTTTTATTAAGCCTAGAGACCTGTCAAGGATCCCAATCAGCTTTTTGGTGTCAGTGGGTTGGGGACCTCACAAGTGGTATCAGAGCATGAGTTAGTAAGGTCGTGAACCTAGGGGGAAAGGTTGACAAAATTAAGGTTTCATAAGAAATTTTTCAATTATAATTGTAGTATATTTTGAAATAAGAATTTCCCTATCAATACAAGAAAATGTCTGCTAGGCTTACCAGAAGTCTATGATCTTCATTATCATGTTCAAGGCTGCTTGCAAATCTAGTAAATTTCTATTTCGCAAGAGCATCATGCAATTACTAGACGAGATGTTTTCTCCTCCCCCTACTGGGGAATCAGCTGGTAAAAGTTAGGCGGAGTTTTCCTGATTGATGCGGGACAGATAGAGGGATTGGCACTAAACTTGAAGAGACTCAAATGGGCCGAAACACTTCGAACCATCAAAGTCTAGTTTTTCAGTGGGACTGAAGATCGGGATCAAACCATTACTAAGATAGGATAGAGGTGTCTTAGAATCAGTGGGTATTTGATGAGGTAGCTAAAGTTATATACCCAAGTAGGATCAGACCCATGAGGGTAGGCCCTAAGTTTAGAGGACCAAAAGATGTTATATTTGTTGATCCCCTGTCAGATCCACTAGTAGTAGTTCAAAATATTTTGGTATAGTAGTGTTACCATCTTGTACATAGTATGAGTCAGTTAACTCTTGTATATACCATGGTTTTATGAAAATGTCATGTTTTGTGTAATTCAATGGAATGATTATGTTGATTGTTGGATTTTTGTTTTCATTTAAGTATGAAAGTATATACATAGATTGGAAATTTGTATGACAAAACAAATTATTCTTTAACACTAAAAGAATTTCATTAATTAAAATCCCAGGGCAATGCAAAAAGCCTTTACACTCCCACCTAGGAGAAGAAACTACTATTAAAACATGTTCAACTCCCGACCTTCTAAGTACACGCTTAGAACCTATGAGGCCCACATCAATTCAAAATGCCCTTCTTAGAGCTAAACCTTTGGCGGCTGAAGGAAACCCCCCTACAAGGAACTATCATAACTACAACAAATTCAGAGGAAGGGGGAGAGGAAAATTCAACCAAGGAAATCAACGAAGGGCAGTAACAGTCACAGCAAAAGTAGAACAGACTTTTCCAAACATCAGATGTTATGGATGCAATCGAATGGGACACTACATGAGCAGATTTCTTGAGGAACAAAACCCCAGTTGCTACTGGGATCATCCCTCAGTCTCAGTCAAGCCGGGGACATAATCAAAGAGAAGGAAGAAATAGAGGACGAGGCAGAGAAAGAGGTAGAGGAGCTAGAGCCTATGCTGCAGTGGGAGAGACAACCTTGATGAATGATGAAGATGAAAGAGCTACTCTTTTTGCCGCTATTGATAGCCCTGGAGCCTGAAAATAGTTTGCAATCATCCAAACCATTGCAAATAAGCAAGGTGAACAATTTGAATTACTTATCGATTGTGGTAGCACCCACTCTTTTCTCTCGCCTAAATGCTTGAGGAAGCTCAGATTAAACCAATACCCCACCAAGAAATTAGTGATAGAACTGGCAAATGGGAAAGAGGTTCTATCTCAATTTACAGCCGGGGAAGTAGGATTCGAACTCGGAGGAACCCTCACTTCATCTTACTTTCGGACCTTATCAGTAGGAATCTATGACGGTATTCTAGGAATGGATTGGTTAATCAAAAATCAAGCCCACATTCATTGTGCTCAAGGGAACCTATCCTTCAAAAATCACCAAGGTGAAGAAACATTAGTACAAGGATCTAATGGGAATCCTAAGTCTCATTTAGTTAACGCTAGTCGACTTCTGAAAGGGTTATGCAAGGGGCAACAGATCTGTGTAGTAAAACTCAACAAGATTGATGATTCAAAGGGCAACCCCACTCCAGAATGGCTTAAGGAATTTTCGGATATATTTCCGGAAGATCTCTCAAATTTACCTCCCCCAAGGGACATAGATCATGCAATAGAAACCTTTCCAGGTAGTGAAACAATTTCAAAAAGACCCTACAAAATGTCACTCCCTAAAGCTATTGAACTGAAAGAACAGCTTCCTCAACTTATTGAACAAGGATTCATATGACCAAGCATTTCACCCTGGGGAGCGCCTGTTTTATTCCAAAAGAAGAAGGATGGATCTTTACATCTCTGCATTGATTAGGGGACTTAACCAGGTGTCTTTAAAGAACAAGTATCATATTCCTTGCATCGACGAATTACTTGATAGATTACATGGGGCCAAGGTATTCACAAAAATTGATCTCAAATCAGGCTACCATCAAATCCGGATTAAAGAAGCAGATATTTATAAGACCGCATTCAACACCCGATACGGGAATTACGAGTTCATAGTGATGCCTTTTGGTCTTATAAATGCTTCGGCTACTTTTAATCAACTCATGCAAGATATATTCAGAGAATATCTGGATGGTTTGTATTGATATTTTTCGATGATATATTGGTATACTCCAAAGATGAAAAGGCCATGTATGTAAAGTACTTCATCTTCTACACCAACATCAATTATATGCTAAGATGAGCAAATGTGTGTTCTTTACTCTTGAAGTTAGCTGTCTTGGATTTATCATAAACCCTGAAGGAATCTCTGTAGACCCCGCAAAGATTAAGGACATAATAGATTTGCCACAACCCAAGACGGTCAGTGAGATTCAAGGATTCCTGGGTATTACAAGATGATATAGAATCTTTGTCAAAGATTACGCAGTCATCACTGCACCCTTGACTCAGCTACTTAAAAAGACAACCAAACTCACATGGCAAAAAGAACAAAAGGATTGTTTTCTCAAATTAAAACAAAAATCTCACATCAGCCCCTGTACTCAAACTCCTTGACTTCACTCAATAGTTTTAAGAAGTAACCAGCGCAAGCGTCCATGCGATAGGATTCTTAAACCAAGAAGGCCAACCAGTCGTCTTCACCTCTCAAAAATTGAGAATCCATTAGCTGAATTATCCAACTCATGATCTGGAACTGCTAGCCGTCATCCATGCTCTCAAGCTCTAGAGGCACTATCTTCTAGGGGGAAAGTTTCAATTAATCACTGATCATCAAAGTTTGAAGTGAATTTTCTCTCAAGAAACACTCAACATGAGGCAACAAAGATGGATAGAACTCTTACAAGAGTATGATTTTGAAATAAAGTATAACCAGGTAAAGAGAATGTGGTTGCTGATGCCCTTAGCTACAAGGTTTTTCTTGGGGCCATTTCCACAGTCAACAACCCAATTCTAGACAAGGTTAAGGAAGCCTCCCTGGAAGATGAGGTTTATTTAAAATTCCTACAGGTTATCAATCAAAAGGAACTAAAGGCAAAAGAGAAGGACAGAATCAAGGATTATTCACTTGAAGATGGGCTTCTCTATTACAAGCACCGACTTTACATTCCTAGGAGTTCAACCTTGAAGGAGTTTATCCTTTATGAAGGATACAACGCTCCAGCAGTCAGATATCCTGGCTATGCAAAGACCCTTAATTCCATAAGGAAAAGGTATTTTTGGCCAAGTATGAAAGGAGATATACATTGCTACATCAAATAATTCCTTTCCTATCAAAGGATTAAGGCTGAATGGGTAATGAAGCCAAGAAAACTTCAACCCCTTGATATTCCTCAAATGAAGTGGGAACTCATTAGAATGGATTTTGTAACAGGACTTCCTACCATTCAAGGAGGTTACAATTCCATTATGACACTAGTGGACATGCTGACCAAGATATCTCATTTGATGCCTGTGAAAACAACTTATACTGCATCAGGCATAAGCCATCTTTTTGTCAAAGAGATCTTTAGATTACACGGACTTCCAAAAAGAATAGTCAGTCAGAGATGCAAAGTTAACTTCAAAATTTTGGAAATCTTTGTTTGAATCCTTAGGTACCCAACTATGTTTCAGTTCAGCCTATCACCCTCAAACTGACGGTCATACGAAAGAGTGAATCGGGTTATTGAATACATCCTTAGAGCCTACTGTAGTAGAGAACCCTGGAAATGGATACAATTTCTTCCTTTAGTGGAATTTGCCTATAATTATTCATTCCATAAAAGCATTGGGATGTCACCTTTTAATGCACTTTATGGCATGAATGTATATCACCCCTAAACTTTTTTGACCCCACTACAAGAGTAGAATCTTCAAAACAAATGCTGGAAGAGATGGATGCCCAAACGAGGGCCATTCGACATGACATTCAATCTGACTGGTTTTTCAAACAAGGGGATAAAGTATTCCTTTGAGTCCAGCCAAAGAGAAGCAATTTATCCTTGGAAAATTTCTAAAAACTTAGACCCATATATTGTGGACCTTATGAAGTGATAAAGGTAATCAGTGATCAAGCTTACAGACTAAAGCTACCTAAACGCATCAAGGTTCATAATGTATTCCATATCAGTCTTCTAAAACCTTATATCCCAAACCCCAATCACACTCTAGATGAGGAACAAATTGTCATGCAAAAACAAGGAACTTTCTTGAACTCCAACCAGATTGTATTCTTGATACTAGGGAAAGACGTCACTTTATTATGGTTAGAAATTTACAGAATTGAATTCCAATGAAAACTGACATAGTTATGGGCCCTGGAAGTTTATATTGTCGATTAAATTAATTAAATAAATTATAAGGTATTAGTAATCATTATTGTAAAAGACTTTTAATTATAAAAGCTGTAGATATTTACAGACATTTGCTTATATTTTCAAATTTAATCATGAAAAGGGTCAGATAATAGCAAAAATCGATTTGGTGCATGCATCTGGGGGCTGTGTGGAGCAGTCATGAGCCTACCCAAGCCAGTTTTAGCAGCAGGTGGTACTAGGGGAAGGTTGGTGGCTTCCTTGAGGTGCAAGTAGCTTCCAGAAGCAGGCTATGAACCCTCAAAACCTATAAATAGGTCCCCCCTCTTCACAAAAAAGGTAGACTCAGAGTCCTGGCCATTTCTCTATCATATAGGGAGAAAAATCTACCCAAAAATCACTAGGGAGAAAACCTCTAGCTGATTATCCATGGTGATGCGTAATGATGGCAAGTCATCCATGGATGAGTCGGTTACCTCCGTGTACGTGGAGTCTTTATCCCGTGCATGTCTGTGTTTGTGGATACTACTTACGATATTGTTTTTATCCTAGAGAAACTGCCCGGTTGTATAGGCAACTGGTTAGCGTATGGGCGCCCGGACTCTGGGTGATGTATTTTCTACCCCGGTTTTTATATATAGGGAATGGGTGTTGTTTTTCACCCCTGTAATGTTCTTGAGACAAGCCGTACTATTCAAGTTTACTTCAGATTGACAATACCTTGTCTTAAGTCTAAAGATGTCTGTTTACTAAAAGAATGTTTTCAATACTGCTTTCAAGGACTGTTTTACGGAAATTCTTTTATAAAGGATAAAAGGAATCATTATTTTAATTGTGATAAGAATGTGGTAGTAATTAAATAACAAAGTATCATGTGTGAGTGTGGGGTGGTAAGTGAGGATTGACTAAGGTTGTCAATCATGGACGGGTGGACCTGATTAGTCAGCTAACTATCCCGTGCACTAAAAACCTCTAGAAAACTTCTCCACTTGGAAGAGGAGTCCACCAACGATTGTGCCCTCACATCTGTTACGGAGAAAAAAGTGTTGGTTGGGAATACCTTAACCAAATTTGTGGAAGTTAAAGGGCCAAAATAGTTTTTAGACTTTTAATATGTTGTCCCCTTCTAGGGCTATAAACCCAAGCCATTGTCAATGGTAAAGGTATATTTCCTAGATTTTTTCTTGTTTAGAGACTCTGATGTTTATTATGCCTAGAGACCTTTCAAGGATCCCATCCTGATTTTTGGTGTCGGGGGGTTGGTGACCTCACATAATCGACAAATACATAAACAACTCTGATAACCACCAATTGACCATAGATGAGTCTTAACAAACTAGCCAAAACACGTGAGGCCAACCCGGAACAAACAAAAAATGGATCCACATAGCATGTTGAGAGGGTAGAGCCCACAATCCTCGCCACCAGTAGAGGCATCTCTAGTTGCCACTAGGATAGCGTGTCTATCACCAACAAACCGCATGACCATAGGGAACCTTCAAATATAGCCGACATAGTAGCTTGACTGACAAAAGTCCCCACCAGAGGTAGCAGCTCAACAAGATTTGTACAAGAACACCTACGATGCTGCAAAGCAAAGTAGACCACCCTGAACTTGCAGTTTGTCAAGACCACCACAAATAACCAAGAAAAACCTACAACCAAATCTGGAATCACAAGCAAGCCAATCAGAAGCACCAGCATCCTCCAAGATTAAAGCCGGCATGCACTTTTCGAAACCATAGGATATTAGAAGGGAGCCTTGCCCTATCAATGAGCACCTGAAGTGCATAACCGAGAACATCTTGTGATGAAACAGAAGCCATGCTGTCCATTTACCCTTTCAATGAGGAGGCAGGAGGGGAGATGCCTCCTATATGATAAAAAATATGGGGGTAGATGAGGAAAAGCAACAACGAGAAGACAAGCTTGCCCGATGCCTCACCCTAGAGACTTTGCGACCTGATCTCTCCACATAATGCCCTTCAGCAAAGGCACACGTGCACCCTCTCATGCCCTAGTGTCCCCTTCAAGACCCCTCCAAGCTTTGAGGGCTCCTAGGTTGTGCAATGTAGGAGTCCTCGCTCCCACACAACCCAAGGGTCCCTTGAGTCTAGTCACTTTCTATTCTAGCGCACATCCTTGAGGGAGACTTTTAATTAGCAAAAAAACTAAATCTTTTTTGTAGTGAATACAAAGTGAGTAAGAGTGCACAAATGTCTTTTTGAAGGGAATCAAGAGCGATTCCCCTTTGATTTCACTGGGGGGTGGGGGTGGGGGTGGGGGGAGATACAAGTGGTGGGACACATGTTGGAAGTGGTGCATGCATGTGGAGCAGCATGCACGAGGTAGCATAATAGCTAGGTCTGTTTGTTTTTAATTCTTTACGCAGAGCTCAAGAAGCAAAAAAGTGTTTTAAATGATCTAGCATAGCTCAGTACACACTTCATTGCTTGCAGGTTGCATGCTTGAGCTTTAGGTGGCAGACAATAGAAAACGTTGGATAGGGGGAAAGAGGAACACGCCCAAAACACAAACAATCTGCCTCTCTATAGCCCAAAATACTCACTGTGCCTTCTTCCACTAGAGTTCACCTTCAAAACTCAACACCTCTGCATATAATCATTGTCTTCATGCATACAAACACAAGCATGCTTCACACAATCAATTGACAACACACCAGACCAATTTTGCCCGTTTACAGCTATCTCACAATTCACACCGCTCTCTCTCACACACAGGGATCTGGGGAGGCACAAGCATCTCACAGATTGGCACCAGACACTTTCAGCAGAACAAAGACAACAAGGATGGAAAGGGGGAAGAAACAGCACAGAAATCTGTTATGATTTTCTTCAATTATGATCAAAACATCGTTTACAAACACCATAAAACCTGCTGCTATACCCGGCTCCGTTGGCACAACATCTACGAGTGCGACAAAAAAATCCTTGGATTTGCCTCCGTGTGGCCCTCACTCACTGAGAGTGGAGAACTCCTTGAAACTGTCAGAAAAATGGCCCTATATTGCGTGTGAAATGGCCCCTCTATTTTTGTCCATATATGCTATTTTCATCTTGCCTTGCACCCGAAGCTTGCCTATTTTTGGCTCTGCTTGAATCCCAAGTCACCATGTGATCAACCTCTAAGGTGGGAGATAGACGCCACCGTCGGTGCTCCCAAGTTCCCTCTCAAAATTCTTTGGGTCCTTAAGGCGTGTGGATCAGCCGCAAGTGGTCCTAGCACATCATCAACGCATTTTGCATTGTCCATCACCTCTGCATTGTTGCTTTTGACATCCAAAATCGGCTAGAGCTCTACCAAGCCCTTCTTCATCTCCGTTAGTCTCTTACAAAGTAGCACCGATGCTTGGCCACCATAGCCGGACGTAAATTTTTGGTGAGCATTTTTCGACAATCACTTTTTGGAATCCAACGAGTAGATTTCAAAAATATTCTCTCCCTTCTGAAATTTGTTCTCTCTCGCTACCACCCAAGATTCTTCTTCTCCATCATCAGCTTCCCCTCTCTCTCTCTCTCTCTCTCTCTCTCTCTCTCTCTCTCTCTCTCTCTCTCTCTCTCTCTCTCTCTCTCTCTCAATTATGTGTGTGCTTTGACAATGGTTTTATGTGTGTTAAAAAAAAGAGGGGGGGTAGATCGTTCTATCACTACACCACACAATCTTCTTCTTCTCCATCATCAACTCTCTCTCTCTCTCTCTCTCTCTCTCTCTCTCTCTCTCTCTCTCTCTCTCTCTCTCTCTCTCTCTCTCTCTCTCTCTGATATGTGTGTGCTTTGATGATGGTTGTATGTGTGTTTAAAGATAAAAATGGTAAATGGTTCTATCACTATACCACCCAAGCTTCTTCTTCGCCATCGTCATCTTCCTCCTCTCTCTCTCTCTCTCTCTCTCTCTCTCTCTCTCTCTCTCTCTCTCTCTCTCTCTCTCTCTCACTCACACACACACACACACATTCATAATTTATAATTCTCTCTCCATCAATATCCTCTCACTCAAACATGCGACTTGTCTTCTCAAATGTTGGGCAATAAGATAAACCACCAATGTCCTATCTTTTCACACTTGTGATCACTCTTACACATGCAACAAATTAATTTCAACGGTTTACATAATAATGGAAATTGATTTTGAACAACATTTAAAGATTGCAATAGAAACACCACAGAATGGTATTTAAAGGGTTTGAGTACACAGCTTAAAACAACAACTATAATCAGATAGATATGGAGAAAAAAATAGTACAATATGGTGTCCAAGCCTTCTTTCTATTATATTAGAAAGGAAAGGTGAGATCTAATTGTTGTGGTTGTTGTTGTTATTGTTATTGTTGTTGTTGTTGTCGTTGGCTCCATTGGCTATTCCATGCCCGGCAATGTATGACATCCACACTTCTACCCAAGCCTCCACGTGTCGTTTGAAGGATGCACACTCGTGTGGGGTGTGAAAATCATGTTCCCCCCAAACCATACTTGCATCTTTGGCTAGTGCCACAACTTGATCAATATCCCCTTCGATTGGATGTGCATTGAGATAAAGGTTTTGCATGGCGTTGAATAAAGCCGCATCAACTACACGGAGGGAGTTGGAGTGTTTGTGTACACTCTGTGCTGTGCATACTGCATTCATAGCATAGACACTATTGATGACAATATAAGTGGCATGCACATTGTTGATGGGGTCAACACGGTGAGACGGTTGACTATGCTAATCGCGTTGTCCTTGATTTCCCCTTGGCATGGTAAATATGTGAGTGAGAGGAAACTCAAGGAATAGCTTTAGAAAAATAGATAATTAGTGGAGAGACTTGCACATGAATGGATGAATGAAACATTGTGCTCTTATGGCTATTTATATAAAAACCCCAGGTATCTTTACTTCAAGGGTCATTCACACCATGTCCTTTGCAATATTTTCACTTAAAATATTATGCATACCAAAAGAACACTGAAAGATTAACCACCATCGATTGACTTGCCTTCAAAAATTAAACTTATTTACAGAAATAAAAAACAACATAGAGTAAATATATATCAGATTGAGCAAAAATTAAAACATAGTATGACCAACCAGTAAGTTCAAATGTGCTATTACATAGAAGTAAGATAAAATGGAGTAAACAATACAAGTCGGGAATTAGGTTCCCGATGGCGGAAAATCTTGTGGGGTTTGTGCTACTGGAGCGTATCCAGGTGGGGGTACCATGGACAATGTGCGAAATAGAGGGCGATAGAGTGGTTGACCATAGCTTGGCCAATCGGGAACTATGGCTGGAGGTCTACTCAGAGAAGGAGCAGACGGCCCAACCGACTCTTGGCAAAGTCATAAAGGAGACGGGGGTGGATGTGACTGTGCTCTATGAGAAATCTCGCCCACATGAAGAGTCGATCCTAGAACAGTGGGGTAGCCGCTGTAACAGTTGAATACATGCCAAGAACAATTTCTTGTCCCAATCAATGCTGATGCAATGTCATTATAGACGCTCGCACTCCATTTCCAAGCCACCACAATCTGCTAGAATATCTAAAATTGCATCCCCAACCTTTGTGAAGGTACCCAACAAACACCTGTCTGAAAAAGCACAAACATTAGCAGACATTTCAATGGCACATGAGCGGAGTAGTTCAATGGCTAGAACCAATCATAAAGGCACCCTACTTGACTTCCCAAGCAAAGAACTCTCTTTTCTCCACTCCAGGCCGAAATGGTGCTCCAAGGGCATCTAGCACCCCCATGGCTCATCCCGTAGTGGCTCTCGAATCATGTCAAAATCAAACACGAACCCATCGTTGTCAGCTGCACATCTCCTGCTTGAAAATCATATAGTGGAATCACTGGAAGGCCTTCAATTTTACCTGTGAACGTGACTAGCAATAAGGTCCTGACCTACAAAATGAGTACTGTTTCAAACAAAAAACACACCAATATCTACCAGCCATGAAATTTGTGGAAGAGAAATGGTTAAGAACTTACTGGATCCATGAAGTCATCTATCCATCGTACATGCGTGACACCATACGAAGAAAGATAGTGCAAAGATGGCAAAATCGAGCAAGCAGGCCTCCTCGGTGATGAGTGCCAAGTGGTTTTCCCGACACATCATGACTATTGTGCATTCCGATAGTCAAAACTATGCAGCCAAGGTGAACACACTAGAAACGAGCTTAGTAGAGAATGCATTCCATTGGGGTATGCCACTGATGCCAAAATCAAGTTTGCAATGTGTTGGAAGGTCTACCCACACAAGTCCCACCCCTCCAAGCGAGTGGTCAGGTTCCATTTTCCCGGAGTGTGAGAGAGATCCAATCAAACGTTGGATCACTCGAAGGCTCCTTCAATACATAAATACCATGCAAAAGAAGATTGAGAGAGTGCTTACCAAATTCAAAGTGGAAGCCAAAGTGTAATAAAATGACTCAGGAAAAATCTTTGGATCCATGATAGCCTTTCGTAGATGGCACACATCAGCAACTACTGCGAGATGTACTAGGACGATCCCAACACTTAGATTTCTGCCATTTGTGGGTCAGAGTGAGCCAAAACTGTGTCAAACGCAAAATTTAATGAAATGTTAGGTATCACAATTTTGTTGTTGTTAATACATACATTTGTTTGTGGTGGCATTCCTTACTAGTGGAAAGGAGTCAATTGGTTTGGATGGCCAAATAGACAACCGGTGGCTGGCCTCGCTTTGAACAGTACCAATGGATATGGTTCACTTGGGACCTCGGGATCTTGAGGCTTGTGAAGGACTAGATCTACGTGACTCCAAGTGACATTCAGAATCACCTTGCCCTAATCTGACTCGCTCCTTTCACTCTGATACTCTGAAAACTTTAAAAAATCACTAATGACAGGCCGTCCTCTCTTCTTTCCTTGTATGGGTCTGTCATGAGCAGTTTTTGGGCTTCGATGTCCCTTGGTTGTGCCATGAGAAATGGCATCGGTGGGAGGCTGATTGCTGGTGACACTCCCGCTTTTTCCCTTACCCTTTACCTTATTGTGCAATGCTGCAAGTCCAAAAAAAATTTATGACACTATAGCAAATTAAAAACTATACTTAAATAAGAAAAACATTACTTACCATTGTATGCTTCAGCTTCATCTTTGGGAAATTTTCCATCCACATAGTCCAAAAACCATGGGCGGTCTCTCCACATTGAGTCCTTACCATGGAGCTTCTCTATCCAATCATTAGGATAGAGCCCACTCTCCTCTCTCTCAGACTCCACCCACGCATCGCTGGGATGCTTTGGTTATGGACTACAAAGGCCTCTTTTAAGGGCGCCCAACCACCATCTACAAAAAACAAGAGGAATAACTCTAACTTTCATAACACATAGTTGGTGTATTGTATAGATCAATACCTATATAGCATTTGTCGGATAGTACAAGCAAAATGTGGCTGCTCCTTTGGGTAGCTTGTATGGTTTGCTTCCATTGCACAAACACCTTCCCAAATTTCTTTTGTCGAAAAGCCTGCAGTGCATTGCTAAGGGAATGCCACAATCACATGTGGCGCGTGCATGCACCTTCTTTAACGTGGAGTTATCGACCTCCATCTTTTTGGCCACACTCAATACACCCCTGCACATTAAGTATTATTAATGTGGTAATACTAGAGAAGACCCCGAACTCTAGTGTTAGTACGCTCACCTTTCAAGCTGCCACCAATATATGTGCATTCTCACCATTGTAAAAACGACTTCTCCTGCATCAGAATAGATGCTTCCACTAACAACATATCGCTCTTTGCCAATATATCGATCAGGTGACATTTTTGCAATGTATTATTGGATAACATTTGTAATAAATTATGGAGAACAAATATTGCTTTCATAAGCAAATAGTACTTACTTTGAACGACTAATCCACGCTCGTGTAACCTCAGAGACTCTAAAGGGTGTCATTTTGCAACCCTTCTCTCCCTAGCCCACAAAAGAGATGCATTTTCGGAAAAAATCTGTTCCATTTTTGGGATTGGCTATGACTGCTATCTCTTTGCACAAATAAATATCGGTCTCTTTCACTACCAAATCATAGCTTGCCTTGTGATCATCTCCGTGCATGTGGTACTCTCTACTTCCCTTCACTGGTAAATTTTGTGTTTTCAGTCGCGACATTGTATCAAACTCTTCCTGTAATACAAATCGCCAAAATCAATCTCATTTCCAAAAAAAAAACCCTTTGTGCTTACCTAATGCATGTGTATGCGCTAGCAAAGCCATAGGTAGTCTAAACCATTTTGAACGGTTCATTGGCATTCCACAAAGTGTCCTATAATCTTTTGTCATATCTTCTTCATTGAATTTGTCCAATAAGGATCGTGGGTCCACAAGTGCTAATTTTTGCATCATGAATATGTCGTGCGTAGTGGTGTGAGGCACATGAACTCTCGTCACCCTAATTTTAAATGAAACATTGTATTAACAATTGATAATATCAAGTGCACCAATAGAAGTGTCAAGAAACTTACTTGTTGATCATGCCGAGCACCAAAAGAAATTCAGCCATCTCAACAAGGTCGCACTTCACAATCCTGCACTCAACCTTTAGTGTAGAGAATTCATCCAGCCACTCCCGCAATGCCCAATCTTTCCACGCACGGAGCCGGTGGTTGCCATCCCAAACAATAAACATTTTCTCTTCCATGTGAGAGAGCTTATGGATGTCATTAATTTGGTCATCAAATGTGGCTGACATCAGTAACTCTCTCCCGTAAGTGCAACGCCTATCAAATGGTATAGGATCTTGTCTTGGAAAAGATTTGAACACAATGAAGTGAGCCATCGTGGGGACTGGTAACCTCTTTCAGCTATAGAGGTTGTTACTTCAGTCACACAATCATCATTCCTTCTAATGATCGGGTTAGCCAAAGGACGCAAAGGGGGATGTGAGGCAACAAGTGATTGTATACACAACATGTACATCAATCCAACCCAATGAGATGTGGGTATCAACCACAAAACCAAAGAAATTGGTAAGAGAATCATTACTTGTGGTCTCCACAAGGATGGTCGTCGATGTGACTGCACTCGTTGAAGGACGCACTTGCATCGTTGTCAAAACGGACACTCCAACCACAGAACCACTCTCTTGAGTGGTGTGCAGAGGATTTTCTTCTTGGGTGATTTGAATTGTCATCTCTTCAATGATCCACATCTTTGGATTGTTTTCTTGTTAAAATTGGCATCTAGTTTGTTAATTAGGGTCCTGTTGGTTTTCAAAGAACTAATGGAAGGTGAAAGTAATATGAGAGGTTTGAAGGTGTGGGAACAAGATTTAAGAGAAATGATGAAAGGTGAAAGTAATATGAGAGGGTTGAAGGTGTACCGGGTGGGAATAAGGTTTAAGAGAAATTAAATAGAAGACAGTAGGAGTAGAATGAAGGAGTACGAGCGGAAGTGCGACGCGAGAGAGAGTGCGAGAAGAAGAGAACGACGATATGGTGAACTCGCTCTACTGTAATGTGTAGAGCATAGTGAGTTCTTATTAGGTTTTTACAAAAGAATATGTGTACATACCTGGCGGCCCGCCCACTTACCTAGGCGACCACATTGGGCTTTATACCCCAAAAACCTCCCACTTAAAGTCCAATGTGGTACTTTAAGTGTGAGAGAAGCTACTATACAAGCTAATATACAAGAGATGTAGAGAAGTGATATACTACCCTACACCTAACTGCTTGCAAAAATGCGCAAAGCTCTCTGAGGGAAGTCCTTTTGTAAGTAGATCAACAGGATTTTCTGTGGTGTGAACTTTGACAACCTGAAGTTGCTTATCCTCGAGCATTTCCCTGATGAAATGATACTTCACATCCACATGCTTTGTCTTTGAGTTATAAAGTGGATTGCGAGCCAATTGTATAGCACTTTGACTATCACAATATAACACAGGCATCTCTTCTTTGATTCCCAAATCTGTTTCTAGTCGATTAAGAAAAATTGATTCTTTGCATGCCTCTGATGCTGCAACATATTCAACCTCTGTAGTAGACTGAGTAACACAATCTTGTAATCTAGAACGCCATGATACTGCTCCACCAGCCAATGTAAAGACATACCCCGACGTAGACCTTTGGTTGTCTAGTCACCTGCATAATCTGAGTCTGTAAAACCCTTTACACTTAGCTCCTGACTCCCATAGCATATACGCATACTCTTTGTAGCTTTCAGGTATCTCAATATTCCTTTCACTGCCTCCCAATGTTTCTTGCCTGGGTTTGACATGTATCGACTTACTACTCCCACTGCAAATGCAATGTCTGGGCGAGTAGCAATCATTGCATACATCAAACTACCCACTGCAAATGCATATGGAATCTTATCCATTTCAGCCTGTTCTTCCTTAGACACAGGACAATCTTGTTTGCTAAGTTTCACATATGGTGGCAATGGAACACTCAGTGCCCCTTCCCTTCTCCATATTGAAACGTTGCAAAACCTTGTCAATATACTCTGTTTGAGATAACCAAATCAACTTCTTTGATCTGTCTCTCTCAATGCGCATACCAAGTATATGACTTGCCTCACCCATGTCTTTCATGTCAAACGATTTTGCCATCTTTGACTTCAAAGCTGAAATTTCTTCCAAGTGCTTGCCAGCAATCAACATGTCATCCACATACAAAATAAGGATCAGCCAACTTCCATCCTTAGCCTTCTTTGTATATAGACAGTGATCGAACTCACTACGTTTGTAGCCTTGAGAAAGCATAAACTTGTGGAATTTATGGTACCATGCCCTCGGTGATTGTTTTAAGCCATAAAGACTCTTTAACAACTGGCATACCCAATCTTCCTTGCCTTTCTCAACAAACCCTTCTGGCTGCTGCATGTAAATTTCCACATCTAAATCACCATGCAAGAACGTTGTCTTGACATCCATTTGGTGCAACACCAAATCTAATATGGCAACCAATGCAAGAAAGCATCTCAATGTAGTCATCTTGACCACCGGAGAGAAGACTTCATCAAAGTCAATGCCTTGTTCTTGCTTAAAGCCCTTGGCAACAAGCCTTGCTTTGTACTTTGGCTGACTATCATGAGTGGTGATCTTATACCTGTAGACCCATTTACAAGGTAGAGCCTTTTTGCCCTGTGGTAATTTAACTAGCTTCCATGTCTGGTTTTTATGCAGAGCTGCCATCTCTGACTGCATGGCCAATTGCCAATTCTCGGAGTCCTTCATTTGCACTGCTTCCTTGTAACATGAAGGCTCATTGCAATCAGTCAACATGACATAGTTCATAGATGGAACAAACCTATCAGGAGGTCGTGTGATACGTCCAGATCTACGCACAATAGGTGGCTCAGGCTCAGCCACAACCTGTGGTTCCACTCTATCCTGTCCTTTCTCCTCTTGAGCCCTGAAATTTTGTCTTGTACGTGCAGGTCTATCTTCTTGGAAGACAACTCTTCTAATCTCCTCAATTCTCTCTAGTTTAGAATGATATTTGGCTTCATTAAAGTGAACATCATTGCTGCGGATAACCTTTCTGGATTCGGGATCCCAAAGTCTGTACCCCATCTCACCAGAATTACCATAGCCTAGAAAGATGCACTTTCTACTCTTTGGCTCAAGTTTGTTCCTAAATTCATTTGCAACGTGAGTATATGCCTCACAACCAAAGACTCTGAGATGCTTGTATGATGGCACCTTGCCTGACCATACCATCTCTGCCACTAAATCCTTCTGCAAAACATTGCTAGGAGATCTATTTATAAGATGAACAACTATTGATACAGCTTCATCCCAAAACCCATTTGGCAGCTGTGCATTAGACAACATACTTCTGACCTTCTCTTGTATGGTCCTATTCATCTTCTCAGCAACACCATTTTGAGGAGGATTGTAAGGAGCAGTAAGTTCACGTTTTATACCTTTTGACTCACAAAAGTCCTGAAAGGCCTTTGAAACATACTCTCCACCATTGTCAGTGCGTAAGCATTTAAGCTTCTTGCCACTCTGATTCTCGACAAGTGTCACAAACGTTTTGAAAACACTAAACGCTTCATCCTTGTGCTTGAGAAAGTAAACCCATACTTTCCTCGAGTAATCCTCTATAAATGTCATAAAGTAAGAAGCTCCCCCTAGAGATAGGTTAGGCATAGGTCCACACAAATCACTATGAACAAGTGCCAACTGTGTATCTCTTCTACTGCTTCTATGCTTATGTGGCTGCTGTTTTTGCTTACGATACAGACAATGTTCACAGAATTCAAAATCATTAAATGACAAGCCAGGCAAATAACCAGAACGAGACAAGATTTCCATTCCCTTCTTGGACATATGTCCTAACCGGCTATGCCACAAAGAAATGTTCGGCTACTCGGTTACATTGATTACATTTTTAGAGACATTTGATACATAAATCATGTAAAGTCCTCCAGAATTTACTCCATGTGCTACTGTCAGAGAACCCTTGGATATCTTCCACATGTTCTGTCCAAAAGTGGTGACGTAGCCAACATCATCAAGTAAACCTGTGCTGATCAAGCTCTTTGTAATTGCGGGAACATGTCTCACATTCTTCAGCGTGAAAGAAGAGCCATTCTGAAACTTCAATTGAACATCTCCAACACCTAAGATCTCACATGTCTACCCATTGCCTAGCCGAACATGATCTGTAGTGGTCACATAAGAGGTAAACTACTCCTTGTTTGGAGACACATGAAGTGATGCCCCTGAGTCTATAATCCAGCCACTCAGTGCATTTCCATCAGATGCTGTAAGAAGAGCTGAGTCCATTGTATTCTTCAAGAAGTAGATGTCTCCTGACACTAGACTGTCATCCTCTGCAACAGTCTTTGTCACATTTATTTTTTGAATCTTCACTGAGGACTTGTTCTTCTCACCATGGTCTTCAGCTTTCTCTTTGCCTTTTTCTGCTTTCCATTCTCTGCAGTCTCTTTTCATGTGACCCTTCTTGCCACAATGGTAGCATTCTATGTCACTCTTGCCTTTAGCACTGCGGGACTTGCTACGAGACTGATTCCTCTTTCCACCTTTGTACTTTTCTTTGGTCCTTCCCCTGACAACTAAGGATGTTCCTTTTCCTTTGTCCATTGTCTTTCTATTGGTTTCTTTAGTAAGCAGACTTCCTTCTACACCTGCTATGTTCAAACCATCTCGAGGTGCAGAATTACTCAAAGCTGTGCGAAAAGTGTCCCAAATTTTCGGCAATGTGATCAACAGGAACATAGCTCTAACAGGTTCATCAAACTTGACACCTTGAGCTGACAACTGATTGTAGATTGTGTTGAATTCATTCAGATGATTGGACATAGGTGTCCTTTCTTTCATCTTCAAGTCAACAAGCTTCTTAAGCCAGTATACCTGTGAAGCTACACTCTGCTTCTCATAAAGATCACTCAGCTTTAACCATGCTTGATAAGCCCACATCTCGTCTGCTACATTGAAGTAAACGCTTTCTGCCAAAGTCAGCATAATGGTAGAAAGTGCCAATTCATCCATTTCGCTCCATTCATCTTCGTCCATATCTTCTGGTTTTATCCCCTTGAGCTTTATAGGTTTTATCTGCTTCTTTTGTACCAACACGTGCCAAATCTGCTTCTTCCACAATGGGAAATTGGTTCCATCCAGCTTCTTGATATTGTAAAGAGCAGTGTCCTGTGATCCAACCATAGCTACGCTTCACAATGGTTTACTTTCCTGGGAAAAATTCGGCAGAGTTTCCCCTGTAAACTGACCTCTGAACCAATATCAACCTGTCAAATGAACCAAGAAAGCTTCAGATTCTGCATAAATTTCGGCAGAGTCTCCTTTGTAAAATGGCTTTGGTGTACTCAAAAACATACCAAAAAATAGCTCAAAAAACACTGTCTCTCTGACACTCTAAGCTATGGGTAAACCTGTCGTGCACCTGTACTGTCTCTGACTGTTCTGTCATTGTCCTGTAAGCATAGACTGCGACAATGCCTCAACGGCAGTAAAGCAAAGATGCAATCCCAACTGTCTAACTCACAGTCAATACATCCTAGCTGCCTATCTAAGGATGCTCGAGGGATCGCTCCAAGACCTGTATCACCGAAAGGATCTCAACATTCGAGAATCCCCCAGCTCAATAAAACCTCACTCGACCCTCAACAAAGGCTGCAGTAAATCTGACAGTACATAGACTTTCCACAAAGTCATACATCCACAAATTTCCCACTGTATGCTGTAACCGTTGCGGCGGTTGTTTGCTACGTGACTCACAGCCAGCAAACCCTCAACAGACATACATCATCTCTGACAATACATCCCATGTGGAAGTACCTGCAATGTCAGGATGAAATCTGGAATATCAAGCAGCAAACACAAGCTACCTGATGAACTAGTGGATGTCGCCTACAGTCTGTGTGTAGATACGCCCGTGTCGTATGTGACACGCCTCCAAGAACTGTGAGCCGTCCTTCGATGTGTAGACAGCCACAAATCAACACTCTGGGAGTGTCGATATCCTCAGCACCTGCAGTCGTAGGCCGAAAACCCCAAATTTGCAGAGTCGGATCTGCACCCGTCGAGACCACGTAGTCAAAAATGGCCTGCGCAGACCTTTGTCGAAGCCGAACGGTGGTCGAGATGACCTCAGAATGAAATTCTGACAACACCAAGCCCTTTGGGCTATCCCACGAGATTTGGGGCCGTGTCTTCGCCTGTCGAATTTCATTCCAATCTGAGTTGGTGACTCTAGGCTCCTGCAGTGCTGTCTCGAGCCTCGATCTGAGCTCTGATACCAGTTGAAGGAGTACGAGCGGAAGTGCGACGCGAGAGAGAGTGCGAGAAGAAGAGCACGACGATATGGTGAACTCGCTCTACTGTAATGTGTAGAGCATAGTGAGTTCTTATTAGGTTTTTACAAAAGAATTTGTACATACCCGGCGGCCCGCCCACTTACCTGGGCGACCACATTGGGCTTTATACCCCAACATAGAAGGTTTGGAAAGGAAATATCTTTGGCTTTTTAAAAGAAACCCTTAGTGTGGTGTTGGGTTAGGGACACTTTCATTGTTTTCAATGCATGATGGAGACTTACCTTTCATTTCACATTCTTACATGTCTTTACTTTTCTTACATTCTATTGTTTTAAAATGCTAAAGTGAAGCTTCACCTTCCATAATTTTGATAAATTTTACACACACACATACACATGTGTTCTTTTTTTCATTCTATTGTTTAGAATGCCAAAGTGAAGCTTCACCTTACATAATTCTAATAAATTCTACACACACACATATATTAATTAGTTCTTTTTATTTCACCTTTGATTTCACAACTTCACATGGCTTTACATTTCTTGCATTTTATAGCTTGATTCCAGTCAGTGTTAATGTTTAAAAAGGTCTCTTTTATTAAGCGGTTGCTGATCAAGTTTCTTCCTCACAAAGAAGAAATTGGAAATACTAGGAAATATTTTGAGATTTGCAAGGGGGAGCAAGGGACAGGCGGTAGGGGGGAGCAAGGGACAGGCGGAGGGGGGCAGTGCAACGATGGGGATAGTGAGGCAGTGGACAGGGGACAGTGCAGCAATGGGGAAATGGGTGAGGGGACGGGGGATAGTGTAGTAAGGGGGGGCAGTGGGGCTGCGGAAGGGAGAGTGGGGGGCGGTAGGTGTAGGCGGTGCGAGGGGCAGGGGACGAGCGGCAGGGGGACACTACAGCGAGGGGGGTGGGGGGGCCCGCAGAGGCACGATAGGGGTAGAGGTCAAGGAGAGTGAGTGCGAGGACGCACGCGGGATTGCCACATGGGCTACCATGTGGTGCTTTGCCGTTCGTGTGGAGCACCACGCCAACATGGCTCTTACGTGGCGCTCCACGCAGACGATGGAGCGTCATGTGGACTAGGGGTCACCTGCAGTCCACTGCACTACCATGTGGACAACAGGGGTGCACCCATCTCTCCTGCCTACACTGCCCCCCTCCTCCTCCCTGCCCTCGCCCACACTGCCCCCTTGCTCCACCCACAATGCCCCCCTCGCCCCCTTATCCCCCTTGCGCTCCCTACACACACTATCCATGCTTGCCCGCCCACACTTCCCTCCTCACGCTCCCTATCCATGCCACTGCCCTCCCCCCACTCGTGCTCCCTACCCACGTCCTCGCCCCCTTGCCGCATTTCCCCCTACGCTGCCTTACTACCCAGGGGGAGAGAGAGAGAGATAGAGAGAGAGAGAGATAGAGAGAGAGAGAGAGAGAGAGAGAGAGAGGCCCCCTCCCCCTGCTCCGCCTCCCCCATGTTGCGTTTTCCCCCTGCACCACTTGGCTACTGAGAGAGAGAGAGAGAGAGAGAGAGAGAGGAAGGTATATATATATATATATATATATATATATATATAAGACACGGGGAGATAGAGCAATAGGGGGGGATTTGGGTTTAGGGTGATTCACACGGGGGGGGGGGGGGGGGGGGGAGAGAGAGAGAGAGAGAGAGAGAGAGAGAGAGAGAGAGAGAAGGGGGGGGATTCACGGGCGGGAGAGGGAGAGAGAGAGGGAGGGTGGGGCCGGGGGGTAGTTGCAGGGCTTCACTCACACAGGGAAAGAGAGAGAGAGAGAGAGAGAGAGAGAGAGAGAGAGAGGTAGGGGGGATTTCAAAAATTATTAAATATTATTAATAACTACTAAGACCAATATAAAATGCTCTTAAATCCTCTAAACGCAACTAAACACTTTCACTCTCATGTTTTCAAGCTCTTGCAAGAGATTTCTACACAACTATCATGTCATGCACGATAGTCTTCCCTTCTTTCAAAAGGGCTTTTCCTTTGACCAATGGGAAGATTATCTTCGGGGTTAAATATCTACAAGATCATGTTTCACCGCAAACTTTTTCTACTTTGCATGCAATTGTCATGGTTGGGAGTGAAGAGTTAACAGTGCCAATTGAGAGAACAAGCAATCACTTGGGAGAGGAGTTTTATGTTGTGGACGAATCTCTTTCTACAAAGTTTGTGGTGCTAGTCGAGGATGACACGGTCTCAAATTCTATTGGCATGGCTATTCCATTGGTGGATGTTCCCTACATAGACCTTACTAGTTCAAGCAAGGAACAACTCTTTGGAGAACAAGCATTACAAAACTCTATCAAGGTAAGAATTTCAAATAGTATTTTGTCATTTTTTAATGCAATGACGAAGCTCAACACTTTGACGGAGCTTCTTTCAAAGATAGTGGAAATCAAACAAGTGTCGGAAATACCAAAGGTGTACAATGGTAACATGGTGTTTGAGTTTCCACCGACCTTAGGAAAGGTTCATCCAATGGATGCTCTGGAAATATTGCATTTCCATACCTCAAATATTGCATTTCCTAGAGTGCGTCGCAAAAGTCAGTATGCATGTGCTCTAAAATGTTTCAATGAAAGCTGTTCAAAATTGGTTAATTTTTGGAAGTCAGGCACAACACATTTCAATGGAAGCATGCTAATATTACCTTGCGTGGGTGAGTTTTGCGATGGACTAGGTGGTAAGCTTAATTGCCACTATTGCGGTCAACTGCCCATTTGTTTGCGTACATGTGATTGTTTCGTATATTATGTCATGACAAGGGATGAGAGTATGAGCAGACTAATGGTACATCAAGGAACTCACCAACATGACATGCGGGATGGATCATCAAAAGGGCTCACTGATAAAACCAAAGAAATGGTTGCACGAGTTCTCAGTGTGGATAGGCATGCAGGTGCAAGAAAGGTGCAAATGTGTGTGGCAAAGGAAATTGTGATGACAACTTTGATGCAAGAGGGGCTCTAGCCATGTGCTTGGTGAGAAAGAATTTCTAAATGTTGCTGAGTCAATGGGACCCATGGTGGAGGAATTGGTGAGGATGCTTTCATTTTCTCTTGTTTGGACATAATATTTCAAAGTAATTTAACTCTAAAGTACAGGTTTCAAAGGTCCGTGGCTGCAACTAGGAATGTGCCAACAAAGGAGAGCTTTGGTGTGGACTCCTTGCTGGGGCTTTTTAAAAAAATGCACATATGATTTTTTTCACAAAATAGGTTTCTCGAGCAAGGAGCGGAAGGGGAGCATTGTTTTGTTTTCAAGATGTCTACAGTAGGTCTTGCATCTAGATTGGATTTGGTTAATTGAATGCAACAAAGTGGACCTGGAGATCTTCGGCACGCTTGGCTGCAATTCAATCACACTCACTGAGTAGAGGATTGGGTGACCATGGCATGCCACATTTACAATCCAGGGTTTGTTGTCTTAAGAACATATTTCAAAAGTTTGGCATATCTTAAGAAACAACCAAAAATGTGTTTACTAATGTGCTTGTCTTCTATCGCAGCATGCAAGATCTCCTCACTATTGCAACATGTGAGATGAAAGAGGAAGACATGGAAGCACAATTTCTATTTTGGCAGTGCATAAATGAAGTTTTGGAGGGTCATGGATGTGAGAGAGCGGATTTCCATGGATTCATGGTGGCAGACAAAGCTCAAGCAAACTGGAATGCAGCTCGCACAGTGTTCAATGGTGGAAAATACAATGTTCTACAACATCAAGAGAGATCTTGCCTTTTTCATAGGACACAGAGCATGGTGGCACACACCACAAATTACATTGTCTCTTTATCTCAACAAACCCACAAAGACATGTGCGAAAAGTGGCATCTAGCCCCCTCTAAAGAGACAGTTGTGCAGCAGAGTATCCTCTACTTCGACAATGGTGGCGTAATGGAAATTGCATGGATAAAAACATCCCTGCAATGGACTCTTGGTTGAGTTGGTGGGAGGTGTGTATTTCACATTGGGGGAGCATCATATCAACAATAGAGAGAAGTGCTGATTCCATTGAGTCAAACACTCCAAGAACCGACTTGGCCGAGAGCAAGCATGGTAGCTGGCTTGCAGGCGAAGGGTTCAAAAGGAAAATATCATTGTATGATGCATGTACTTCAGATGTGGAAAATGCAATACTACAAAGCACAAAGGCAATTTCTTACTCTCAAGGTAAGCATATTGGAAAGGGTCCTTCACTAGAGAGGCTAAAGGAAAGAGTTTCCTCTAGTACAACACAAGTGATAAGAGTAGTAGATGAGGCTACATCTGGAACACCCATGTATAAGGCTCGTACCTCGCTTGAAGGAGACAAAGAAAAGGTAAGGTCCAACGATTTTGATTGATGTTGAGGATGAATCAACACATAGGCGAGAGTACAATGCAAAAACACGAGGCCACACAACACACAAAAGGCCAAGGAAGATCATTTTCACGAAATATTTAGGGGTAGTAGATGGAAGTGAAAATTCCAAAGAGAAGACAAAGATTTGTGTTTTGGAGCGAAAGGTCAATGAAGCTATGTGGGAAATCAGAAGAACCCCAATTATAGTTGTGTGACATGTAGTGGCACCCCCAGCGGTGGAAGGAGATGTGGACAAAATATTGTGGCATGTAGTAAAGGGACTCCTCCACCATCCTTTGAGGGGTATAGAAAACTCCAAATGGGCTACTCAAACAATGGTTCTAGTTTTGTCGCAGTCACATTATTCATTGCTATGTGGTGGATCATAATATAGAACCAAGGCCAACTCCTCCTCCAACAACTTGGCCAGTTGATCTAGGAACAAATATCACAGATGAAGAAGTTGAGAAGCTACTTGAAGGAGGATTTCAAGTGGAGACAGTTGGAAGAGACCGAGAGAGTGCAACAACCATACGAACTCCTCCTAGGGGTGAAGGTGATTCCTCTTTTGCTTCAACAAAAGCAAGTAACAGTGGTTCAATACTAAGAAATGGCATAAGAGTCAAATTTTGGACTTCCATTTCAGAGGAGGCAGCTAAGAAAATTGGGCTCGCTCTTTGTTTAAAGACAAAGGTGATTGAAGAGAACTGCATTGTAGACAAAGCACATGAAGTCCTCAAGGTTGAGCATCATGCAACAGATGGACATGCAGGGGTGTATGAGGTGCACATCAAGGATTAACCTTAATGCATGCCTGATCCAAAGAACCTATATCCATAGCATCATCCATACAATCCACAAGAAACTCCAGCTACTCCTCCCTTTGATCAGCACCCAACACATTGTGAGCACAAGGAAAATGCCCAATCTCCTTGGTTCTTGCTTCATCGTCATCCTCCTATCGACTTGGTAGGCCAACATGGGTACTCATAAGTGCAACCTTTCCCTTCTTTGCATAGTTTTGAACCAATTGCACAGTAACATCACTTGCCACCACAACTCCCATCGATGTGGTCACCAACATAGCATTGCATGCCCTCTTTGATAGCATATCCTCTTTGACAAGCTTGGACACATCAACCTACTCTTCATTTACATTGTTGACCACCATGTTATCAGGCAAACAACAAGGCTTCTTTACCCTTACCAGCATAGGATTATCGGACTCACTCTCCTTGCCATAGGATGTGGACTCAACCACCCTATCTTCCTTGCTCGTTTCCCAAAGTCTCGAGCTTGTATCTTTGTCACTATCATCACCACATGGCAACTTTGTCTATGCATCCTCCTCCGCTTGTTGCTCCACAAAACCTTAACCTTCATCCAGGCTTTTCTCACCTTCTTCATCGCCTTCCAAGATTTGGGCATCTGCAGCTTGGCTATTCTCTATTACCTCTTCATGCACTTGCTCCAAAAAATTATATTTTTTAATCCCTTCATGTTGCCCTTGGCACTTGACATCAGCTAGCTCTTTTGCACACATGTTCTCTTTGACAAGAGTCTTATCCTTGTTGACAAGCTCATCCATTCACTGGCATAGCCAGACTACAAATTGGAAAACTCCAAGGAGCATAATTGACCACTAGCCTTACCACTATAGGTTTTTCACTCCGAACAACTGGAACCACCTCTGGTTGAACTGTCGGATATATTGTTGTCTCCACAAGCATATAATCCAAAGGCTTTAACAAGCCTAGCTCTAGCTTTTGCTTTTGGCATGGATGGCTAGAGGGAGTTTCTTAAGACATTGTTTTTTGGCAGTGATTCTTGTCATGATTTTGGCAGTGATTTTAGTCATGCTTTACGAAACTCAGTAAGCTCCCTCAAGCCATCCACACCGACATGGATGGCTAGAAAGAATTTCTCAAGATAAAATTTTATAGTTTGGTCATGCTTTTCTTAGATTTGTAAGCTCCCTCTAGCGATCCACGCCGATGTGGATGCTTAGGTGGATTTTCAATAAGATAAATTTATCTATTTTTTGAATTGCCTCTAGGCATCCGCATCAGTGTGGACACCTACAGGCAATTTCAGTGAAGTAAATATATTGGTTTTGGTTGTGTTTTTTTCAAGTCCTTCAATTCTTGGACGAGGTCACAGAGGGAGACGACTTTCTTCAACTCAAGCTTCCAGTATCTTAGAAAGTAGCGATCAAATAAGTGCAGTCTCTGTCACAAATATGACTGAAGGTTTGGAGACACAGGAGGAGGAGATGCAAAGTCAAGACTTGGGGATTGGTTCCATAAATGAAGTTGATGAGTCTCTTGATCCCCACAAAAGGCATGTTTACAAATAGTGCCTTATGTCGTAAGAGATGAAGTAGTAGTAGATATAGAGACAGGGGATGAGCACAAGCTTTACATGCATAGAGGACAAGATATTATTCAATGTACTCGCATGTTTAGTTGTTTTGATTGTCCACCATCCTTTATGTCGATTGATCCCCTCTGCAAGGGTGAGTGTCTTAAGAGATGATGTTAGTGGATTGAAAGTTGCTTTTGCAAACGAGGGATACATGCAAGAAAAAGGATCTTTTATCATTTCAATTTGGAATTGCAAGAAGGAGGAAGCCTATGTGACAGGTATTTCATTTCTCTACTTTGATCTTTCCTACTGTCTGTTTCTTGGGTGTTTTTTCTTAATCTCATAAATAGTTCATGAGTGTGCTTTTTTGTGTATAATTATCTATTTTGCAGAGGACCTTCTTTCTTCATGGGACCCAATATGGGTTGATGTACACAAAGAGTTTGAAATTGAGCTTTCTAAAAGACCAAATCTTCAAGTTCTCTCTAATAAATGTTCTACGTTTGGGAGGGTCATCACAGAGCGGTCGCTTGGACGATTGCTATTAAAGAGAGATTCTCCACTAATCAAGAGAAACATTGTAGTGTGCTTGTTACAGTTATTGATCTTACATGAGTGCAAGAGATAGCTCTTCTTAGTAGCTTGCAAAGAATGAATTTGTAAGTTTTATGACTTTCTATATATTTTAGCAGAAAATGTCTTTTATGTTTCTGACTTTGTATGTATTATATATGATCTTGGGATAGCATGAACACACATGCTCTTGTAGTCACTCATCTTAGGGATGATCTTGTCAACTGCTCCCACATTTGTGCAGCAGATCATGAAGCCTATGTAATGGGGCTTCCAGAAAAAGATCAAAAGTTGATTGCTGCAGTCCGTAAGAAATACTCGAACGGTGTGGAGCCTTGGTATCCACTTACTTGTCGATAGTTGGGAAAGCTTGTATACGATGTAATAGTCTCTAGATTGCTTTTTTAGAACCATATCATGTTTGTTTTTTGTGAGAATTATATATTTTTAATTGTGTGTTGAAGGGTAAAATGTCCAAGTAATTGAGTCAAAGAGTATGTGCTTGTTTTTTTGCATATATTTTTAAGTATGTGTTGAAGGTTCAAATGTCCAAGGAATTGAGCCAAAGAATAGAGAAAGCTAGTCACACAATGACAAATGAAGAACTTATAAAAGAGGAGGAGAATATACTGAATGATTTATCACTCAAATATGGAGAGCGCGTTGGGAAGGTGGCTACATTATTTTTATTTAGGTGTTTTGCACATAGTGTAATAGCTATTCAAACTTGGTTTTTTATTTATTGCTCACAAACTACAGTTGCTAAATATTGTTGATCCGAATCTTGGATCGGATTGGATGGTTCGAGTTCTTGTATCAAGCGGGGTCTTGATAGTTGGGCTACGCTTGAGATACTAAACTTGATTGCTATGCATGATGTTCGTGTCTTGAGAAAACTGTTATCGGTTTTCTTGCTTGAGGTAGACAAGATTACTAGAGCATCTTATGGTGTAAATAAAGGAGATCATGTGTATCGCATGTAAGTAAAGTTTTTTTTGACTTTTAAGAATCTTCAATGTAGAATTGCTACTTTTTTGTGATTATTTTAGTTTTTCTCATATTCCTTGTTATGTAGTTGGATTAGTAGAGAGGGCCTTCTGCAAAGGGTTTTTGATAGGGCCACAAAGTTTGTGGAGGACTTTACCAACATTGCCAGTCATATTTTGTTGCCTCATGATTGCTCTCTTGCCTCTTACTTTGAGGAGCTCAAGTTTCAAGCACGATCCTATCTTTATCCTTTAGAAACCTCTCTTGAAGTTAAGACAAAAGATGTTTGCAAGTAAGCTTTGAAGAAAGTGGACACAGTACGCATGGCATCTCAATGGCTAGCCTATAGGTCAAACTCATCATACTTTTATTTCAAGTTTTTCATAATTAGGAAAGTTGTAGTGATGTTATTTTGTTTGTTTGTTTTAAATTTCTATTATCCTTGGTTGGAAAAGGCTTTCTTCCAGGGATCCCATTCTCAGCTAAGTAGTGGGCACAAGTATCTGCTGGGGAAGAATGCATGTACTCCCCTTCAATGCATAAGCTCACTACTTGGGAGATGGAGACATGTCCATGGTGGATAGACATGGCTTCTAGGCATGTATTGGAGAGAGAGAGAGAGAGAGAGAGAGAGAGAGAGAGAGAGAGAGAGAGAGAGAGAGAGAGAGAGAGAGAGAGCATACTATGAGAGCTGGTGGCACATCCACCGATGTGCCTCTCCCTCCTAGAGTGGATGAGGTGATATCTGGTAAATGGTTACTCAAAACCATAATTTGTTGAAAAGATTTAAACTATATTTTTCCTTAGATTATTTGTTTTACATACTGGTAATATTATGTTTTTATTTTTTTCTAAGCTACAAATACCTCTCACAAGGGAAAGGAGGTGATTGTTGAGACTAGGGTGGATGAAAACATGGACCAAGAGCATGGTGAGCTATCACTTGTGATGCATTTGTTTGTTTTGTTCATTTATTGGAGTTCAATCACTTTGTTTAGCCTCTTGTATCACAGTAGCTCCTGGGGAGATTGTTGCAAAGAAAACCATTTCTTTTGTCTACATTGTTGATATTCCCTTGTCTTCTCTGTCCTCATTGTCTAACTCACGATGCATGGACATTTTTGGGGACTACATAGCCATTGTTGCTGATTTTAGGGCCGGTGCTCAACATCTGGCATGGATTTGTGTTCATGAGCACATGGGATGTGCATGCTTCGATGGGACCTTGTGCATGCGTGGTGGGAGAACAGTTGCATGGGCTGTTGATTTTATTTTTTTGGATCTTCCCTTTGGTGGTTCCCACTTAGCCTGACCTCTGGTGCCCCTTTGGGATATTTGTAGCAAGGACCATGTTCATGCATGCATGCAACTTGCATATTCAACTTTGTCAAACTTTGGGTGGTTGTTGATCATGGTCTCTATGGAAGGTTTGTGCTTCAATCATAATTTTATACAATACTTGTCTATATTTTTGTTGTGTGTTTTCTATTGTGACTTTTGAGGCCTATATTTTTGTTGCGTGTTTTCTATTGTGACTTTTGAAGCCTCTTGCAGGGGATACCATTGGCTGGGTTAAGAGATTTTGTCATGCATCAGAGATGGCTATTCATTGCCACATTGTAGTCCTCCATCATGGAGCTTATGGGTATGGTAATAGCTTTGGTGGTCGGATTGAGGTAATGCTCTTCTACATATTAACTTGTTTTTTTCTCATTTTGGTGTGTTATTATTATTGTTATTGTTCTAATTGTCTATGTTGTGGTGTAGTGTCATTGTTCTCTCTTACTTATGGTGCATAGGGTTGGCATGCAAACACCTTTCTTTGTGGATGAGAGCACCCCACTATTCGATTGACTTGGCATGCAGCCTTTGGATTCTTACATGATGCACCATCTTCCAGAGTCTTCTCTAGCGAGATCATCATCAGGAGAGCCATGGCGTGGTGGCTTGCAACGAAGTCATTCTTTTTGCATGTTTTGTGAGCTTCTGTGTAGGCTTGGAGGTCTTTCTTTGGAGTTGGGATGTGGTACAACGCCCGTATTGGCAGCATGCTTAGGCACAAGGCAGGTGTGTGCAGCAGTCGACAGTGATGACACTTTGATTTTAGATTCTATGCAACTATTATTTCTCCCTAAAAAGTGAAGCAAAGAGGGGGACTCCACCTCTCTTGATGTTGATGATGTGGTGACATGCCTTCGCGTGTCAACCCCTTTGATGATTAGTGAGAGTCCACCTTATAATTCATTTTCCCCTCTATTTTATGTTCCCATCATACTTTTATGCTATTTTATCACTTTTTGGTATCATTGTTCAATATGTCGGGATTATGGATAATGATTCAAACAATAATTTGAGATTTCTTGTGTTTCTATGATGTAGGCTCAGTATTGCTTATATGTGGATTATGAGACTTATCTTTTTCTTTTTGTATGGAATTATGTTGTCGGTTTATGCTGAGGGGATTGCAAAAACCATGGTTGCTAATATACAATACGATTTTGACACCCACAAGAAGTGTCAGAGGTGCAAAATCTAACATTATCACATAATATGTCACTCCCTTTGCACTTGACCCCCCAGTCTTAACATAGAAAACATGTGTTTTATTGCAAACCACAATGACCTCTCGCACCAACTCTGTTGCCATGGTTCTACCCACTTCAATCTTGCCATGAAACTCCTTTGTTAATCGTGATGTCCACTTCACAATCTTGCCATTTCTAAATTTGGGACGGACTCCGCTAGCAACTCTTTGGTTCAATGGAATTGTTTCATGAATTCTTGTTGTTGATGTCATTCCTTCTTGCAAAATAAAACCCTTGTCTTGCAATTGCGTTACCTCTTGATGTTGCAAATGTGTGCCCTCTACGACCACCCAAACACCAGAAGCTAGACCTGGCGGCCCTTCAACTATGCTATGAACCTTCCAGGTGTGCATGTTATTGGAGTTACAAAACCAAATGAACCCTTCTACAAGGCCTCCCAATTGTGAACCAGATGGAGGAAATTTTTTGTGACCCCAAAAACAAGGAGCTGGAACCCCTATTTTGGCATCCATTGAACAGTCATCAATGAACCTCCCACATCGATCTCCATCTTTTGACACCACACCAAAACAAGTCATCTTTCACCCTCGTTCTGTTCTTCTTATTGCCCAAAATGACTTTGCTACATTTACCTCGAGATATGGGGCATCCCTTGAAGTATTTTTTTTGTTTTGAAGCCCACCAATTGAAGTTGTCATTGTAACATATTGTGGTCGGTGGCTATCCTCCTCCAAGACAATATTTGCATCAGCAAAAATTGGCCTCTTTTTTCTAATACTCTTTTCTTGGAGTATATTTCTATTCATTTTAAAACTATTGATACCCATTTCATGCATTGAAGAATGTGTGAGGTCAACTAGTTTCTTTCCTGCTGCCACTGAAGCAGCTGAAGGTGAGTTCATCAAGCAATCTGCCAAATCTTTAATGCCGGGACCAGTGGAGCTCCCAACACCTTTTAAATAGGCATTATATTTCACACTTTGAAGCACAGCTAAATCCATATCTCCACATGCTACCTCATACAAACTTATGTGATCCTTATAACCAACAGAGGCAGGCATACTAGCATATTTTTATTGATACAAGTTTGTGTTAGGGACAAAGATACCTGCACCATCTTGTGATACAAATATTTCCCCCCCATGAGGCACTCGTACATCCCACCAATCCAACCATGTCTCCAATGAATCAATCTCCCCTTCAATGGCCATTCATGTTTTTCAAAATCTTCTCAGCTCTCCCTTACAATGCTCAGCCACATTCTCTGTAGCTGTAGTTCTCCACTTGCGGCACAAAATATTGTACACCTCTTGAAATGCGAGACGGATGCACTTGGTAGTATGTCAAACCATACTTTGGTCCCAATGAAACAAACATGATCTCTCTTTGTTTGGAATAGACTTCTTTGCTCCTCCAGAATAAATAGTTCACACAACAATCCAATTGGCACATGCTTCATCTGCCATAAATCCCCTGAAATCTGTCTTATCAAAACCCTGTTCCTTAACCACATTGTTCATCATCTTCCAAAACTCAATCTGAGCATATTTATTTTCCACGCTAAACTCAGCAGTTGCAATTGTTAGCGGTTCATCACGACAGACGACTGCAACATAGCTTTTTTTACTAACATAATGTCAATATGCAAGGAAGCGACTTGGGATGGGGTACAGAGACTTAATGAGAGTATCAATCTCATCAAAGTAAACTCAGAGGGCTATTCATACTATGACAAAAGCAAATCAACCACTTCCTAGTCAGAAAATGAGTCTATGTCCTATCTCCCCGCTCTAGGTCATCGCGCCTTTTTGGCATCCAAACAAATTTGGAATGCAACAAAACTTAAGGAGAGGTGTTACAACACCTAAGGGTACAATTCTACCAAGTTTTGAAGTCATCTGGGAAGGTACATAAATAACGATCCATCACAAACAATGTGTAGAAAATTGAAATACAACTACATGGAAAGGTCCCCCTTAAGCATAGAAACACTTATCCAAGGTCAAAACATCAAACAACAACCATTTAAGACCTCAAAATCAATGCATTTAGCTCACAAACATGACGTCGTGAACCACAACACAATCAAGAATGATTACACTTAGATTGTAGAGCAAGAGACAAGGAACACAATGTGCTATTCGGAATTGAATTCTAATTACCAGACAAGGAGAAAAGCAGATTAAAAATTGTAGCAGCAAGAAGCTCTCATAGTGGATGTCCAATACTTCTTCAAGTTAATGATAATGTGTTTTTCAAAACTAAGGGTTTTGACTTAAGAGCTAAGGAGACTTTCCCACGACCATTCGACCACTTAGAAGGGGTGTAGACTCAAAGAGGTTGAGAGGGCATGAAAAAATATATTACAAATGGGAATCCTTATTAGCAAAATTATGCCGCTTCTTTTGAAAAAATGAATAAGTACAACAAGGTTTGGTGTACATCCGCCTTTTACGTGTCGGTCCGTTGATGTCTGCAGCATAGCTTCTTGTACTAACATAATGTCAATATGCAAGGAAACGACTCATGATGGGGTACGGAGACTTAATGAGAATGTCAATATCACCAAAGTGAACTCAGAGGGCTATTCATACTATGACAAAAGCAAATCAACCACTTCCTAGTCAAAAAATCAGCTAATGTCCGAACTCACCGCTCTAGGTCATCACGCCTTTTCGACATCCAAACGAATTCGGAATGCAATGAAACTTAAGGAGAGTTATTACAACACCTAATGGTACAATCCTACCAAGTTTTGCAATTATCTAGGAAGGTACATAAATATTGATCCATCACAAAAAAATGTACAGAAGACTGAAACAGAACTACACGGAAAGGTTCCCCTTAAGCATAGAAACACTTATCCAAGGTCAAAACATTAAAAAAACCATTTAAGACCTCAAATCAATGCATTTATCTCACAAAGAAGACATTGCAAAACACAACAGAATCGAGAATGATTACAATTAGATTGTTAGATTGTAAAGCAAGAGACAAGGAACACAATGTGCTATTCGGAATTGAATTCTGGTTACCAGACAAGGAGGAAAGCGGATTACAAATTGTGGCAACAAGAAGCTCTCACAGTGGACGTCCAATACTTCTTTAAGCTAATGATAATGTGTTTTTCAAAACTAATGTTTTTGACTTAAGAGCTAAGGCGACTTTCCCACGGCCATTCGGCCACTTACAAGGGGTGTAGACTCAGAGAGGCTAAGAGGGCATGACAAAATATATTACAATTGGGAATACTTATTAGCAAAACTACACCACTTCTTTTGAAAAAATGAGAAAGTACAACAAGGTTTGGTGTACATCCGCCTTTTACGTGTTGGTCTGCTATGTCCACCAAACATTCCCCCCTTCCTATTCATTGCACGTCCTCGTGCGATCTGTCTTTGATTGTCTTCTAGTAGTTGATCGGTCTTTTTTCTAGTGTCGCAGTGAGATGCCTGAACTTTTTCACCCTTGCCTCAATCTCCACTTTTTTCGCCAGCTCTCTGGAAGGATTATTGTTGAGAGTGATCTGATAGGCTATATGTCATCGAACTGGAAGATCTTTGGTCATGGCATTAAATATGGAGGAGTCTACCTCAAAGAATTTGGTCATGAACGCCTCCTCAAAAGTATGCATGTAGTGGGAGGGCAGGAACATGACTCTTGCATAGAATCCCATGATGACATTTTTTCTTGGGATTTCTGTCTCCATATCCTAGTAGAGCCCTCTTGTGCCTTCCATAAAAACCTGCCAGGGATGCTCTGCTGCCTCTATATCATTGAATGCCGTTATGGAGGTGATAAGTATCTTGGAAATTTTCACGAGCATTTGGCATGTGAGATCTAGGATCTCCTTCATCATGTTGATGACCCCTCTGAGCGTCCAAACCATATACTTCTTTGACGGGGGGTTGTTATTGCTTGGCTTTGTTATGATGGGGTAGTTCAACACTTCCGGTCTTTTGCTTTGCCAAGAGTAAAAGCTATCCTAGGATCAGTGTCTGTTAATGGGATAGTAAGTTGGGTCGATCCTGAGATGTTGCGTAGCATTCCTATAGTATGTTTCATCTGTCTGTTGCTGCTCAAACCATTCCTTCCGCCAGAGGAGTTGATTGTCAAACAATAGTCTGAATTTCTATTCTGGTCACAGGAACATCTTTGTAATCCCCTCTGTTGTTTCAAGGATAGGTAAAATATTTTGTTTCCATAATCTGGCCTCATGCCGCATCAGTGGTAGGGTGATCATCTCATGCCCAAGGTTTCTCACTACTTCATCTCGAGTGATCATGAGCAAGAAAGCTGATTTCGACACTTTCAGCTCATATTGCAAGTACTCCTTGTGTGAGGGGTCTTTGACTTCTGAGATCCAGCACTCGTGGCTAGATCTTCAGATTCATGCATTACTTTTATTGTGCTTGTACTTGGTACATTGCTTGGTGAGCCTCAAAGGTGAACTGCTCAATTCCTCCTGTCTGCTCAAATTCCACTGGGGCTGTTTGTTCGGGCTTTGCTTGTGTTGCCCTCAGAGCCTCCAAATCTCCCTGTGCCTCTGTCAATTGCTTTCTCAAATCTTCAATCTCTTCGTCTTTGGATTTTTGCAGTGCTCTATGTCCTGATGTCATGATTGGTTTGTCCTATTTTTCTTGAGCAAGAGCCTCCTTTAGATCTTGGACCTCTTTGTTCAGCGAGGTTGATCTAGCTGTCAAGCTTGAGGAGCTCGGTGCCTCCTGAAAGGCTAAAAGCTGGGTCAGAGTCTTGCTGACCACCGCGTAGAACTCTTGTAGCTTTTCACTCTGCTCTCTTTCTCTGGTTAGCTCCTCCTCTAGTCATTTATGCTTGACTTGCAGAGTAGTGTTGGCCTCATTAAATTGCTTGACCTCCTTGTAGTAATAGGCCATGTTTTCTATTGTAGCTGGACCTTTTGCAACTCCTCTATCTTGTTTTGTAGCTATAGTGTATTTTTAGCTGCTCTAGTTGCCTCCTTCTTGGTGTCTTCTAGCTCTAGCTCACCCAAGTTGTAGAGAGCTCTTTGGAATTGGAATTGGAGCTTGATCTGGTCTAAATGTGCATCAATGTCAAACGATCTGATCAATTCAGCTCCCTCCTCTACCACCGCTTGTGAACGAGGCGATCTTAAATTTCTCTAACTTGTTTCGCCTTGACCCGAGGTTCCAGCCTCATGCGTCATTCCTTCCTTTGTTTTCATTATTTCAAGAGCAACTGGAGTTGTAGTAGTTTTGGGTGGTGTTGTCCCTTTTTCTTGATCTGCCTTTTCTTGTGGCAGCACTTTATCCGCCAGTTGTTCTGGAAGATCTATAGATTCTTCTCTTTTTTTTGTCCCATCCTCTGAAGGTAATTCTGTCTTTTGGTGATTCAAAATCGTATTCTTGTTGGTCATGTGTGCCTTGCTCACCCTTCTCCTCTTGGCTTTCATCTTCTCCCTTGCACTTGGTAGATTCATTCATTCAAGATCATCAATGTGGCTGCTTTGCATCCTCTCTTTCTCTTTGCTCCATCTTTTGTTTGAGCTCATTCTGAATACGTTTCCGCATTTCACTGGCAATGTTCAGATTCTCCTATTCTTCTTGTCCTTTGTGTTGTTTGATCCTTTGAAGAGATACTATTTGCCTGCGTAGTAAAGGGACATCATCTTCTTCTTTTTCATTGTCCGCTTCTTCCCTTACTTCTTTTCTCCTCGTGCTTCTACTATCGAATTCTTTCTCTTTGCACTTGCCCTTCTTCCATTGTTCTTCTGGCTTGGATAACTGGATGGCCTCTGCCTCCCGGGCTGTTCTCTTCTTCAATCTTGTATATCTCATGGAAAACTCACTCCCATACTCCTCATCTGAAGACTGGTATTCAAAAGGGTATCTCTTTCTTTAGACCAAGCTTTCTCGCTACCCAGTGCATCTCACTCCGTCTTCTCATTGTTAGTGTCAGTTCTTGTTAAGCTCTACCTTGTTTGTTTGACCTCTGGTTTTGGCCTTATGGATGGCCCTACTATCGATTTTACTGCTATTTTAGATTTGTGGATCAAATCTATCTGTGCTTCTACAGGTGGTAGATCAGCAATCATTCCCAATGCTTGGTAGGTGATTCAAGTCGGCATTGGTCCAACGTTCATGTAGGTCTTGCTCTTTTGGCTAACCTTAAGATTTTCTTCTACTAGATTGTCAAGGAGGTAGTTGCCAAAGTCACAGCTGACCACTCTTCATTCTGCTAACCCCATTGCCATTATTACTGCCATGTGCAACAGTGGTTCAGTGTATCTCGGTGGCTTCTGTACTTTGAAGTGTTGTGATATGAAGCGCAATGGCGATTCTATTTTTGAGTAGATCAAATCTTGATATGTCAGTTTGTGTCCTCTTTGCTTTAGGAAGGCTTTATCATTATCTATTGCTTTTGTTTTTTGCAATAGGTTGTGTGTTCACTGCTATAGATAGAGAGCTTCATTGATTATTTCTATGATGATTTTAACTTTGACTGCTGCTTCATCTTTGTTAGTCGGGGTGGCTTCCCCATTGTACTAAATTGATCTTATGAGTTCATGAGACCTTCTGAAATACGTTCCCCATGGCGGTAGTCGTAAAAAGTTGTCCAGCTATATGAACCTGGCCCTTGCTTGCACTTTGGACTTCTCGTGTAGTGTCCATAATTCCCTTGGAAAGATGGTGGTATTTACTATCTCTTGGTCTGTTGCTTGAAATCTTCCAATGAATATATTGGCCGGTATTGCTTCGAGCACCTGTTCAGTGATATGGGCCTTCTCATTCGAGGATATATCTGTGATCTCATATGGTGGTACTCCCCACTCCCTTTGTGCTTTCCGTCGAGGCATCCTGAGGTCAGTTTTAGATTGGAAACAGGATTTAACAATTGATCAAAACTGTCTGAAAGTTGAAGAAAACGCAAACTTTGACCATAAAATGAAAAATGAGCATAACTTTGTCAAAACTACCCCAAATTTGACCAAATTTCGCCACTACATCTAGGATTACTACAGGCACAAGGACATAAGGTAACATATGAATTTTGGCAAAAAGGTACATGGATCACGATCCATGTTGGGAAGCATCTCAAAATTTTAACTAGTGGGGGTTGTTCCTAGCCACATGGGGATGCTACTATGCAAATTTCTCTAGTTTTAGGGTTTGAGGAACATGGATCGCGATCCATGTTTGGTAACATATTGAAGATATGATGATACCAGCTGGTAGGGCTCATCAAGGTGGTGCCTTGGTCCAAAAAATTTGGGATTTGGATCAATGGTTTGATACTTAGGTCAATTTTGGGGGAAATCATCCTCAGACTTAGAGAAATTTGGTATTTTGATGTGGATTTTGGAATCCAAATGACTCGAAACTTCATGGCTAGGCTTTGTTGAATATACTGGGCTAGATGGTATGAATTTTTCTTTTGTTGGGCAAAAAGGTACATGGATTGCGATCCATGTTGGGAGGAATTTTGATACATCCTCTTGCACACATGTTCCTATAGGTCTTCCTAGCACACTGGTGAAATATTTTCAAATCTGGACGTGTTTCTCTTATGTTTACTTAGTTTTTCAGTTTTTATGGCCATGTTTTTTCCGTCTTGACCATATTGGTTTTTTGAAACCACTTTTGGGCACTTCCTTTGACTGACATCTGTTGTTTCCTTGATTTTGGATGATTTGTGTTTGAAAAAGCATAGTTTTGCCTAGCTCCCCACCAATTTTCATCAGTTTCTGAATCTGTCTGAAAGGAGAAATTGATCCAAGAAATTTGCACAACTTTGTAGGTACTCTTTTGCTTTGTTTTCACCATAATTACACCTTTAATGTTACATCTCCTTGGTGCTTGTTTTTCACATTCTTTTGGACTCCCTTCTGTTTCAACTGGCTTTGGAATAGAGCCCTAAGAAGTTCCAATTGCTGCTATGGTCAGTGGGATAGCTTCATATTCTTCTCGTTACCCTGCTCCATAAGTTTTTTGTTGGAAACATACCATTTCTCCTTTGATTACTTCCAAATGAGCATTTGCAAACTGAAGGTAGCAAACCATGAGGGTTTGATGATTTTAAAAGCCCTTTTTGTGACTATTTTTGCATGGTCAAACTTACTTTTGCATCCTCCAGCTAGTGAACAACTCCTGCCGTGATTTTATCATCAAGGTACATGGATCGCGATCCATGTTTGGTAGCATTTTAAAATTTTTAAGATCTCTGACCCCGAGCTAAAGAGCACCCCTGTACCACAAAATAATCATACTACAAAAAGTTACTATTTTTGACAGTTTTTCTAAATCTGTCAGTGCCAAGATTTTTAGAATGTTATAGAGCTTTCAAAAATGAATAAAAAAAAATTTTGTGAAAATTTTCCTAAAATAGTAAGTTTTTGGTCACCCAACCCGTCTAGTTTTGACCGGCTCGACAAACTGCACACGTACCCAGAATTTAAAAAAATGCATTTTTGGACACCGAGAACTGCTAAATATGGTAGGTACTCGGGATGATGCACCTTAGTTCCGTCTTAGCATAACAAGTTTTTGAATTAAAATCCAAGTTGTAACGACCGTCTAAGGTTAAAAATAAAAAAAAAATTCTAAGGCTAGTAGCGGCACCGGAACTCGGGTGGCTAGTGTGTGCACGGGCTCTAGGCCATTGGAGTCTTGCTTTAGCAGCTAGAGGGTGCCCCCACTCATCCAGGAGCTCATGGGAGACTTACCAAGCATGAGAGAGAGTGTGAGAGGCAATTGGAAAAGCTAACTAGACACTTTACAAGCCATGCACCCAAGCTGCCTATGCAAGACCAAGTGCTCACTCAAATGCATTTAGCAGCAGATTTTGATCTGCATGAGACTAAGCACTATATAAGGACATGCTCACACACATACGTATACTCAATACACACACACCCACACTCCCTCACACACACACATTGGGCGAGCTGTTGCCGGCATACACAATCTCTAGAAGCGGATTAAGAGGAGGAGGTGCTGCCAATCTCTCCTCAATTAGGCTTCATTGGATCAGCATTTCTGACCTAATATATATATATATATATATATATATATATATATATATATATATTAGCTTGATTTATGGTAATCCAAAGTCAATTTTATGTTTTCATCTCGATTTCTCTATGAATTCCTTATCTCCCGCTAATTCTATGCAAAATCTAGCTACTTTATCTAAGTAGTAAACTCTCTAAATCACATATGTGATTAATCTATTTCACTATCTTAATCCAATTAGTTAATTATGCATCAAATCAACTTCCTTAATCATCAATTAATCCATGATTAATAATAGTGAATTGCCAGCTAATTAGTTCAATGCATGAATGATGGAACTAAGTTAATCTCTAGCAAAGTAGCAAATTGAACGACTTCAATCGGTCATTGCATTAGGAATGAATTTAATTAACAAGGATTAAACTCTAATTACAAGAGATTAATATGTAAATTAGAGAAATTAATCACCCTCTTAAATTATTGTCATTATAGAAAAGGAAATTCTTCTGCATGTGCACAAGATAATTCTGTGCTTTTTTGTTCATCTTAGAGAACCAATTAGTATAGAAAATTCATCATTCAATTACTCTAATTAAGCAAGTAATCACAGAAACTGAATTTTCCAATTGCCGAGCTAAACATCTAATTTTAAGGCCAATTCTCATAAGATCATGTGAAGATGCTGTCAATGTAATTAAAACTTAGATCAACTAGTGTTAATCTAAAATTTTCCCAAGATAGATTATGATAGAGGAGAAATTATCATACCTTTGAAATGATTCTGTTTCTTCCGTATAAGAAGAAATGCTTATTAAAGTTAATCATGTTGTTATCTGACCAACTGCGGATTGTCATGGTAAACCGTACTCTAGTCTCTTTTCCGAAATCATCTTCTTAAGTAGTGAGTAAAAATGGCCCCAAAGAGGACCCGTTTTGGTGGATCTCAAGTCCATGAGGCCCGGACGAGCAACACCAACGGAAAGGGGAAGGCTCCCATGGTCGACAAGTACCAGTCATCTCACAAAGCAATGAGAAGGAAATTATCGAGGTAGACCTACATTTTAATTCAAATACAGTTTAATAACATTGCATTTCGGTAAGATAGGAAAATATCATTACCCCAAACATGTTGGTAATCCAACGGAGATCACGGCATTTTAATTAGCGTATTTAAATTCAAGTAGGAAAGAGTGTTTTTGGGATGAACTATCTGAAGTAGGAAAGACTGTTTGCTAGGGAAAATTAACTCATTCAGTTCATTTTTAATTCCAATGTTGATTTATCCTGATCCCCCTCTTGATCACACGGACAGCTCGCGAGGTTCTCGCAGTAGCTAGTGATAGCCATTTTTTGGCTCTCCGTAATTGCCATAGTGAGTTGCCCCACCCTACCAAAATCACCTAAACACTATGGCTATTCTTACCTTTTCATTGTACATAGGCGTGTGTGAGTTAGGGGTCTTTTCCCATATCTTCTTAAAACCCTCAACTAGCTAGTCACTGGGCTAGTTGAGCCAAAAAAATAAATAAAATCAAAAAAATAAAATATATTATGGCCCATTTGTGTGTAAATATTGCATTGTATATATGACCTAAATATAGGGATTTCTATAAGTATTTTGGTATTTTATTTAAATATTTATACTCAGGTGTGTGTTTTATTAAACTTATGTATGTCTTCTTTCATCCTCTTGGACCATGAGTGTATTTTTTGCCAATGTGTACATACTCTAACCTCATATTTTTCTTTTATACAAATCGCCCCCACATTTTCACCCTCACCCTCGTGAAAACAAAAAATTGATTTCTACTCTCTTAGTCACGTTTATTATATTATTTACTTGCATAGCTTTTCCTCTTTCACCCAAAATAATACAAAGAGGGACCATATCATATGATTCCAATATCTTTCCATATCCATAATTTCTCCATATTTTTTTACTATTTTTACTCATTATTCTAACACCATGTGCTCATTGAGCTAAAATTCATGAATAGTCCATACACTAGTCGCACCATGTATATATTGCTTTATTCACCAATAATCCTCCTCCATGCATGTGTAAACGGAAACTTGGATGCTTTGTATTATGATATGACAAAGGAGGGGCTCACTCTTGGATGCATTGTACAAATTCAACAAAGGAGGGGGCCACTAAAAGACTTTTGCAGGCATAAAAAACAGGCTTTTTGGTGAGATTTTTGGCACCCATCTCCACTCCGAATTTGGATTGGTGGTCAAAAGAGAAAATGTGGAACAAAATCTGAATAATCATCTCAAAAAGTTTGGTGATTTTTGGAGCAACCACCGGTAATCTATGATTTTTTGAGTGGACCCCAGTCTGCCCACTTTTCTCACAAGTAACCCATAGTCTTCTCTCACCTCCTTTCCCACTTCCACACACATACACTCATTCCTCTCCATCCCTCACTCAAACATGTAACTTTCATGTCTTACTTCATCTTCTTCACCATTTCCATCTCTCCTTACTCCATAGCTCAAAAGATTATCATCTCTACAAACATATAGCTCAATTTCTCTCTCTAGAGTCAAATTCATATTACCATAACCTCTTCATCCTTTCATAAAAAGAGAAAAAATCAGCAAATAAACAAGCTCAAGCCCTGCAAAAGGAGGAGTTTGATCATGGAGAATTCAACTTCCCCATGGTCACAAGAACTGCACCGACAAAGTTCTACAACCGCTTCATTCACTAGAGGAGAAGGTGGAAAATTTCACTTACATCTTGTGGTTTCCACCAAATTGTGTATATTCTCATCCTTCTTTTATTTTTTATCATTGTATAAATTATATAATGCACCTTGCGTGCATATGCCATGTAATTTTACCCTATCCTACTAACTTCAAACTACTAACACTAATTGCTAACTCTTTTTTTGTAAATTGCACCCACTCTACTCTACCGTGGAGTAGGCAACCTCACACAAAAATCACTCACCTCTCTAGAATCTTCTCTATTTCACCTCAATAATTCTCTCCTCTTGAGCCCACATCCATGTGACTCAAGAGACAAGAGAGCCCCACTCTCATAAGAATATATTAAAAATTTCATAAACATGATTTTCTATGAAAATGTTGATTAGGTATAATCCTAATAAAGGCTCTCCTCACCTATAAATAGAGCCCTTCTCCCTTTGTAAACGGCAAGGATCCCTACACTATTGCTCACTACTTTGAGCGTGCCATTTACCATCTTAGTTTTAGGGAGTGAGAGTGAGCTCTCTATGCACCATTACATGTGGTGTATAGGAAAGCTTCTTTGAGCTAGTTGTAACATTGCAAGGGAGTGAGTGATTCATAACTTCCAATCAAAGTTGTACCTACTCTTGCGCACCAATTTAATCAATAAGTTGGGTGCAAATCGCGGGTCAAAACTCTCTTGAGTCTCTCCAATTCACGCTTGGCAACCTCATCTTGTTTGGTTTAAGGTGACGCGTTTTAATTTTGAGATTCTTTTGTAGTATCTTCTTGTATGTGACTCAAGAGCTCTTGTGCTTGTTTTTGTTGCTTGGGAAAACATTATAAGAGGGTTGTATGGTGAGAGGTCTCCCATAACCCTAAGATAATGTGTAGATTGCAACATCATCAAACTTAATCGTGTCTCTTGACTCTCCTCCAAGCTATTCATACACCCGTGTCAATCATTAAAATTGAAGCTGAATTCTTGCACAAAGCCCTCTCTCTTTCTGTGTGTGTGTGTGTGTGTGTGTGTGTGTGTGTGTGTGTGTGTGTGTGTTTGGTGTGTGTATTTGTAGCATTGAAATTAGTGATGGTGTACCCTTCCTTCTCGCTTGTATTGCTAAGGGATTCTCCTCTTTTGCGTCCTAGTTCGCTCTATGACTTGGTGGTGCTCCTATTTTATTTGGGTTTGGTTGTGGGTTTTTTGTTGTGTTGTGCTTGTGGTTGCCCCAGCCCCAATTGAGCAGCACGGGAGCCTTGAGGGGTGTTTAGAGGTCGCCTCTCTTGTTGCCCATCCCGGACCGCCTCAATTTTGGTGCCCCCACTGAGGACGGCTTGTGTATCTTTTTGTGTAGGTTCAACCTTTAGCATAGTCAAGTACGTTGCATGAATCACGAGAATTTGTATGATCCTTTCATTCCCATTGCAAGGCAAAAGGTACACATAATTGTTAGTACTAAGTTATAATTTCAACGAGTAATTCGTAGAATTTTGGTCCCTCATAGGTTGGCTGAAATAAACGCTTCAGTGAATCCTTTTATTTTGCCTCTCATTAGGTACGACCTTAGTCTGGACGTCTATATTTTTGTTTTGTTTTAAGAATTAAGGCATGCATAGACCATAAATAATGGCCCAGGAATAGAGGTTTTCCCCTTCCATTTCACTCCACACATTAGAGTAAACATTGCAATTAGTAGAAAATTCCATTTTCAACAGCGTATGGTGTTCATGTTTGGTGCCCAAAGAGTAGGAGAAATTCTCGCATCACCAAACCCTGTCATCCTACCTTTTATTGATTATCATAGGTCATTTGATGTGAGTATTTTTATTTTTTTGTAGAATAGATTGCAATTTAGAAAATATTATTGAAAAAAACAAAAACGTGTGCCACTTTGGAATCAATTCAATGGAGATCCAACGCCAAATGTCTGGATATCCTCTTTTCTTTGGAGATCCTAGAGAGGATGCACAATTATTTTTGGCGAATTTCAAGATGTCTTACCGTATCAAGAGGATAGTAACTGATCAAGAACGTATAGAAATGTTTGAGGTGGTCCTTAGGAAAGATGCTAGCACTTGGTTTGACTCTTTGCCTGAGGAAGTTAAGGGGAATTACATAGAAGTTTTGAATCGTTTCAAGAAATACTTCTTTGATCCCCAAAACACTCAAAAACTATGGCAAGACATTGTTTCTCATAAGCAAAAAGACTTAGCTGACTACTACTTGTACAAGCAAGAGTTTCTACGTCTTTGGGTTGTATGGGTGAGAAATGTTGCTAACCCTGGTGATGGTGCAGAGTTCCTAAAGAAGGAGAGGTTCATAGCCGGACTCTTTCCTGACCTTAAGGTAAAAGTTGAGGCGGGTGCACCTGCTACCTTTGATGCAGCTAAAACTAGGGCTGCTGAGAAATATAGGAAACTCAAGTGCTTAAGGGCGGAGCTTCCAATAGAAGGTCTTAGACCCAAAGGTAAGTCACAAGCATCAACATCTAGGGAGCTTCCTGAGGTAACGGCGGAAGTGATTGAGAAGTTAAATGAATCTTTAAGCAGCCTGTCAATTCACCTTGCACAAGCTGTAGGTCCAAAGGGACAAGCAAAGAAGTCTGAAGAGCGAGATTCACGACCTAGGAGAGTCTTGCAATGTTGGAATTGCGGTGAGTCTGGACATGGGATGTATAATTGTCCTTGGCCCTGTGGGGATCCAGGGAGACCTAACTTGAATTACTCAGTGATGAATGCAGGTGAAGGAACTAGTCAGCAACCACGGCTTCTACAAAGGCCAAATGGAGCAAGACCACCTCCACAAGGAGTGGAAGGAGTTCCACCTTTGCTAGACCCAAATGTGCATGTGGTAGAGGTGACAAATTCAAGAGAGGTTGACATGGAAGCAAATGGCATTAAGCGTGCCAGAGGGAAAGGTAAGGAGAAAGAAGGAGTTACATCACAAAGTGACCATGGACGAGAAAAGAAGGCAAAGGAGACCAAGGAAGCTAAGAGGACTCGACGTCGTATCAACCTCCAAGACTTTCCTCTTGGACATGGTATGGCTCCATACAACCTGTTGGAAGACATGAGAGGTAAGGGTTCTGATATCTCATGGCCTCAGTTTCTTGCATTATGTCCACAAGTTAGGAGGGATTTAACAAAGGCAGTTAGCACAAGGAGAAAGGTAAAAGAGAGTGTGCCTGTTGTAAAACTTGCACATGCTGAAATGAATGAGGATATTACACATGTGCTAGATTATTACATCAAAGGAAGATTAGTTAGGAAAGGTCTAGTGGATGGGGGTGCACAAATTTGCATCATGACAGAGGGACTCATGCAAAAACTAGGCATGCACATCCATGAGACACCTGAAATTAAAGTCAAGATGGCAAACAATAGCAAGGCTAGGTGTGTAGGGATTTGTAAAAATGTCTTTGTAGAGGCCTTTGGCATTAAGAAGGCAGTGGATTTCTATGTCATGTCTACCAAAGGAAATGGTTACCCATTTATCCTAGGGAGACCATGGCTAATGAAAATGCAAGCTTTGTAGGATTGGGAGAGTGGAAAGATAATTTGCAGGAATGACAATCATAAGAAGGTTGTCTTTGACATGAAGGAGCAACGCCAAGAGGAGCTCCATGAAGAATCATCTCAAAGTGAGACGGAGGAAGGCTGGACCGATAGCACTTCAGAAGGAGAAAGTAGCGGCAGCATTACTAAAGAGGAGTCTTCCATCGAAATCATGGGGGTAAGGTTTAAGCCAAAAAACCATGAGACCTCTTGCCCAGGTTTGGAAGAGATAGGTTCCCAATAGAGCCAAAAAGTGGAAGATGAAAGAATGCTAGAAGGTGTGTTATCTACAACACTTACGAAGGATGAGAGAGAGGAGCTCAAAGGTGTGTTAAGGAAATTTCCTAGGCTTTTTGCTAAAGACTACACCAATGTGCGTGGAGTAGATGTTGTTCAACACAAAATTGAGTTGAATCCAAAGGCCACACCTAAGGCTCAGAAGCTACGAAGGCTAGGAGTCATCAAGGAGCAGGCTTTACTCAAGGAGGTAAGAAAGCTTCTAGCAGCAGGTTTCATTTATCCAGTGGAGAATTCAGAGTGGGTCTCTCCCGTTGTTGTCACTCCTAAGAAAAACGGCAAGTGGAGGGTGTGTGTGGATTACCGTCCACTCAATGAGGCAACAAAAAGAGATCAACTTTCCCTCCCATTTCAGGATGAGATACTAAATGAGGTAGCTGTTCATGAGAAGTACACTATGTGTGATGGCTACTCAGGTTACTTTCAAATAGGGAATGCATTGGAGGACCAATTGAAAACAACCTTCATCACTCCTTGGGGTTGTTATGCTTTTAGAGTCATGCCATTTGGCCTGACAAATGCTCCTGCAACTTTCCAACGCTTCATGAACATGGTGTTTCAAGCATTCTTTGGAAAGTCCATTAGGGTTTTTATTGATGATTTTTGCATTTATAGCTCAAAATCATTGCATCTACAAAGGGTAGAAGAAGGTTTAAAGAAGCTCTACGACATGGGAGGTCAACTCAACCCCGACAAGTGTCACATAGGTGAGGATGAAGTGATCTTGCTTGGTCACAAGGTTTCCTATAAAGACATTGAGGTGGATCCTTCAAAGGCAAAGGCTCTTATTGAGCTCCCATCACCCAAGAATCTCAAAGAGGTCATCTCATTCATTCAAAAGGTGAAGTATATGTCACGCTTTATTCACTTAGCTTCGGAGTTGCGGAGAGACAGTAAACACCTGGAGCTTCTTGGGTGAGAAGACGTGGAAGTATAGCTCTCAGAGAAAAGCTTTAGTGGAGGGAGATTCACTTTGAAAGCATTCTAATGGAGGGAAAGTGTTTTAGAATTCCAATATCTTGTGTGGGCTTAATGGTCACCCTCCAGTACGTTAATGACCATAAGAGAATATCAGAAGTGTGACCACATGCAAGCACCTAAAAGCTCGGTAAAAGGAAGGAAATTACGATGCTACAATCCTAGATTCGTGAAAGTTTTATGTTTTTTTCCTATTTTTTGAGTCTTTCCACGTACTTTCCTACGTAACGTAGCCTTCGTGCTCATTGGACGCGCTCTATTTTTCTCTCTCTTCATATGGCCCTCCAAATGACCTCTGAAATTTCCTAATGCTGCACCACAATTTTTCTATCTTGAATAGTGTACTACTTGTAGTGGGAAGGTGCATCAAATTTATCATCGTTTGATTCCTCATCAGTTTCCAACTCTGTTGTCCAAACTTCTTTCAAAGCTCATTTCAATTCATTGTACTTGTTTTTGTGCTCGGTTTTGGACAACTTCGTTACTTTTTTGGAAATGCTCTTCGTTAGTTGTTTTTGTATGTTCTTCTTTTTTATTTGTGTTTTGTTTGAGTCGGGTTTCATGTACCTCTTTGATATTCCATCTTTAAGGCAATCGGTTGCTTCAACCAACCTTAAGTACTATGTTTTTTTGGTTAACAAAGATACTGAGTATTCTTTCTTCTTGTTTGATTTGTTCGTGTGTTTATTCCAGTAACTACGCTGTCTTTGCGGATTTTGGTTCAGAAAATCATAGTAGATCACTTGTCAATCCTTCCATTTGATGTTTAGATCTGAGCTACTAGAAAGCTCATCGTCTGCATTGTCCTCTAATAGCTTATACGTGGAGTCCTAGAATGCTTCTTCATTTGTTTGGTCAAGGTCCCTTACTGAGATCTCATTCACTATGCGTCGACAATCTGCAACCTCATTCCTGTCAGGGACTTCCAATTCTGATTTTGGATTTAGGCTAACACTCATCATCTGGAATGAAACGATATCAAATCCTTTCTCATCACAAAATTTGGTCAGGGTCACCTCATTCACGCATACATCAAGAGTGGTCAGTATCTGTGGCCATCCAAAAGGTTCGATCTCTTCTGGAAAGGCTCTGTGACATATGCCTCATCTTGTGTTGACCTATCATGAAGGTCAGTTGTGGAGTTTAATTCCTCTCCTTGAGTTCGTTCCACATCTCTATAGATATGGTGTGTGACATTGATCTTCGTAGTGGCATCCTTGTTTCTTAGGTAGATGTAGTCATAACCCCAATCTTGTACCATTTTGAGCTGACATATAAACAGTCTGCCCAATATGATATCGAAATTGTTTCTCTTATTGAAATTCATAATGGTGAACGTGTGTTCATATGCAATTCCGCAAGAGGTTACTACGATTTGCTCCAAAATGCCAATAGGTCTCTCTAAATATCCATTTGCTAATTGAAGTTTCATTCTAAGTTTTTGAAGAGCAGGCTTTTCCCATTTTTCCCACATTGCTTTGGTGGCTATGGCTATTCCAGTTATACTATCCAATATTTCTATCAACTTGACGTCTTTGTGCTCCATGGGCAGGGTAGTATGTCCTTCTTCTCCTTCACCATAATCTCCTACCTTGTTCACTGACACTGGCTCATGTTTAGCTTGTTTTGAGATTTGGGTATTCAGTGTTTTTGAAGAAGCAATTGGTGGCGGAATTACCAGCCCCATTTTCTCCAAATTTATTCCCACCTCTGTCTAAAGATGAGGTTTTATATGGAGTAACTCTGATAGAGTTAGCGTACAATGGATTGGGGATGACATCAGTTCATGAAGAGTTTTGGTATCCATCATCTTAGGATTAGCCTTCCATGGAGATGCTACTTTCTTTACCTCTCATCTGGTTTCATGGTTGCCAATAAATGAAGGGAAAGTCTTCAATGACTGAGGTTTGTTGTCTTCATATATCTTCGTACATGCATCACCATACAGTGATCACATATCATTTGGGTAGAGCTCATGCTCGAGGTGGATCTCTGTGATTGGTGTTGACTAAAGCGTTGTGCTTCCATCTTTTCTATGTCTAATATTCTCCCACAAATCCTGTGGCCATTGTTCTTCCACCTCAGGAATTGGCAGAGGTGCTTGTGAATACATTCCATCTGTTGTATTGGCTGCTATCCTTGTATCCAAGGGCATTTCCTTTACAGAATCGGTTTGGTCTCCATCTCCAATTTCATGATCCTTTAAGTCTTGAAGTTTCTCATGGATTAACACCTCAGGTTTTGGAGTAGTCGGAATTGGTGGTTCCATAAGCGCTTGACCGGCTTGGATGAGCTCCTTGCACATTTTTAACCTCTCTTTCTCATACCCTAAGTGAGGGTACATTATCCACCTATCCTTCTGGGTTTGGTTAGGCTTTAACTTAGCATCGTAAGCTTTTAAGATCGTGTCCAAGGGTTCAAAGACCTTGTCCACCAAGACAGATCCTCCCGACGGTATTGCCGATGGCTTTGCTACATCGCCTTTTTCCTTAAGGTCTCTTTCCATCCTCAATTGTTCCTCCATTTGCAATAATTTGGTTTCCAAAGCCTTTTTTTTTCTCTCTTTTGGCTTTTATCTTGTCTCGTTTTGCCTTCCAGGATTTCCTAGGGGTTCTGGCAGACAAATGTTATATCTCTGTTTGGTTGGCTGGGGCATTCCTTGCAACCTCCTGTGCTTTGGCTCTCATTACTGCGTTTATCGGAATGGTTGGTTCTATTTCTGATCCACTTGAGCTTGACATGATTCCGATTTTGTTCATGGTTGCTTTCCCTTTGTTATCAGGGTCTTTTGGACAATGTGTAATTAGATGGTCATTCATACACCTCTCACAGAACCCAAAAAGTTTGATTTTTTCTCCTTTGTGTGGACAAATCCTTGACCAATGATCACCACCACATTCATAGCATGGTCCAATAGGTCATGGAGAAGTTTGTGGATCCCCCATTGGTTGTCTGGTTTTCCATGAACATAAGCATATTTTCATCGACCAAGTAATGGTTTTTTGTTGGTTGTGCTATGTATGAGGGCTCTGGCATCTCTTCAAGAACCATCCATGGAATTTGTCCCTCCAAAGCATATGCATTCCCATCAAACCCCCTCTCATAGGTATTGTCTAAATCTTCTCAGTACAAAACTACATGGACCATACTTTGATCAGAAGGTGCTTCTATGGGTTGAGAAATCCTTACCATGGCCCTGTTTTTCTGGGGTAAAGGAGGTTGATGCCCCAACACAGGTTGAGGTTTTTCATACCCTTGGATTGCGTTATTTGTCTGTACTTGGTATCTTGGAGGAGGTAGAAACTGCTGCCCTCCGTGTGGCCCTTATTGTCTCTCTCTAACATAGTTTCTATTACAGAAACATTCGTGGGTTTCATGGTTTGTCCATTTGTTTTCAGTAGCACACCACTTTAGTACACGAGGTATGTTGACTCCTGGCCTCTTTTGAAGGTTGCACCACTGAGTTGGATGATCTCCTCCACAAGTGTCACATTTTTGGGTGGGCGGTTGTCGTGTGTTTGGGTTCGTCTTGTTTCCTTGGTTCATCCTTCTGATCACTTCCTCAATCATTTGATCATCATCTAGCACAGTTGGGTTTTTCCCTCTCAGTTTGGCATTGTGGACTCACTAGTGGTTGAAGAGGTGCTACTCATCCCTAGGTCTGTGTCTTCTGTCACCTCTCCATATGCCATGTAGTTTTCTACTAGATACAACGTCTCTTTTCTGACTTGCTCAAAAGTAACACGTGCCTTTAGGTACAAGTCTTTTTTGAGAGTGTCATTTCGCAACCCTTCTATGAAAAGGACTAATAGTCTCTCATCCTGAGGTAGTTCTCTTGCAGGGCATCTTTCTATGTACTACTTGAAACGAAGCAAGGCTTCCTTCACCTTTTCCTTCTCCTTTTGTCGAAATGCATATATCTGGGAGACAGTATTATGCTTAATTTTTCTCTTTGAGAATTCCTTAGAGAATTCTCGAAGAAGTCGCTCAATACTTGGGAATTCCAGGTTGTCTAAAGGTTGAAACCAGGTCAAAGTAGTTCCTTCTAAAGTCAACCCAAAACCTTCATATTGAGTATGGAAATCAGCTACATGTTGTGCCCTCAACACTTGTTTGAAGATCAAAACATAGGCATACGGATCTCCCGATCCACTATACTGTTTGGGTACACATTTTGCCACTTGAGATGGTTGCATGCATCTAGACTTCGCAACCATCCTCACCACCCCTGGTCCTCCTAGTGTGGTCTCTAGGTTCATAATCTCCCCTTGGCACTATAATTGGTATCCTATCCGCAATACGTTCATCAAGTCAATCTCATGTAATAGCTGGAGGGATTCTAGTTGTGTAAGTTACGTCAGGTGCAACACTGGCCCTATGTGTGTTCATAGAAGCCCTAGACCCGTTGATCCCATAGGCCCTATGTTTGGAAATCGTTCATGTCCAAAAGAATCTTCCACTCTGGTTCTCACTGGACTTACATGCCCAGTTTCTAGTCACGTGTGAGTACTCGTGGTTTTCACTTCTTCTGGATTTACATAGTATTGGTGGAGTGGTCCCCCAAAATATGTATATTGTTCTAACTCCTTACGATCCATAGGAAAGTATTTTTGGCCATATTTGTCCATTATGACCACTTGAATACTTCTCCCCTCTGTGTAAGTAAAAACTTATAGTTTTTTGTAGTCAACTAGTTCCTTGATGCGGGGTTCATCACATCTATAATAGAGTGTTTGTTTTCCATTATTGAAGGTGGTTCATCTGCTAGCTCTTCGTCTATCTTGTCCTTGGTGCCAATCATCCCCCATTTGTTCACAACAAAGGGGTTGTGAATCACTAAGTACATCATTCCCTCTCTGTTGAAAACTCCATTACCGTCATAATCCACATCTACAAGGTCTTTGAACTTGCTTGGCTTATTTTCCAACTTAACACAGTAGCGGTCCATTCCATCCTTATAGATTTTGGCCTTAAGCACATTTTCAAATTGAAAATTCAAGTACAACAATTTTACGTCAGATGCAGTTTAAGAAGGACTAGCCCCCATGGAAGTTGGTTCCTTAGGAAGGGTTCAACTTGTTGGAGTCCTCAGTCATTAGGCTGTATGATCTTTCTGACAAGGTGTCAAAAAAGCTTTCCTCTACAATGGGTTCTAAAGGATGCAGTGGTCTTTGATTCACGCTACCTTCAGTTGAGTGATTCCTCACTTGGTCTATGATGCCAAGATTCCTATTCTGGTACAATCTTCCTGATCGAAAATTCATGAAGATTTGGTATTGCAAAATCCAAACCGGGTTACCTCATTATTTAGCATGAATTCCCCGTTTTGATCTTACTTGTTGGGTATGTTGAAGATGATGAAACAGGAAACAGAAGGAAGACAGCAACTCAGAGTAGGAAGAAGATGGAGAAGGAGAAGACACAGAGCTTGTGTACGAGATCTCTGTAGTCTCTCTCTCTGTATTGGAATAATAATGTATACAAACTCAGAGCTACAAAGCTTATATGAAACCCTAAGAGATAAGGTGTCCTTTCACACCAGATGTCCAGGGGGAAAAACCCAGTGGGAGAAAAGTGCCCCTGGTGAAGCGCGTATACACACTAACACTACTACATGTCTACAAATCCCCCCTGTAGTGATAGTGTGAATCCGTACAAGGTAGCAGATCATCATGTGTATGAGAGTAAGCCCAAAGCTTTTCGGAAAGCTTCAAACTTTTCTCGTGATAACGCCTTCGTAAATAGATCTGCAATGTTATCCTGTGTAGGACAGTAAGTTAGTGTGATCTCCCCTGCATGTAGCCTTTCCCTGACATAGTGGTAGTGAACCTCTATGTGCTTTGTTCTTGCATGAAATACTGGATTCCTTGCAACTGCCATAGCACTGTGACTGTCAGTGAAAATGGTAGTGGGTGCCTGTTGACACTCACAAAGATCTGCCAATAACCTGCGTATCCATACACAATCAACTGTTGGCGTGAAAGCTGCCCTGTACTCAGCTTCACAAGTTGATGTAGCCACTGTGGGTTGCTTCTTGCTTAGCCAAGATATACATGCATTTCCCAAGAAAAAACAATTGCCACTTGTGGAATGTCGTGTGTCAAAATCACCAGCCCAATCTGAATCGCTGTAACCAAGAAGCTGCATAGAACTGTGCTTTCCATACATATCCCCCCTTGGAAAGAACATGGAAAGATTAGGGGTACCTGAAAGGTAACGAAGTATGCGCTTCACAGCCTGCCAATGATGCATACCTGGGCTGTGCATAAATCTGCTTGCTTGTGAAACCCCAAATTGAATGTCTGGACGAGTGTTGCCTGCCAAATATATCAAGCAACCAACCGCTGTTGCATAAGTATGTACATCAAAAGGTTCTCCAGCATCGTGCATGCTCAACTTTGATCCAGTTTCTACGGGTGTAGAGATTGGCTTACAATTTTGCATACCAAACTTGTCCAAAATTTTATGCAAATATTTTGCCTGCAACATGTATATGCCATCTTCTGATTGCACAAACTGAATACCCAAGTAATAATGTAGCAAACCAAGATCAGACATCTCAAAGGTTTTTCTCAAAGCATCTTTAAACGCTTCAATTTCATCTGCATTATTGCCTGTAAGAAGCATATCATCCACATAAAGTGTTAGCATAATGAGAACTCCATCTCTCTTTTTGACATACAAAGTACTTTCTGTTGGACTATTCTGAAATCCCTGGCCAATCAAATAAGTATGTATCTTCTCATACCATGCTCTTGGAGCCTGTTTGAGACCATACAAAGCTTTACGCAATCTACATACCTTTTCCTCTTGACCTTTTACAACAAAACCACTTGGTTGACTTACATAAACTTCTTCCTGCAAATCACCATTCAAAAAAGCAGTTTTGATATCCAACTGATGCACTTTCCAACCATGATGAGCAGCAATTGCAACTAGTGATCTAACTGTGGACGCACGAGAAGTAGGAGCAAAGGTTTCATCATAATCTATGCCTTTCTGTTGCGCATAGCCTTTTGCCACAAGCCTTGCTTTGTACCTGTCAACAGTACCATCTTGTTTCCTTTTTACCTTAAAAACCCACTTTGTACCAATAGGCTTTTTACCTGTAGGCAAGTCCACTAGATCCCATGTATGATTCTTATGAATAGAATCAATTTCTTGCTGCATAGCATCTTTCCACTGAACACACTCTAAAGCTTGTTCAAATGAATCAGGCTCATCTGCATCACAAAGAGTGCTAAAGCAAGCCAAATCTACTTGCTCTCTGCCAAAAGTAGTACCAGCACATGTTTTTCGTGGCAACGGTGCATCCAACTTGCTATCCTGCAAAGTTTTCTGAACCCATTTAGGCAAGGTTCTTTCTTCCCTGAGAACTTCTTGCTCTTCACGCACAATTTCCTCTACATCATGAGGTGTCACATGCTGATCAAAAGATTGATCAAGATTATCAACCTGTTGTGAATCTTGATTTTCCACAAAAGAAGGAAGCAAACCTTCAAATACATCATGTGTCTGCATATGAGGTACATCAAAAGCAACCATAGGTTGAGCAATAGTTTCTGCAAAAATTACATCACGACTTTCAAAAATCTTGTTTGTAGCAGGATTGTAAAGTCTATAACCTTTACTTCCACTATTGTACCCCACAAATATACATTTGATTGCTTTATCATCAAGCTTCCCACGTAACTGGTGAGGGATGTGAGCATAAGCAAGACAACCAAAAACACGAAGATAACTGACTGAAGGTTTTTTGTCATACCAAGCTTCATATGCAGTAATGGTCTTCAAGGCACGAGTAGGACACCTGTTCAAAACATGTGCTGCACAAGCAACTGCCTCCATCCATAGCTTATGAGGCAAACTCTTAGCCTTGAGCATACATCTAGCTGTCTCCATTAAAGACCTGTTCTTCCTTTCTGCAACACCATTCTGTTGTGGTGTGTATGGCATAGTGCATTGGTGTTTAATGCCTTTCTTTCCCAAAAAATCCTTAAATGCACCTAACATGTATTCACCTCCTCGATCGGTACGAAGAGTCTGTACTTTGCAACCTGTTTCATTTTCAACCATGGCGACATAATGTTGAAAAACTGCAAACACATCTGACTTTGCTTTGAGTGGATACACCCAACAAAACCTGGAAAAGTCATCAATGAAGGTCACAAAATAAAGGCTGTTTCCTATAGATGGCGTCCTCATAGGACCACATACATCACTGTGTACAAGCTGCAACTTTCGTGTCGCTCTAACTGAACCATCCTGTGAAAATGCAAATCTGTGCATCTTTCCAAGAACGCAACCTTCACATACATGTCTTGGTGGCATCTCCAATAAAGACAAATCATGCACCATATTATGACGTTGTAAAGTCATCAAACTGCCATAACTAACATGCCCAAATCTAGCATGCCACAACTCAGCATCCTGCATGGCCTGAGTCTTTGTTTCTGCAATACATACCTGAATCTGCTTTTCATAACGATCTAGCACAAATAGTCCATTTTCCAGCGTACCTGTAGTGATAAGAGAATAACCATTCTCTCGATCTCGTACAGCACATCTGTCATCCTCAAAAATGACCCGAAGACCATTTTTTGCAAGAGAGGATACAGACAACAAATTCTTCTTGATCCCTGGAACATATAAGACATCTGGAAAGCATAAATCTGAACCATCTGAAATGGTAATCAAAATCTTACCAACGCCTTTGATTGGATAAGAAGCATTATTTGCACATGTCACCTTCTTTCCTGTTGGAGCTGCATCCAATGAACAAAACAAATCCTTCCTTGAAGTAATATGCCTGGATGCACCACTATCAAAGTACCAAATCATTTGTGTCTTGTCAACACTGTAAGCAGAAAAATCTGAACATACTACGAAAGCATAAGAATCCTGCACAAAGTTTGCAGACTCTTCTTTAGCTGTAGAAGAATCACCAGAAGTTGAAACAACCAAACTTGACTCTTTCTTCTTTTCTTTAGCAATTCGCTTTTTACACTCACTAATGTAGTGACCAGGGTTCTTGCAGTAGTGACATTTACCTTTCTTCTTGGACTTGTCGGAATCACCTTTAGACTTCTCTGAAGATTGTCCTGCACTAGACTTGGAGTGATGAGCACTCTCTTTACCCCTGTTTTTGTTCTGTACAACAAGAGCATGATCCATACCATCCACCTGTAAAGACTTGTTCTTACATGATTGATCCTCCTGCAATAGCAAAGCCACTAACTCTTCAAAATGAAGAGGGTCAGGATTAGCTCGCAAAGACAGAGTCAAAGAAGTCTGAAAAGTCAAATAAGATGGTGGTAGTGAATTGAGTGTTTTGGAAACCAAGTCCTTCTCTGGAATCACTTCATCAATGCTAAGCAATTGCTCTTTAAGATCCCTGATTTTTGTAAGATGCTCGACAATATCGTCACCTTCGTCCATCTGTATTTTGTCAAGTTGTTTCTTCAAAAACTCTATTCTGGCAGCGTTTCTTCCTCCAAACATAGCTTGCAGAGTGTTCCAAGCATTCTCAGAAGTTCTGCAAGATCTGATATGTGGTGTGATTGTCCTCTTTATGGTTAAGGCAATCACAGCCATAGCCTGTGCATCTTTAGTATCCCATCTCTTTTGCTCTGGAGTGACTTGTGAGGGTCCTGCACCAATAGCTGCACCACGACCAGGCGTGGCAGGTGCAATGCTACCTGGACGAACTTCATCTCCAGATACATAATCCCACAATCCTTTACCAACCAAAACATTTTTGGCCATAAAAGACCAAAGAGAATAGTTGGTACCATCCAATTTGTCTTCGGATGTAAACGCACCAAAAATCTCTTTCTCCGTAGATTGAGCCATACTGTAGATGCACACAAGAGAGCAAAAGAACCTCCAAGAGATTCACAAATCTCCTCTCCAATCCAAGCAAAACTCTACACAAAATCTCAACACAAAGCTAAGACAAGCTGCTTCCCAAAAAAACTGTTTACCTGAAGAAAATCTGTCAAAAAGCACACCCTCTTGATCTAAACGCCTCCGAAAAGTAACTTCTGCTACGTTGCTCAGAACAAAATTCTGAGGGCTCGAACGGCTTCGAAAGGGGGGTAAAACCTCAGGTTGCCTACTCAGAATACTCCCGGAACGTCGAGAATGCTCCCACGAACAAATTTTCCGAAAACTGCCTGAAAACTGCGATTGCGCGCGCGGACGCGAAAACGCAAGTAGAGGCTCTGGAAATCACCTTGCTCTGATAACAATTGTTGAAGATGATGAAACAGGAAACAGAAGGAAGACAGCAACTCAGAGTAGGAAGAAGATGGAGAAGGAGAAGACACAGAGCTTGTGTACGAGATCTCTGTAGTCTCTCTCTCTGTATTGGAATAATAATGTATACAAACTCAGAGCTACAAAGCTTATATGAAACCCTAAGAGATAAGGTGTCCTTTCACACCAGATGTCCAGGGGGAAAAACCCAGTGGGAGAAAAGTGCCCCTGGTGAAGCGCGTATACACACTAACACTACTACATGTCTACAGGGTAGTATTCTCTAGTAGCTACAATCTTTGCTTGATAGTTGTGGGTCTACAGCCGTTCTTTCGTGTTAGTTCTAGCTTTCAATCGACAAAATTTAAGGAGGTTTTTCAATAGCACACAATTTTACTCACAACATCAACAATTTAGGTCCAATTTCAATTTTGAGAAAGCCCCCAGGTTTCTGTGGACTACCTCTCTATTTGGTCAAATTTTGCTTTTATTCTGACTCAAAGGAACATGGATCATGATCCATGTTGGGAAGCCAAATTGACTTTTCTTGGAACCATCAGATTCAGCATGATTAATAGGTGTTATGGCATCAAAATTTTTGGAAATGGACCTCTGGATTGAAAATTAGGTCAAATCTGACACTTTGCCAGAGTTCTTGGCAGTTTTGGGCTTTTGGTTTGGTTTTTTATATCCAAATTTGATTTTGAAAAGGCCACTAAACTCCCTGTGATGTCCTCTAGCTATAGTGCAAATTTTGTATTAAATTGTGTCAGAGAAACATGGATCGCGATCCATGTACCTGAGTGTCAGAATGTACTGAAACTTCACACACAGCTAATCCTTGGTCTACTGATGCTGACTATATGATTTTTGAGTGTTTTGGAGTTTTTTAGATCAACCTGAAATCAATTTTAGGGTTTGTTTCAGTGGTTTCCCCCTTGCTCTGTTTCTTGCCCTTTTGGCCCACCTTTTGACCTTTTTTTATAAGAGTTTGTTGGGAGAAAGTACTTCAAATGTTATCACTTTTCTACCTGTCAAATATCAGCTCAAAATTCCAAAAAGGTACATGGATCGCGATCCATGTTTGGCAAGATTTTGTCATGACCTTTGGTGAGTTTGTGACAGAGGGTATGGTGATGCTCTTCCCCAAATCTTTTTGGATTTGACCCACTTTTTCCAAGTCAAAAAAAAGATTTTGTATCTGCTTTGCGGTTTTTTGGTATTTTGATCAAGTTTTTCACTTTTTTGATGTGGCTCCTTCTGGAAAAGTTGTTCCCTTAGTTCTCAGGAGTGCACTGGTCAAATTTCACTTACAAATGTCTACCAGGAACATGGATCAGGATCCATGTTTGGCAGCATCTGGTCATGATTTTTTTTCCTGCTGATTCCCTGCTTCTAGTTGATCCCAATTCTCACCCCTTATTGAATTTTGACAAATAAAAGTCCAGTTTTTTCAAATTTTCTCAATTTTCAAGGTTTTGCTCTGCTTAACCCAATTTCTTGATTTAGATGATCTTTTAGCACTCCATTTTTAGCCAAACTCAAGGTTCTGATGCTTGAGAGTCTGTTATAAGAAAATGAAACAATTTCTTATCACTTTGCCTGAAAGGTACATGGATCACGATCCATGTTTGGCAGGCAAGCTCAAAAATTTTTGCACAGTCTGTCTCTAGCAAGATTGTATATTCCCAATTTGCAAGTTTTGTTGGGTTTGTTTCAGCTTTGAGGCTCTGACCATCAATTTCTACAACGTTTCAGATTTATGGTCTTCAGCACCAAAATAAGGTTTTGGATAGTTTTTTCTTCATACTTTTGGCCCAAATTGATGGTGGAAATTGTTACTTAACCTACTCCTATAAACTAAAATAGATGCACAAACATAAATGAATTTAACAGTACAGAAATGACACCTAAGTGTGTGGTGAAATAGTCCTTTCTAAGCATGGAAAAATCAAAGAACAAAATACTCTTTTGTACTTCACTCACAGCTTTCTTTGCTCATAAGGAGTAGCACTGGCTAGTCTCGGACTCCAGTCTCTACTAAGCACTAAACCTATGTCTAGATGCTTTAATGTCAGTGTGTAAACGAAATGGGTGTCAAAAGATTTGGAAGGTATTTTTTATACAATTGAGTCACTCACCACCTAAGGATCGACTTACCTCGCAGTGGCGCCAATGTTAGCGGGTCGCCGCGACGGACGTCTGCAGCATAGCTTTTTGTACTAACATAATGTCAATATGCATAAGAAGCAACTCGAGATGGGACACGGAGACTTAATGAGAAATTCAATCTCACCAAAGTCAACTTAGAGGGCTATTCATACTACCAAAAAAGAAAATCAACCACTTTCTAGTCAGAAAATCAGTCTATGTCCGATCTCACCGCTCTAGGTCATCACGTCTTTTCAACATCCAAACGGATTCGGAATGCAATGAAACTTTTGGAGAGGTATTACAACACCTAAGGGTACATTCCTAGCAAGTTCTGCAGTCATCTGGGAAGGTAGATAAATCACGATCCATCACAAAATATGTGCAGAAAACTAAAACAGAACTACACGGAAAGGTCCCCCTTAAGCATAGAAACACTTATACAAGGTCAAAACATCAAAAAATAACCATTTAGGACCTCAAACCAATGCATTTAGCTCACAAACAAGACGTCGTGAACCACAGCAGAATCGAGAATGATTACACTTAGATTGTAGAGCCAGAGACAAGGAATACAATGTGCTATTCGGAATTGAATTTTGATTACCAGACAAGGAGAAAAGCGGATTACAAATTGTAGCAGTAAGAAGCTCTCATAGTGGACGTCCAATACTTCATCAAGTTAATGATAATGTGTTTCTCAAAACTAAGGGTTTTGACTTAAGAGCTAAGGGGACTTTCCCACGGCCATTTGGTCACTTACAAGGGGTATGGACTCGGAGAGGCTAAGAGGGCATGAAAAAATATATTACAATTGGGAGTCCTTATTAGTAGAACTACACCGCTTCTTTTGAAAAAATGAGCAAGTACAATAAGGTTTGGTGTACATTCGCCTTTTACGTGTTGGTCCACTGTGTCCACCAAATAGCAACGGTGAGTAGCTCTCATATGTAAGGGTCATAGACATGCACTGACATAGTCGGCCATCCTTGCACACGGTGAACGTGATCAAAATGCACCCACATTTGCTCTAGACTACCTCCAGGGTGCATCCAATTCACCAACTCAACTCCACTGCTTGGTCCCTTAATTGACATTTTAAATACATGGGGTTGTACCTTATCACCCAATTGGCCTGGAAAAAGGATACTATGGATAAAAGCATGTCTGCACTTGCTTTTCAAGTCAAGCACTACCTCAAGACCCTTTGAAGTGATATTCTTTGATCTTTTTGCAGACTCCAAACTTTGTTCCACTCTCCTTTTATTTGGTAGGGGAGTCATACTGTCAAGGAATTCCGCAAAGTCCAAATATTCAATCATAGCACTTGCTGTTTAACCTGCTCCAATAAGCTTTTCCATGATAAGATCATGAGTGGTGGCCCGCTCCAATTGTTTTGCAGTCACCAAAGGATCTCGACTTGCATGATCAAGCAACATTTCATCTATGTGACTTTCAACCATCCGACTCCTCCCTTCTGCACATGGATGATTGTGTTCTCCAAGATGCAAAGCTCGTCTAGTACAGTTATGCTTATCTCTAGGCAAACAATAGTAAATAACTATAGGACATGTAGAGACACATTCAAGAATTTGTCCACAATGAGTGCATATCAGTTTGCCATACTGAGAGAAGATCAATCCTTTAGGACTAGATTTAACAAGCCGACCTCGCCATTGAGACTCATTGGACATATTTGAGCTCAAATAAAATGGACAATCATTGTTAATGCAACACAAATACCCAGGGAATCTACTAAATCTGACAACACCATTAAAACTATCACTGCTACAAGTGACATACCCTGTCCACATGTGACTATCATGTCTTTGCTCCATACCACTCATACCTGAAGAATGACCAACTGACGGTAATTCAAAAGCAATATACCCATCATAATGAGTTGGGAGCTCATCAGTAGAGACCACTTTCTTGGCTTGATGGAGTACAATATATAAATTGTTTGCAATGGCATGCACTTAATCATGTCAATCACACTCGCATTGATCTCTAAGTGAGGTACTTTGCAGAGATCATTGCTAGGACAGTGGCCATTGTTGTCTTTCTTGTCTTGAGAGACTCTGCCAATGCTAGCATCAATCCGATCCTTACCTATAATATCCACCTTGTAGAACTGGTGTTGCTCATGATCAAGCATAAAAGTTTGTTCACCATCTGATGATATAGTAGCTTCTACCTTGACTTGCGGTCCAAATAATCTTTGTGCTCGCATAACCGACAATCATTGCTTTATAGAATATAGTATTAAAAAAATACATAAAATATAAAGTATTTAAAAAATGAGCCTGCTTTTAGTTTAAAAAACACTGGAAAAACCTTTAAGATTTTGGAAACACTGCCATATTAATGACAGTCAAACATGCATAGTAATGATAGCTGAATTCCACCTACCCTCTTCAATCTCCCATGCACAAATCCCAAATCCCCTCTTCAGACCTGATGAAACATTTGACATGCGCTCTTTTTTATCTTCAGACATAGGAGCAGAGCATTATTCTAAAGCCCTCTCCTACGCTTCTCTCATGTCACCCTCATGCGCCACTCTCAGGCCCTCTTCTTGCATGCCCTTTCATGTGCTTCTCTCACGCCCTCTGCCTGTGCCACTCTCAAGCCCTCTCCTTGCACTCAACATATTATTGCCCTATACTTGCATTAAGCATGCTCTTCAATTGCAAGCATGCCCTATACCTGTGTTAAGCATGTTATTCTCTGCGTGCGCCACTCTCAAGTCCTCGGCATGTTATTCTCAGCTTTAAGCAGTTCAATAGCACTAATGAAGTCCTCAACAAGTTCGGAGATTTGAATACAATTTGTCATGGGAGAAGAGAGTCATCCTCGGCCCGGAAGCCTCCTACCAAGTAGCTTTGCTTTCTACCTGTATCCATCCACGCCGGCATGGATGGCCACAAGTAGTTTTTTTTTCAATCTTTTAGAGAACGTTTTGTAAGGCTTATGAATATAATTTAAATTGTAGCTGGGAACTTGAGCCTTGTAGAGAATGTAGAAACTTTTTGTATGGATTTCTAACAATTGCAAAAGGAGATTCTCACCCTAAACCCTTGGATAAACTAAACTACAACAAATTGCAGAGATACAATTCTAAGCCTAGACCCTTGGATAAACAAAACTACTATAGTGCCAATTCTGAATCAAACAAGACTACCACTTTTGTGATTTGTTATGTCTCATAGCTTCATGTCCCAAATTAATCTCTAAGAACTACCTGGCTAGAATGAATTTTTGAATGTTAGATTTTCTCTATCTATAAGCTCTCTCTAGCTACTTAAGCTCCACGTTCAAAACCTTGAAATACTTTCCTAATTAATCTCTAAGAACTACCTACAGCCATCCATGGTGGCGTGGATGGCTAGAATGAATTTTTAAATGTCAGGTTTTATCTATATATATGTTAGGAAATAAGACATAGCTAAATAGATAATTGAGTAGATTACTTAATGGAGAGAGACAGATTTATATACACGAGATTATAGAGTAGAGAGAGAGAGAGAGTACACACGATATACGTGGTTCACCCAATGTGGGCTACGTCCACGGGAAAGCAACCACTCAATGGCTTTAGTAATTCAAAACAAGAAGTAGTTTACAAAGGGATTATACCCTTAATGGAGCTCCCACCTTGCTTCACTCTCACCACCTCACACTCACCTTGTTGCATCAACTTCACACTATGAAATGTGTGTAGAAATGGCCTCCTTTTATAGGCCAAAAGGATTGCCCTCTCTTATGAGAGACAGCCATGTGTAGCCGCGCTTGTGCGAATAAGTCCAAATCGGACCCTCCAATCCGCCCATGTGTGGCCTCCCTTGAGAAGACAAGTCCGCTTTTGAATTCGGCCACCGGCCATTGACTTCCGACCACCGGCCACCGGCCATTGACTTTTGACCACCGGCCATCGGCCATTGACTACCGGCCACCGGCAAACCGATCGGTTGTTTTCCGACCACTTTCCGGCCGCCGTCCGGCCATAATATTCTGGCGAAAAAGCCTTTAAAGTTGCCCCTGATTCTTGTCCGTGAAAATTTTGGTTTCCAATGAGTGATTTTCCTTCACGCACGATGGCTTCTCCTCATAATGGGGGCCTTACAAATGTGCACTTTTACCACAGAAAATTACAAGGGTAAATCAAGCTCCATACTTAACAATATAAGCTCTCTCTAGCTATCCACATCGGCGTGGATCTCTAGGAGAAGTTTTAAACATACATTCTATGCATAAAATAGTTATATACACAAATCTAGTCATTGGTTAAATGAATTTTTCATTCTTATTTTTTTTTAGTTTGTAGAGATTTGCAGAGTTCTATTGGCTCTCTCTATCCATCCACGCCGGCGTGGATGGCTATAGGTAGTTCTTAGAGATTAATTAGGGAAGTATTTCAAGGTTCTGGCAGTGATTTTAGTCATGCTTTATGAAACTCAATAAGCTCCCTCAAGACAACCACATTGACATGGATGGCTAGAAGGAATTTCTCAAGATAAAATTTGTATAATTTGGTCATGCTTTTCTTAAATTTGTAAGCTCCCTTTAGCGATCCACGCCAATGTGGATGCTTAGGTGGATTTTTAATAAGATAAAGTTATCTATTTTTTGAATTGCCTCTAGGCATTCGCGTCGGCGTGGATGCCTAGAGGCAATTTCAGTGAAGTAAATAAATTTTTTTTGGTTGTGTTTTGCAAGTCCTTCAATTTGTGGACAAGGTCGCAGAGGGAGACGACCTTCTTCAACTCAAGCTTACAGTATCTTAGAAAGTAGTGATCAAATAAGTGCAGTCTCTGTCACAGATATGGCAGAAGGTTTGGAGACACATGAGGAGGAGATGCAAAGTCAAGACTTGGGGTTTGGCTCCATAAATGAATTTGATGTGTCTCTTGCCCCACAAGAGGCATGTTTACAAATAGTACCTTATGTCGTAAGAGATGAAGTAGCAGTAGATACAGAGACAGAGGATGAGCACAAGCTTTACATGCATACAGGACAAGATATTCTTCAATGTACTTGCATGTTTAGTTGTTTTGATTGTCTACCAATTCCTTTATGCCAATTGATCCCCTCTACAAGGGTGAGAGGCTTAAGAGATGATGTTAGTGGATTAAAAGCTGCTTTTGGAAAGGAGGGCTACATGCAAGAAAAAGGAGCTTTTATTTTTTCAATTTGAAATTGCAAGAAGGAGGAAGCTTATGTGACAGGTATTTCATTCCTCTACTTTGATATTTCCTACTGTCTGTTTCTCGAGTGTTTTTTCTTGATCTCATAAATAGTTGTTGAGTGTGCTTTTCTATGTATGATTATCTATTTTGCAGAGGACCTTCTTTCTTCATGGGGCCAAATATGGGTTGATATACATAAAGAGTTTGAAATTGAGCTTTCTAAAAGACCAAACCTTCAAGTTCTCTCTAATAAAATGTTCTATGTTTGGGAGGGTAGTCATAGAACGGTCGCTTGGACGGCTACTATTAAAGAGAGATTCTCCACTAATTGAGAGAAACATTGTAGTGTGCTTTGTACAGTTATTGATCCTACACAAGTGCTAGAGATAGCTCTTCTTAGTAGCTTGCAAAGAATGAATTTGTAAGTTTTATGAATTTATATATATTTTAGCAGAAAATGTCTTTATGTTTCTGACTTTGTATGTATTATATATGATCTTGGAATAGATGAACACACATGCTCTTGTAGTCACTCATCTTAGGGATGAGCTTGTCAACTACTCCCACATTTGCGCAACAGATCATGAAGCCTATGTAACGGGGCTTCCAAAAAAAGATCAGAAGTTGGTTGTTGTAGTCCGTAAGAAATACTTGAACAGTGTGGAGCCTTGGTATCCACTTACTTGTCTATACTTGGGAAAGCTTGTATACGATGTAAGCGTCTCTGGCACTTCCTTGCCATCTCAAAGTGCATGATGTATTTCATGTAAGTTTATTAGAAACTTATGTACATAGCCCAAACCATGTCCTTGATGATGAGAAAATCATTATACATGCTCAAGATGTTCTACACCTTCAACCTCCTACTATCCTAGAAACTCGAGAAAGAAATCTTAGGAATAGATCTATCAGAGAACATCTTATCTTATGGAAGGATTTCCCTATAGAAGATGTTACTTGGAAAGATGAGACAACCCTCCACTATTCTTAAGATGAGGACATCTCAAATTCTAAGTTGGGAAGATTGTAAGGTCTCTGCTTCCAAATTTCACACAAGTTCTATTACGCAATTTAATTTTTCAACCATCGCTCATTATTTAAGATATTTAAGTTCAAATTATAAATTTTAGGCTGAGAAAACCTAGAATTTAAAATTTACGCTATAAAATTATGTCATGTTTAGCTATACGAAACACTAACTAGCTTATTGTAAGATTTATTTAGTGATTGTAGAATTTTTTTCTACTTCTGTAAAGTTCATTCTAAGATTGTAAAGTTTAACTTAAGAATGTAAAGTAATTTATCATTAAATGAATAATTAAAATAATTATAAAGTCAAAGATACACACGACGGCACATGAAGGCACATGGACTCATCTAGAGTCACATAAGACGGGACAAAGTGGGACACACAGTCACATGGAAAGGAGAGGTTAGTCTTGACTAACCTTAATGAGGGGGGATGTGTGGCCTTATCTCTTTATGATGAGGACAAATTGGTCAAGCTGATGGATACCACAAGGGGACCAAAAACGCGGGTATAAATTTTAGAGGAAAAAATAATTAGTATCTTTTTTTTTAAAATAGATTTTTTTTAAAAAAAAAAGCTAGACGTTTTTCTCTTCTTCTGTAAATAGCGCACTCATACTTACACTTTGGACATAGAGATTGTCTCTATAACGCTCACAAAGTGCTAACACTTCTCTTAGAGAGAAGGTTTCATCAAACCACTAAGAGAGCAAAAACTCTAGTGGATTAGTAAAGTACATATTAATTAAGCATTTTATTAGCATTAGAAAGGATGTATGTGTGTTCTCTTTGACTCTAATCTCTCCAATGCATTAGTAAGATTCAATTAGCTTTAAAAAGGATGTGTGTATATTCTCTCATACTCCAATCTCTCTAGTGCATTAGTAAGATTCAATTAGCTTTAGAAAGGGTGTGTGTATGTTCTCTCGTACTCTAATCTCTCTAGTACATTAGTAAAATTCAATTAGCTTTAGAAAGGATGTATGTATGTTCTCTCGTACTCTAATCTCTCTAGTGGATTAGTAAAGTTTAATTAGCTTTAGAAAAGGATGTGTGTGTTCTCTTTTACTCTAATCTCTCTAATGGGTTAGTAAGACTCGATTAGCTTTAGAAAGGATGTGCGTGTGTTCTCTCTTACTCTAATCTCTCTAATTATACCTACTCTCTAGTTAGTATAACTTAACTATTCACTTATGCATAGTATATTGAAAGTTAATGCATAAAAGTACTCATCACACTCTTATTATGCATAATGAAATTTTCTTTCACCAATTTTATTATCAATTAGATTAATTAGCATTTTGCATAATACTAAAAATTGATTTGGTTGAAGTATAGAAATTGAAGTTAGAATTGAGTTAGAAATGTCATGCATAAGAGTAATGCATTTCTAAACATTTAATTTCTTAGTTTACACACTTAATTTTTGATTAATTAAGATTAGGATAACTTTGATATATAGAAATTAGTTGTAGCGTAGCAACACCAAGTGCAAATCCAAATTGGCAAGGATTCAAATTACAATCTCTCTATGGAAAATTTAGTAAAGTAATATTCAAGAAAAATAACAAGGCTACTTATATGTAAAAATGACCTTAATTTTCAAGGAAATTACTAGGGAACTTGACCAATTTAAATTTCTAAGTGTATAACCTAAGTGTAGTAAAAAAAATGGCTCCAAAGCATGCTCGAACCCAAGGCACTAATGATCATGAGCGGATACAAGTAAGGTGGAAACTCGTACGAAACATGCTATGCCTCCACCAGTCGGACCAATCAAAACTATGTTACATGTTAGTAATGTAATTTCAAGTTATGCATCATTGTATATGCGAAACCATAGAGATATATTAATCACCTTGGGAAAGGAAAACATGGACCAAAACCAAGGGGCTTAACCCCAAGAAACTCAGCATATGTATGACAAGTAGGAAAGAATGTTTGGTTAGGCTCTTTTTTATAGGAAAGAATGTATGTCCAATACTTTTGGTATGGTTTCTCTCAAGTCTCTCCACTTATTAGAACTGACATTAGGTGTTAATTGTCGAGGCGTGAGATGACGCCCAGGGTGGTACAGCCCGATGCTACGGTGGGAGTACACCCAAGATCGCCCAACTGGATATTGCATTTATGTTTTTCCATGGCGTGAGTATGACACCCAGTTTGGCACCTTTGTCGCTCTGGTGGGAGTACGCCCAGGTTGGCACAACAAGTACTTGTCAAGTGGTATGGGACGCTCAGGATGACAAGGTTTTTATGCATAATGTATATATTGATTGGGCCTAATGATGCAAGTAGAGATTCTTAAGTGAACCTAATCCAAAAGTTGTTGGTTAAAAAAATAAAATACTTCTTCTTTTACTATTGTTTGTAATAATGTTTGAAGGGAAGTTTTAATAAACGAGTACCATAAATAAGGTAAAGAAACATGTATGTTCAAACAATGTGGTAGTAATTAGGTAACAAAATATGGGTGAGTGCAGTGTGGAAAACAGAAGAATGATACCCTGAAAATATCATTCTATTGACGGGTGGACCCGATGAGTTGCGTAACTTTCCAGCGCTAGGAGTTTTCTTTTTTAGTCATAAATCTTAAAAGAGACAAACCTTGGCATGTGTGCTTCTGAAATATGGGAAGAAAAGCGCACAGGTTGGTCACTCTAAGGTTTATACTCATAGGTATAATTGATTAGAGATAATTTTTAGAACGGGTTATGGTGGTCACGCTCCGCCATAGCGAGATAGGACCAATCCTTCACTAGTGATTCATGCTCGTGGCTACGTAGTAGCTAAGGTAATGTCCGTTGGTTATTCTTTCTCAGGATTAGAGACCTATCAAAGGTACTCCGCTCCTTAAAAAGAGGGCCGGACCTCACATGGAAAGTCAAAAGACAGAAGAAGGTGGAAAGTAAAAACACCTTTTGTGAAGACTCCCAAGAACTTTCACCCCTTGCTTCAATCAAAATCCTACACCCACCTCTAGATGCTCTGCAATTACATCTGGTTGTACCCCTAGTGCTAAAAATATATTTTAATTTTGAATGGTTGCAGGACATTATCAAGGATGAAGTTGGCCGGATATTACTCTCCCAAGATCAGCCACCTAGGAACCGCATTATCTTTCATCTAACCTATCTGAATGCTTTTATAAATTTGAGGTCTGTTCAAGTTGTTTTTGGGTTATTTTTGTATGGACTTAGCATCAAAAGTAATGAAATATGGGACAACATATGTTTTGCATGGACTTTTCTTGATCCCATCAAGCTTATGGTATTCAATGTTAAAGATGTTTTTACTTGCCATATTGTACCTATATGTCATTGAACTGAATCTATGCTCGGTTATCATCAAGACTTTAAACATGTTTTGTTTTTTTTATCTCATGCTTCTTGAGAATAATCTCATAAGAGCCACACTTATAAAAGGGCAGCATCCTGAGCTTCTTCATTTTGAGACCTCTCAATATGCTCCAAACTCCATGCTTCGAACTTTTTGAGCAATGATTTCACCTTGAAGCATAAATTCTTAAGTTTGGGATTCTTATTCTTCCATACTCCCAATACTTGCTTCATGACCAACAAGGCATCTCCTTTGATCTGCAAGCGTCTAATTCCCAACTGTAAGCAAATGTGCAAACGACCTTCAAGAGCCATGTACTCTGCTTCATTTTACTCTTTGCATCAAGTTTCAGCCCTTGTTTCCTTACAAACTTTCCTTGTGCATCATATATGACAATGCCTCCTGAAGCAGCATCATGACTTCTTTGATAAGAACCATCGAAGTATATAGTGAAGCATCAGAGATGGCAAGAGTTTTGACTAACTTCTTTCGCACCATTTCTTCTTTAACCAAAGTAGGAGTGTCTTTATAAGTGAGTAAATATGCCAGGGTAGCTCGAGTACTCTCTTCCACCAAAAAGGTGAACTGAAACTCTTGAAGTTCAATAACCCATCTCATCACTGTTTGTGATATATTTGAATTATTGAATAGTTGGGGAGGCAATGAATAACTGGTGAGAAAGGTGAATGACTTTTGCATCAAGTAGTATCTGAATCGTCTGCAATCATACACCATATTGGTCATCAGAGAAATCTCTTTCATGAGGAGTCTTCACTCTGCTAGCATAATGAACAAGCTTCATATATTGAGATTCCTTCCCCTTTTGCAATCATCTCCCACTCATGGATTAACATAAAACTCCTTTTCCCACTTAGGAGCTTGCATAATGGGTAGTGTACTCAAAACCTCTTTGAATTTGTCAAAAACATTTTCACAATTACCAGAATACTCGAAGGGATCATTCTTGACTGCTTGTTGCAATGGATACAATAGTTGTGATGCCAAAGGTATGAAACGAGATATATATTTAACCTTCTGTATGAAAGTGGCCACCTGTCTGGTATCTTTTGGAGATGATAGCAACAACAAATCCTCCACTTTCTCTGGATCCACTTCAATCCCATTTTTTGAAATCACATGTCCAAGAAGCTTCACCCGTGGCTGTACCAAATGACATTTCTTAGGGTTCAGCTGACCCACGTATTCATCATACCTTGCAAAAGTCATCTCAAGATTTTGAACATGCTCTTTCCTTGAACTATATACACAAAAATCATCTATGAATCCTCTGACAAACTTCCCAAGGAACGGAGTAAGGACCCAATCCACTTTTCTTTCAAAGGCTCTAGGCCCATTTGTCAACCCAAAAGGAAGGCAGCAAAAGCAAAAACAACCCCATAGTGTGTTAAAAGTAGTCTTTTTCGGTCTTCAGGAGCAAGGATAAGCTGAAAATATCCTCAATAACCATCACAGACACTGTATCTTTCAAAGCCACCCACACTACATCTAAAGGTTGATCAATGAAAGGCAAAGGGTAAGTATCTTTTTTGGCCATTGCATTTAATGGCTTGTAATCAAGACAAACTCTCCAACGCCCATCTTTCTTTGGAGTGACCACCACGGGGCTCACCCATTCAGCATTATCAACTGGCATAATGAACCTTGCACCCAAAAGATTATCCACTTCTTCCTTTAAAGCATTCATTTTCTCCTTAGCCATCCTTCTTAATTTTTGCCGCATTGACTTGCTCCTTTAACTAGTTCAATCTTCATAGGATCCCCAACAAAACCCCTTATTTCCTGATATGAAGTGATAAAAAGATCTGGAAACCTATCCAACATTTGTAAGTACTACCTGTCAAATCAGTACTTAGCATATTTTGAATCAACTCTCTCTTCACTGGCAATTCCTATTTAGGTTGCATCAACTCTTCAAGTTGTTCTAAACGGCTTGAAGCATTTATATTCCTTGACACTTGCAATATTTCACCCACTTCCCTCTTCTCCTCATCCAACAACAAGAATGACACTTCACCCTCGTCATTGGAGCTAGAAGCAGAGCTACTTTCTCAATCTTCAGAACTATCTTCATCGGTAACTTTAGATTCATTATTCTCACTCACATCTTCTAGTGCCATAGGTTGCTTGGTAGTCATATCAAACACCCTCTTTTCACCCTTATACCACACAGATTGTGCCCTTGCCCCAATCTTGCATAGCATCAACAGCTCTCAACCAAGGTCGTCCCAAAGAGGAAAAGCTCCCAGGCCATCTGGCATAACATGAAAGTTTACTATAACCTTCACGTTAAAGACTTCAACTTCCAAATTCTTAATCATCCCCAAATACTTCACTTTGGCATGGTTTTCTAGTCGAACCCAGAGCTTCCACATGTAATGAGACCCAGTCTCAACACATGACTGTGTGATCACACAAACTTGAGCACCTCCATCAATGTAGGCCTCTCCCATGCCCACACCTTTGTTCCAAGCGTTCACCACAGGATAAATATTGGGTAACTCTCCCACAGCCAACACTCTGACTTGTCCATGCTTTGGCTCTTTCTCTGGATTCACTAATGACTTCCACTACCTCTTGAGTTTGGGCACCATATTCATCAACTTTCCAAAAGTACAATCTACTTTCCTCCCAATCAGGTCTTCCTTTAAACTGTAAGCTATTTGGCCTTCTCCCAAAGGTAAATTTGCCACTTCAAACCCTTGGAGAGGGGGAATGGGGGAACACACCTAGCACAACAACAAAGGTCTCTCTATAGCTCAGGGTATCCACAACACCCCTGTACTCTCAGAAAACACCTTCAAAAACACACTTCTCACTAGCAGACCACTCCACCTGCTCTTTTTCCAATGCTTACACACTCCACAAGTCCACCACACAAACGCATGTCTATTGCCACGATCTGTCTCCACCCTTGCACACACGCACACAGCTGCTCAATCTTAATCTCTCACACAAAACACCGTCGATCCGGGGGAGGGGGCACACACATCCACGCTGTCGACACCACGGGGAAACACAAGAGCCGGAGAAAGAGAAGGGAGGAATGGGAAACGACATCAAAACAGGGCAATAGTGGCTTGATTACACTTCAAAAGGCATGTAAAAGTTTGCAATGCCATCACAATGTCCATTTTCAAGAAAAGTTACAAAGGGGGATTGACAGGCACACTCCTCTGCCAAAACACTCTACTATGCAAGCTTCAAACGGCACCAAAAAACCCCCATTTCATTAAAAAAAATGGCTTTTATAGTGGGGTGTCTTCAATTTTGCAAACTGCCTCCTAATTGGCCCATCTGGCATCCCAATATGGAAACTTTGGAAAGGGGAGCCAATATGGAAACTCCAACAAAGCTAAAGAGAAGGGAGTTTACAAAGGTAAAAACAAACTCTCTCCTGAAGAGCTTGAGCGTTATCGCAAGGATAACCGGTGTTTCAAGTGCGGCGAACAAGGGCATGCGTATTGCGCTTGTCCCCAAAAGAACAACCGCCAAGATCCTCCTAGAGCTTCCTTGGTTGAAATCCAAGAGGAGGAGACTCACCAAACTCATCACAAAGGATCTCCTCTAAGCCATGCTTGGGGAAAGGTAAGAGAACATGATGCTTTTATTCTCTTTGACCCTGGTTCTACTCACAATTTTATATCTATAGAGTTGGCCACCAAGCTAGGCATACAATCCTACGAGATGGGAGATGTCCTACCCGCAGACAGTGCCTTCAAGGGGCAAGAAGCTTCAGTCACTCCCTTAATTGGGAAATTGAGGCTTCATGTCCAAGGCTATGTGGACAAAGAGGACTTTTTTATCTCTCCTCTCAAGCATGAGGATGTAATCCTAGGGGCACCATGGTTTGACCGCCTGGCTGCCGATGTTAAATTTCTTGAAAGGAGAATCTCCTTTAAGTTCAGGGAAAAAGACATGTATATAGATGCTAAGGAAATGGGTAACACTATCCCCATTATACATATACCAGCTTTCAACAAGTCAATAAAGAGCTCTATTTCCGTGTACATGATTTTTGTTAAAGATTCTCAAAATGAACCTAATGCTTTAGCAAAAGAAAATAAAAGCAACCAAAAGGAATTAGAGTTATCCAATTTTCTCAAGGGGTTTCAAGATGTTTTTATTGACGACATCCCTTGTGAGCTACCTCCTAAACGAGGTAATGATGACCATGCAATCGAACTTCTTCTAGGAAGTTCACCGCCTAACAAACCTCCTTATAGAGTTTCTCAAGCTCAACAAGAGGAGATTATGCGGCAAGTGCATGAGTTAGTTGAGAAGGGCATGGTTAGGCCTAGCTCATCTCCATTTTGCTCACCTGTGCTATTAGTGCAAAACAAAGACGGCACATATCGCATGTGTGTCGACTATAGAGCACTAAATAGGATCACTATCCAGAATAGGTTTCCCGTTCGACGGGTAGAAGACCTATTTGATAAGCTACAAGGATTGACCTACTTCAGTAGGATTGACCTAAAAAGTGGCTAAGGATAGTTGATCAAGACATTGTAAAGACCGCATTTCGCACCACATTTGGTCTTTACGAATACATTGTCATGCCTTTTGGCTTGACCAATGCACCAGCCACATTCAACCACTTGATGGAGAAGCTGTTCAGGCCTCATTGAACCTTCACTGGAGTGTTCTTTGATGATATTATCATCTACTCTAATTCATTAGACGAACACAAGCAACACCTCCAGGTAATATTTCAAGTTTTGAGAGAGAATAAACTTTATGTTAATCGAAAGAAAAGTGAATTTTTCTTGCAAGAGATTCAGTATTTAGGTCACATTATCTCTCAAGATGGAATCCAAATGGATCCATCCAAGTTAGAGGTAATAAAAGGATGGCCTAAACCAAGGAATCTTCATGAACTAAGAAGCTTTATAGGTATGTGTGCATACTATGGAAGCTTCATAAAAAAGTTCTCACAAATTGCGGGACCATTACACGACCTAACAAAGAAAAGCGATAGGTATACATGGTCTGCTAAGGAGAACAATGCTTTCGAAAAGCTTAAAGAAAAGCTTATCTCTCAACCTGTGCTTACACTACCGGATCTCTCAAAACTATTTGAGGTCCAATGTGATGCTTGTGGTGATTGCCTTGGAGCTGTTTTGCTCCAAGAAGGGCATGCCATAGGCTATGAGAGTCGAAGGCTCGACCCTGTTGAGCAAGCTCTAGGCATATATGAAAAGGAACTCCTTGCAGTTCTACATGCCTTAGACTCATGGAAGCACTATCTATTGGGGACTCCTTTCATTCTGCGAACGGATCACCAAAGTCTTAAGTACTTCATGACGAAGACCAAGCTCTCCGACAAACAAATGAGGCGGGCAAATTTCCTTTCGCAATTTCATTTTCATATTGCTCACATTTCTGGCAAGCATAATCAAGTAGCTGATGCACTCTAAAGACGGCCAAGAGTGAATGCGGTTTCCATAGCAACTCACAATGCTCTATCTTCAATGATAGATGAGTATGCTATTGATCCCGATTTTAGAGATGTGATTTCAGCCCTTGCATTAGGGAAGAAAGAAGAACCATTTACCTTACAAGATGGTTATCTTCTCTATGGCAATAGACTATGCGTTACTAACTCACTACGTGATAAAGTAATGTATGAATCTCATGCTCCACCTTATGCGGGGCATAGGGGGATTCAGTCTACCTTAAAGGGAATTGAAACATAGTTCTATTGGCCTACCATGAAAGTGAACATACAAGAGTATGTTTCTAAATGTGTGGTATGCCAAAAGACAAAATTTGATAGAGGGAAGCAACTTGGATTGCTTCAACCCTTGCCAATCCCTAATTCACCATGGGAGAGCATATCCATTGATTTTATCTTTGGATTGCCTAAGTCTATCCATGGAAATACGAGAATATGGACGATAGTAGACAAGTTCAGTAAACAAGCTCATTTTATACCTGTCAAAAAGACTATCAAAGCCCATCAAATGGCAACCCTCTTCATTTCACAAATTTTCAAGTACCATGGCTTGCCAATGTCCATAGTGTCGGATCGAGATCCTAGAATGACCAGTAATTTTTGGAAGGGTCTCTTTGAGAATTTAGGGACAAGGCTAAACTTCTCTTCGGCCTATCATCCACAAATGGATGGCCAAAGTGAAATAGCTAACCTAACCATTCTCGATCTACTAAAAGCCTATGTAACATAAGTAGATCAAAGATGGGATAAGTACTTACCCTTAGTGGAGTATGCTTACAATAACACTCTACATACTTCCACGGGAAAAGCACCTTTCGAGGTAATTGAGGGAAGATCAAAAAGTCCCTTGCTACTTAAGGTACATGGGAAGATCTTCGTTGCACATGAGTATAGCCGAGACCTACAAGAATCTTTTCAAAAGATTAAGGATGCTATCTCTATCTCACAGCAAAGGCAAAAGGCTGCTGCTGACAAGCACAGAAGATCCCAAGCCTTTAAAGAAAACGATTGGGTCTTGTTAAAGTTTCCCAAGGCTCGATTAAGGCACACGACGGGCAAGAATTCTACGGGCCACCAAAAGTACTATGCTAAACTAGCAAAAAGGTACTATGGTCCCTTCCAGATTCTTAGGCCAATCAATGAGATGGCCTATCAACTCAAGTTGCCCAATCATTGGCTCATACACAATGCTTTCCATGTGAGCCTATTAAAGCCTTACAAAGGAGAGCCACCTCAAGAACCAACTATTGAAGACCCACCGGAGATCGACGACCAAGAGGAGGTGTTGCAGCCTGAGTCCATTCTCCGACATGAAGACAAGGTATTAAGAGGCGGTAAGACTATCCGACGATATCTTATTAAGTTTAAGAATTATCCTTTTGAAGATGCTAGATGGATGCAAGGCATACAATTAAAGGATAACTTAAACCTTGTCAATGCTTACAATGCTTCCCAAGAGTAAGCGAATGTACAAAATGTTAAAAATGAACAAAGTTTTTTGTCTTATCAGACTCTCTTTTTCTTTATTGTGCACAAAAATGAAGTAGTATGCATGCTTAGATTAAGTTTGCGGAGACGACGTCTCCCAAACACCAAGTAGAGCTTGTCACTCTACTATGGAAGACTGATAGGACTAATGTGCAGACATGCTTGAGCCAGCCTCAGGCTCTCAAGCGCCAAATGGACTAGTCATCCATTGTGGAATGATGTCGTAGGGTAACATAGGGATCCTCTACCCGCTAAGAAAAGGACTCATGAATATGCTTTATCTTCTCTACACCATAGTCGAGGACGACTATGATTTCAAGAGAGACGTAATGTCATAATAATCAATATCTAATTCTCCTAAATGATTTTCTCATATTAAACTGATCATTTAATGTGGGGAAGTGCCAGGGGAGAAAAAGCTAGAATATTGGTTAAGCTAGCAGAGCGACCATCGTAGGGATCCAAAGGAGGGAAAATAGGGATCCAAAGGGGGGGCCATCTGCACAAGAGCCATGTGCAACAATGGGATAAAAAGACCCTAAGGTTCAGCCCATTAAGACTTCCAAAATGCTAAGGTTCCAAAATTCAAAGGTTGTGTCCAAAGCTTAAAGCTTAGGGGGAATTGGATGCTTTGTGTGCTCTCCAAAGTCAACACACATCCCTACACATGAGGGGGCGAGCCCTAAAGGTAGGGGATGAGAGAGAAAGCCACACACACACACACACACAAGCCCCCTTTACACAAAGGGAATGAGGGACACATGTCAGCTCCCTAGGCCAGATGCCCACAAGGTATGCCCAATTTCTATTGGATGACCCTTGAAGTGAACCAATGAGAATTAGGCTAGAGTAAATCTAGTTTAATTAATTTAAAAACACTAAATGAAAGAACCAATGAGAATTAAGTCTCCTAGAAGACTATTGGACAGTCTCCCAAGGGGTCCAATGAGCATTCAGGACCCCAATGGCTTGCATGATTCCTATTGGCCAGGAGGCAAAGGGGTCCAATGAGAGTTTAGTTTAATTATTAAATTACCTAAGACTCTCACAAAAGGGGAAAGGGGGACACATGTCAGAAGGCTATCACTTATGCTGCTTAATGGTCATTGGCTTGACTTGGGGAGGGCCAATGAGGGCTGAGCAAGAGCAAATAGCAAGAGGGCTCGCCCAAGAGAGAGAGGGGGCTGATTTTTGCAAGGCATTATCACACACACACTCACACAATCTCATGTGTGAAGAAAAGAGAAGACTATCTCTTCCCAAGCTTTAACGGAGAACTCGTCACCTAATCCAAGCTTGTGAGATAGAAGCCTACATCAACACTCTCTTGGCATGTGGATGCAAATCCAACCAAGAGCCAAGCTTCAATGCATGCTCATCTCCTCTACCAAGCTAATTACTAATCTAAGCTATGCTAATATGAGTGATTATGTGAGGAGATGTACATCTTTCTCGTAAGATACTCCTTCTTCCTCTCAATCTACTCTCATACCCTGCTAGCTCTCACCATCTTTGAAGGTGTGTGAGGTCTTGGGTCTGAGAACGGGGATAATTCAAGTTGTGTTTGCTAAGTGTTTTGCTTAGTGTATGAAGCTTTCATCTTCATTGCACTAGCTAGTCTTGAAGGAACACAAAGAATTGTATTGTACCATGTCTCTCTTGATGGGAGAAACCATAATACAAAGCCTTTTGGAGGGGGGACCGGCTCCATGCAAATCCGGTCCTCAACTGTTGTCAATAGCTTAATTTCTCTCTCTTTTGAAAGTATTGTTGATGCTATCTAACTAGGTGTTATGCTTTTTGTTGCTCTCTCCACCCAAGCACTCTTGTAATTCTCATTAGGAATCTATTCTAATGAAATGCCCACTATGTTCATGCTAATTTCCGCTACACATAAATTTTTAGACCATTAAAAGTTACAGGGGTGCACTAGCAACCCCTAGGCATTTTTTATTTTTATTTTTTATTCATTCTCCTTTATTTTCACCCTTTGGAAGGCTCAGCTTGCACTACTCCTTTAGTGGGCTTTTAGTCCTTTTTGTCCGGCTCTTTGATTGATCTATCTCCACCAGCCTTCTTCTCTCTCTTTTTCCTCACCCTTCATCTTGGTCCTGCCATGCCCCTGGCCACGGCCATCTCCTCCTTGCCTTTGCCTCGGACTTCATTTGCTTTGTCCCCTTGACTGACTTTTGTCCGGCTCTCTCGGCTCTCCTTCGGGCTCTCCCTCTCTTACTCCTTCCCCTATGAGGTGGCTCCCTTACACTCGACCCGGCTCGGGAAACGATCCCTTACCTCACCACTAGCGATATCGCTAGTTGGGGGGGGGGGGGGGGGGGGGGGGGGGGGGGGGTGCCTTGCTTTTAAAAGATTTGGGAGGCCTATAGTGTGGGAACTCGGCCCTGGCGGGTGCCATGCCACATCATCACCGTTGAGAAGACCCCGTCAAATCCGCCACCGGCCAACACCAGCGCAAGCTCCGCTGTTTGCCACCCTCACTAGCCAAAAACCGTCGTGCACCACCCTGAGCGCCAGCAAGCACAATAAACGAAGTGCCCATAGGCAACTGCCATCGCCATAGCTCCAAGGGAGAACTTCACCTGCTTGATGACTACAAGGGGCACTACTCCCAGTCTTTATACCCCACCGAACCACTCTCACATTGCGCATATGGGCCTATTAGCCTTGCCACATGGTGGCTTCCCATGAGCTGCCTCCAAGGACTTGAAACTTCAAGTTTTTTCTCTAAAATATCCCCAACATTTTGGCTTCTTTTGTCCTGCATTATCTCCATGCTCCCATGCTCAATGGGCAATCTGTAAATCTTGGCAGGAGGACTTCCTTGCCTCCTTTGAACCCTTGGATTTGCTACATTTTGACCTCCCCAAGTCTGCCAACCAAGACCGTTAAAAACGAGGAAAAAATATATGTTGTTTCTCTCCTCCAGGCAACTGCACTCCACTTTCAAACTGGCGTACCTCACCGCCTGGGAACCCGATTGACATGCAGTCAGTTCCTATTTTCTCAACATGATCCATACTACCCTCTAGAACTCGATCAAGGCCCAAACAATGCCATATGGCACAGTTCCCCATGCGGTCAACCCGGCCCATAACTAGCCCCCGACAAATATTCAATTGTCCATAACTTGCTAACTAGAGCTCTGATTGGCAATCCGAAAAGATAGACACGCTCCATAATTTAAGCTCTACACATTTTTCCAGTCACATTTACTTGGCCCACCTATCCCTAGCTACTCTACCCGTCTCAAGTCTGCTAAACCTTCTAACTTTAAATTGCAATATCTTCCATCTCATGGCTCCGTTTGACGAGCCGTCTAGACCGGCTTCTAGAGCACCTCGAACACTTCATTCTAGAGCACTAACTTGGCACTTCAAGCACTTGATCTGTCATCTCAACTGGACCATCCTTTAGCCTTTTTTATCTAAAAATCCACATTAAGCATACATTTTTGCTACCACCAGTCTGCCCAGGGACTTCATACCCGCTCTAGCCTTCTGCATTGCACCTGCTTTCACCCTCTTCTTAGTACAGATCACTTTTAGATTGGGCCAACTTTGGCTGCACCATCATTGCCCACCCCCTAGTTGAACATTTATGTTCAACCACACACAGGCTTATTGCACTAAAAAACTCCACACCCAAACAAGCTCACTGTACATCACAAGACACCTAGCATATGTACAAAACCCTGCACTTGTCATCCGGTGCTTTTTATTCATGCGGGTTTCGCAACCCCCTACTTTACCTGTCACCATCCGCTTGGGTCAAAAACTTTGCCTTGGCCTCTTCCGTCCACCTGTAATAGCCTTGCATAGTGCCACACCAAGGCACATAACCAACTGCATATCCAAACCGCTAGCAGCATACATCTACCACTCCATGCACCCAATGGCATACTCCCCATTCGCAACAAAGCACCTTCAAACACACCAAATAGAGCACCATCGTGCTCACCATCCAAAAACATACCTGCATCATCGCTCACATTGAATAGACCTGACATACCTAACCCACCCTTTCATCCATGTAAAGTGAGATCGTCATCTAGCAGATACTGTATCTGCTCAACATCCCACTGCACAACTTCTTCTATCAGCATCCCCTTCAACCACCGCTCACAAAGCTCCTTGGAAATCTTGGACACCACCTTGGGATCCTCATCATGTATCATATGATGCATTGGCTGCATAGGAAGCACCTCTACCTTTGGCTCCACACTGTCCTTCACACCTGCCATGCACTCAATTCTAGCATCATCAAGCTCTTTCTTGTCTACCGTCCCTTCAAGGTCGATCAACACCGCCTGCTATTCGGCTTCAATTACTTGCTCTTCTGTTGCATCATGCTCTATCAAGAAAGAGATAAACTCTTTCTTTATCACATCATCCTTGTCTTCCTTTATAGGCACGGCTAGTCTATACCTCCTGGAAAAACTTTGCACCTATTGCACCATTATGGCACATTCCACAGCTACCTTCACCATCATAGCCATTAGCATGGCATCACACATCACCTTTACCTGCACATCATCACCTGTAGGCCTAGACCGCTCCCCTTGGTCTTCATCATGCACTTCGGCTTGCACTTCATGCTACTCCTCGCATACATTCACTACCTCTCTACTCACATGCAAGAGATAAAACTCATCATACCTGGATTGAGACGACTCAGTCTCCCAACTCATGTCCACATCCATAGAGCTACTATCACTCGGTTCATTTTCTTCCTCTATCTCGAGTTCAAGAATCTCCTCTAGCTTCACCGCTTTGACCTCGTTTGCAAACCGCACCCTTTGACCTTTACCACACTTCAATGGAGCTTCTACAGCCGCCGCACTTGAACTTGGAATCACATCCTTTGTCCATTCTGGAACCACCTGCACATCCTGCACAATTGGAGCCGCTCTAGTTGGCATCCTCGGCATAGGAAACATTTTGTCTCTTTGTAGCCAAAGAACCCTTGCTCTTCTTGCATATGCACTTCCCTTTGCACTGCTTGTGGCTCGATTACCACCGCGTTACCACCGCATCACACTGCCTTGGCATCACAGCGCCTGGAAAACTCGGTCTAGCTTTGTGCTTCTTCATAATCTTTTTGGTTCACCCTCCCGCTAGAGCTGCTGCCTCTTCGTATGACACCGGGCCATCTATCTCCACCTTGTCAGGCACTTCCTCATGCAGGCAATCCATGAATTTACTCAACTTTAGAAAACTTGCATTTTTTGTAGCAATTACCTTGATTAGCTTTGACGAAAGGGCTTTGAACTCCCACTCGAACGCTTAAAAATCACCTTCCAAGCTTTGCTTTAAACCGTCTAGCTTCCGCTTTACCTCGTTCAGTTGTGCATCAGCTACAAATCTTCTTCAAAAAGCCGCCTCTAGGACTTCACAACCTACCTTTTCTTCATCACGTAGCCATCGAACCATAGCCTCGCTTTAGCACAAATCAGGAGCAAGAACACCTGTACCGCATTGTCTTCTCTCGATAAAGCGCTTTCCAGCACGAACAATCCATAGTCTTGGAGCCAAGTTTTTGCATCTTCAACCCTAGTGAAAATGGGAAAACCGGACCACACCATCTTTAGCAGCACCGCTCTTCAAAGGCCGCACCTTTGGCATCACCAAAATCATCGCTTTGATATCAACTAGGAGCATCAAACCGCTCCTCAGTGGGGGCACCAAAAGATGGAGAGGGGGAATGGGGGAACACACCCGGCACAACAACAAAGGCCTCTCTATAGCTCAGGGTATCCACAACATGCCTATCCTCTCAAAAACACCTTCAAAAACACACTTCTCACTAGCAAACCATTGCCTACTCTTTTTCCAATGCTTACACACTCCACAAGTCCACCACACAAACGCACGTCTACTGCCACGGTCTGTCTCCACCCTTGCACACACACACAGCCGCTCAATCTCACTCTCTCCTCACACAAAACACCGTCACTCCGAGAGGGCACACACATCCACTATGTCGACAACATGGGGAAACACAAGAGCAGGAGAAAGAGAAGCGGGGAAGGGGAAACAACATCAAAACAGGGAATTAGTGGCTTGATTACACTTCAAAAGGCATGTGTAGAGTTTGCAATGCCATCACAATGGCCATTTTCAAGAAAAGTTACAAAGGGGATTGACAGCACATTCCTCTACCAAAAGATTCCACTTTGCAGGCTTCAAAGGTCACCAAAACCCCCCATTTCATTAAAAACATGGCTTTTATAGTGGGGGGTGTTCAATTTTGGAAACTGCCTCCTAATTGGCCCATTTGGCATCCCAATTGGGAAACTTTGGAAAGGGGGAGCCACTTTGCTTTCATCTACTCTTTTTGGCTATCTTTGCACTTGAGGGGGGTGCACTAGCGATGTCGCTAGCTAGGCATTTTTATTTTTATTATTTATTCATTCTCCTTTATTTTCACCCTTTGGAAGGCTCAGCTTTCACTGCTTCTTTAGTGGGATTTTAAAACTTTTTGTCCGGCTCTTTGATTGATACATCTCCACCAGCCTTCTTCTCTCTCTTTTCCCTCACCCTTCATTTTGTTCTTGCCGTGCCCGGCCACGGCCATCTCCTCATTGCCTTTGCATTGGACTGCCTTTGCTTGGTCCCCTTGAATGACTTTTGTCTGGCTCTCTTGGCCGTCCTTGGAGCTCTCCCTCTCTTACTCATTCCCCTACAAGGTAACTCCCTTGCACTCGACCCGGCTCAGGGCTTGTTTGCTTTTCCCGGTCACACTCTCTCTTTCACTCTCTCTCTTGCTCAAACCCCATAGGAACTGCCCCTAACCTCACCACTAGCAATATCGCTAGTGGGGGGGGTGCCTTGCTTTCAAAAGATTTGGGAGGCCCGCAGTGTGGGAACTCGGCCCTGGCGGGCACCATGCCACATCATCACCGTCATGAACCACCCATCAGATCCGCAACTCGCCAGCGCCAGCGGCCTCCGCCGTGCGCCACTCTCACCAGCCGAAAATTATCGTGCGCCACCCTGAGCGCCAGCAAGCACAACAAACGCAGCACCCAAAGACGACTGCCATCACTAGAACTCCAAGGGAGCACTTCACCCGCTTCATGACTACAAGGGGCACTACTCCAGCCTTTATACCTCGTCGAACCGCTCTCAAATCTATATGGGCCTATTAGCCTTGCCACGTGGCGATCGCCCGTGAGCTGCCTCCAAGGACTTGAAACTTCAAGTTTTTTTCTCAAAAATATCCCCAACCTTTTGGCTTCTTTTGTCCTGTAGTATCTCCATGCTCCCATGCTCAATGGACAATCTATAAAGCTTGGCAGGAGGACCTCCTTGCCTGCTCTGAACCCCCCGGATTTGCTACATTTGGATGTCCCCGAGGCCACCAACCAAGATCGTTAATAATGAGGAAAAAATATATGTTGCTCTCCTCCAAGCAACTACACTCCATTTTCAAACTGGCATACCTCGCTGCCTGGGAACCCGATTGACACACAGTCAGTTCCTATTTTCTCCACATGATCCATACTACCCTCTAAACTCAGTCAGACCCAAAAAATGTCGGATGGCATGGTCCCCCATGCGGTCAACCAGGCCCATAACTAGCCCCAAAAGAATCTTCAACTAGCCATAACTTGCTAACCAGAGCTCTGATTAGCAATCCAAAAAGATAGACACGCTCCATAATTCAAGCTCTACAAATCTATCCGCTCACATTCACTTGGGCCACCTATCCCGAGTTGCTATGCCTATCTCAGATCTGCTAAACCTTCTAACTTTAAACTGCAATATCTTCCACCTCAGGGCTCTGTTTGACAAGCCGTCTGGTGGAACGCAGCTTCTAGAGCACCTTGAACACTTCATTCCATAGCACTGACTTGGCACTTCGGACACCTTGATCTATCATCCTAACTCGACCATCCTTGAGCCTTTTTGATCTAAAAATCCACATTAATCATACATATCTGCTGCCACCAGTTTGCCCAGGGACTTCATACCCGCTCTAGCCTTCTGCATTGCACCTGCCTCCACCCTTTGCTTGGCATAGATCACTTTCTATCTTGGAACAACTTTGGTTGCACCACTGTCTATGAGGTCTTCTCTTCCTCTTGGCTTTTGTATCTTCACCCTCTTTCTCCTTCCCTTTATTTTTGCTAGGACCAGGCGCAGCATAGCCTTCCCTCTCACGTTTGCCCACGGGCAGCACATCTACTTCTTTCTTTTCAACCCACACAATACCCACACGACCACCATAGTTTGAAGCTTGATTTTCCTGTTGAGTACCTTGATCTCCCTGTATATCTAATGCATAATCATTAGCCTTGTTAGGAATATTCTGGGGAAGTGGGAACATATCACCTCCCATCCTTGTTGGCTTTGAACAATAAGTGCTGATGTGACCAAGTTCACCACAATTATAACAGGTAGGGATGAACCTCCTCTGTGGCTCAAAGACGCCTTGTCCACAACCTGCATTAGCATTAGGTTGAGCTTCACATGCCTGGGCCATTCCTCTACCACATCCACAACTACTACCGCCTCCACCTCCAAGAACACTAAGTCACAATTCCTGCATCATGGTCATCATGTCTTTCATATTTCATTGTAACTGTTCAGTATTAGCAGCCCTTTGAACAAGTTTTCCTCCACCTTCTGCCTGATTTTCCTCCTTTTGGCCACCATTACTTTGCACAATGACCACTTTCCCATACTCATTAAGTCTTTGAGCCTTCCATTATTTCTCTTTGGCTATAGCGACTGCCTCCTCAAAGGTGGTGGGCCTTTTCAGCTTCACTTTGAACTTCACGCTTTCTTTTAAGTTTGCCACAAAACGATCCTTCTTTAACATGGATGGAGGGATTTCATTTCCCAAATCTCGGGCCCATTTATCCCATAAACGGGTGAATTGCATGACAAAATCATCAACACTTTGATTAGCCTTCTGAGTGTACCCCAAAATTTCATTGCAAACTTCATCAGGGACTTCAATGGATCTATACTATGCCTGGAAAACTTGCTTCACACGATTGTAGTCCAAAACTACCCTTGGAGTTTGTGCCTACATCAACTCTTCATGATTGTGTAACCAAACTTTTTCTCATCTTGTAAACTATCTTGCAGCAACCACAACAATATAGCTTGGTCTAGTATAATCTGCAGTAAGCAATTGACTTCCAACTTTTCAATAAAAGCTTGTGCATTCTCATTACGCAATCCATGAAACTGTGGGGACTCGGCCGCCATGTTTGATTTCCACAAAAACACTTACATGTGATATCAAAAGCTCAAGGGATCTCGATGGATTGCTCCAATACCTAATCCACCTCCCATTGGTTGGGTAACCTAGTCCCCAGTGCCTAGCTTCACAAAACCTCACGACCCTTCAAAGGATGCAATCCAATTATACGACCACCTCAAGTGTTGTCCACAATTTTCACATACATAGGCGGTTGTCCATAAGGACCCACATCCCCTTTACATTCTGTGCCTGCAGAATAGACACATTTCACAAGAATTAGAGCATAGGAGCACTTGCTCCTCAGTGGGGGCACCAAAATAATGCTAGCATGAAAATGAGAAGGAAAATGATTGCCTTGCACAAGCCACACCGTCGGAAGGAAGAACTATTGCACGATCGAAAACACTTGTGGTAAACACCTGTAGAGATTTATGAAAAACCCTTCAAGCATGGAACACACTCAAAATTAGGAGAAACAAGGGACATCATGACAAAGCTCGTCTCGTGGAGATGTTTGTAGAGTATCCATAGACAAAAACACAGATGAAGGATGAAAGAGGTATGGCTGCTCGAATTCGGGGGTGCACTCTTTCTTTCTCAAAAGTAAGCTCTCTCGAAGTTGTGCAGGTGTTGTAGCTATTAAAATGGGGGATTTCTTACCTTTTATCCCCAGGATTTTCCTCTCTCTTCTTAGCCGACAAGGCTCTCTCTCAAGGCACCTTTTAATTTTGGCCTTGTTTGGGTGAAAAATGAGTTGTCGATGACCCTTTGACCAAGGAATGGGCTGGGGGCAAGTGGTCAGGGACCAAAAAAAGTGGCAAGGCACCTGTCCAAGAAGTGTGAATAGGGAAAATGTGCCATCTCCCTTCCCATGAGCCCATGGGTCCCCATAGTCAAGCCTTGAGAGACCTCCTGATCTCACCTTTGATACCCTTTAGAGGACACCCAATGTGCCCTATTTACCCCCCACTTTCCCTTTTCCTCTTCTCATGTGGGATAATCCCCATGATAGATGGAAATTTCCTCAAGCTTCCCAACTTTCTCCATTACTTCTCATCTTCTTCCCTAAGCAAGAGGACTTCTCGGACAATTTTTCCCGAGGTATAACTTGCTGTTGTGTTCACCGAATGACACATCGCAACACACGGCTCGAAGCCCATCACCTCGGCTATCTCCAAAAATGTAAAACTTCAGTATTTCTAATCTTAAACCCCCCAAGTTGGTCCAATTGCCCTTGTTGCATGCACCCGCAATCTCCTTCTAAGTTGAGACCACCCGCTTCGGATGCTCATAACTCATGATGTACAAGTCCGATTTACGAGCTATAAAGCACGGCTGAAAATATTTATTAAAAACCATAGTCTTGAACAACCCAAAACATCAGCATTAATCTTGGTAAAATTAAACCTTTGTACAAGGAGTTTTACATGGTCACTTCCAAGACTTGCAGGGCTATGTACAAATATATACATGAGGTTGGTGGGCAAGCTTTTTGGCATTTTTTGCTCATCCAAAAAATGTCTGAGAATGTCCATTGAGGTTTCCATATGTTGTTTGCTACTGCGGCGGTCCTGGGACGGCAACAATGGAGGCGACATCTAAACACCCTTGAAGGCCCTCGTGCTGCTCAATTGGGTCCTGGGCGGCAACAAGGGAGGCGACATCTAAACACCCCTGAAGGCTCCCGTGCTGCTCAATTGGGACTGGGGCAACCACAAACAAGAGAAACCACAACAAACCCATAACCAACAACAAGTGAAAGGGCACCACCTAGTTAGAGAGCGAACTAGGATGCCGAAAAGGAGAATCCATGAGCAATACAAGTGAGAACGAAGGGTATACTAACACTACTATCAATGCTACAAATACACACACCAAACTCCTAGAGAGAGAGAGAGAGAGAGAGAGAGAGAGAGAGAGAGAGAGAGAGAGAGAGAGAGATTTGTGCAAGAATTAAGATTCACTTTAAATGATTGATACCGGTGTATAAATAGCTTGGAGGAGAGTCAAGAGACACAATTAAGTTTGATGATGTTGAGATCTACACATTCTCTTAGGGTTATGGGAACCCTCTCACCATACAACTCTCTTATAATGTTTTCTCAAGCAACAAAAAACAAACACAAGAGCTCTTGAGTCACATACAAGCAAATACTACAAAAGAATCTCAAAATGAAAACGTGTCACTTTAAACTAAATGAGATGAGGTTTCCAAGCATGAATTGAACAAACTCAAGAGAGTTTTGAACCGCGGTAGCACCCAACTTATTGATTCAATTAATGTGCAAGAGTAGGTACAACTTTGATTGGAAGTTATGAATCACTCACTCCATTGCAATGCTACAACTAGCTCAAAGAAGCTTTCCCTTACACCATAGTAATGGTGTATAGAGATCTCACTCTCTCTCCCTACGACTAAGATGGAAAATGGTACTCTCAAAGTAGTGAGCAGTAGTGTAGAGATCATTCCATTTACAAAGGGAAAAGGGCTCTATTTATAGGTGAGGAGAGGCCTTATTAAGATTATCTTATGATCAACATTTACATAGAAAACCATGTTTGTGAAATTTTTTATATGTTCTTATGAGAGTGGGGCTCTTTTGTCTCTTGAGTCACATGGATATGAGCTCAAGAGGAGAGAATTATTGAGGTGAAATAGAGAAGATTCTAGAGAGGTAAGTGATTTTTGTGTGAGATTGCCTACTCCAAGATAGAGTAGAGTGGGTGTAACTTATAGGAAACGGTTAGAAGTTAATGTCAATAATCACTAGAAAAAGTTAGTAATATAGTTACAATGGATAGAATGACTTGAAGGATGAGAAAAGAGGGGTGAATGAGATGGGTGTATCCTTGAGATGGTGAATCCTTGAGGAATCTTGGACTTATCCTTGTGTAGATTGTCAAAGTGATCGCCGTTCTCCTTCTTCTTCTTTTCATGCCGCCGTCATAGTCAAATCACCACAAAGAGAATCAGGTTTTTGTTGATAAACAAACCCCCATTTTGCAAAGACTAAGTATGGTTAGTTTGTTGATATTTTATGTATTCTTAAAAGGGTAGAATAAAATTGTAATATGGGAGTAATAGAGAGAGATATGGAGATGGTGGATGTAGGTACAGCTTCAAAAGAGATCTACGGGTGTAAGAGGTGCAATGGTGAAGAGGGTGAGAGAAAACCATGGAAATTGCAGGTTTGAGTGAGTAATGGAGAGAAATGAGTGTGTATCTGTGTGTGGAAGTAGGAAAAGAGGTGAGAGACCACTATGGATTACTTTGTGAGAAAAGTGGGCAGACTAGGGTCCATTAAAAAATTCTATCTCACAGGTGGTAGCTCCAAAAAATATCAAAATTTTTGAGGTAATTATGCAGCTCTTGGTCCACATTTTTCCTGTTAGTCACCGCTTCAAATTTGGAGGGGAGATAGATATAAAAAATCCCACCAAAATGCCTATTTTTCTTCACAAAAAGGTCTTCAGTGACCCCCCTTTTGTTAAATTTGTATAAAGCCCCAAAGGTGAGCCCCTCCTTGCATGAGAGCATGACCTAATAGATTTCTAGAGGTTTGAAAACATGCATGGTTGTGGATAATGCACAAATATAATATATGGATATGATAGGAAAAAAATAGATTAGTATATAATTAATTCATGGAATCCAGAATAGTGTTAACAATATATACAAAAAATAAATATATGAAAATATAGGGAATCAAATGAGAAGGGTCCTCATTTGTTTTATTGTTGTGTATTTATTTACAAGAGATAAGAAAAAATACTTGTAAAAAATTTAATGAAAGGCAATAACTGATGGTGAAAGGTATTTTTTGAGGTTTTTCCTTGGAGTGGATTCACACCAAAAATCAAGGAAGCTTACATGAAATGGTTTTTTATAGAATACATGATAAGAAAGATCATGGTAATGGTGAGTAAATGTACATAGCATACTTAGGTAAATAACACACACCTAGGTAGAAATATTAAGATAAATACCAAAATGATTATAAAAAATCCTTATATTTAGGCCCTATATACAATGAAATACTTACACACAAATGGGCCATAATATATTTTTATTTATTATTTTGGTTCAACCAGCCCAATTACTAGCTAGCTGAGGTTTTTAAGGAGATATGGGGAAAGTCCCCTAACTCACACACGCCTATGTACAGTGAAAGGGTGAGGATAACCACAGTGTATTTGAGTGATTTTGATAAGGTAGATCACCATGGCAATTACAAAACGAGTGTCATTAGTCCTCACCCACGATGATGGTACATTCATGTAACATCATGAGGCATTTTTTCCAAAGAGAGTGGTTCTAAGTCATGTGTAATTCTGGGTATCTTTACAAGAATTTCATAGTGTAGCTCCTTGTCACTTTGGCTTGAGTTACACACATGCATCATGAAACAAAATTTACACAAGATAGTAGCTATTTGAAAATTCTTTGGTAGATCCTTTGGTAGAAGGCGACTCAAGTAGGGCTTTAGCCGATACCCATTTACCTTCCTGGAGTGCTCTTTACCATTCAAGTCCATGAGCTGGTAATAACTTGAATTGAAAGCCTTTTTGACAATGTATGGTCCCTTCCATCTAGTCTCAAACTTGGCATCAAAACAATTATCAAGTCGATTGTCATACCTTAGTACAAGATCTCCTTCCTTGATGCCTTTGTCCTTCATTTTCTTATCGAGCTTTTCTTTTGCTTGTATAGCTTTCCTGTTATAGCCCTCATAAGCCGCTTCTCTCTTCCACTCAGTTTCGACTAAGGTAAGAAGTCAATCTGTCCATGTTTCTTGATCATCTTGTGCCCCTTTGCCATGAAGCCGCATTGTTGGAATGTTGAGCTCGATAGGCTGTAAGGCCTCTTGACCATAGACCAAGTGAAATGGTGTGAACTCTGTGGCCTCCCTATATGTGGTTCGATATGCCCATAGGACACCATCCAAGAAGTCATCCCACAACTTTGTCTTGTTTTGCACCATCTTTTTAATGATGCTTGCAATGACACCATTAGCCTTCTCCACAAAACCATTTGATTGTGGATAGTAGGGTGTGCTATGACGATGTAGAACGTGAAGCTCTTCACAAACTTCCGTGAGTAAACCCTTCTTGAACCCTGGACCATTATCAGAAACAATCTCCAAAGGTGTGCCAAATCTACAAAGAGTATTAGTGTAGACAAACCTACTCACTGTTTTTCCATTTACCCTTGCCACACTTTGAGCCTCTACCCACCTAGTTATGTAATCTACAACCACAAGAATGTAATGTTTACCATTTTTTGTTCTAGGAAGAGGACCCATAGCATCAATACCCCACTTTTCAAAGGGTCCATTTGCAAGCACGATTTTCCTTGGACCATATACCAATCTTCTATTCCCATTTACCTAGCAGTTGTAACAACTTTTACGCCAATGTTGGACATCCACATCCAGACTTGGCCAAACATACCCTACAAGCAAAATCTTCTTCACAGTTAACCCTTGGGCAAAATGACAACCACATGCCTCTTCATGCAAACCTTTTATAATGGTTGGAATTTCCTCAATAGTTGGTACTCTTCTGTACACTTGATCCTTCCCTTTTTGATAGAGGGAGCCTTCTAGGAAGAGAAAAATGCTTGCCTTCTTCATGAGTCTCCTCTTTTCAGCTTTTGTGAAGTCTTGTGGAAACTCGCCCTCCAAAATGTAGCCAATAATGGGAGCTAATGAATCCAATCCCTGGTATCTAGTTGCTTGACAGTTGTTTCCACCATGATGACATGCACTTCTTTCTCAATATATGTAGCTACTTGTTGTGCAAGTAAATCAACACCTTCATTTTGTTTCCTAGGAATATGATATAGTTGCACTTCTTCAAACTGATTAAACAATCTACGAATGACATAAACTTTTTTCCTTAAGCTTTCATTCTTGCATGCCCAAATGCCTAAAATCTGCTTCACAATGAGAAGTGCATCCCCTTTTACCATGAGACATTGTATACCTTGGCTTATGCACATCTTCAAACCATGAAGTAGTATATTGTACTCTACTTCATTGTTGCTAGTTCAACCTAGTGGATTGATCTTCTTCTTCACAACCACCTCTCCGCTTGAGTTGAGCAACACTAGCCCTCCCCCTGCTTTTCCAGTGGCTCGTCAAAGAACAAGGTAAAAGCATTAGGAATACTTTTTGGTGGTGGCAATGGTAGGGTCTTTACTTCAGGCACCTTAATCTCCTTCTCATGTACCCTATAAGTGAGAATCCTTGCCAATTGTCCACGCACACTATCTTCTACCTTGAAAGATTATTGAAACTCTTGCAACTCCATAATCCACTTTGAGATCCTAATACTAAGATTCATTTGAGATGACACCCAAGGAAACAAATTTCTTGCAATGAGAATTACAAAAGGTTTTGGTAGCAAGTAGGATCTAAACTTTCTCACCGCAAACATGAGAGAAATCATCATGAGTTTTGCTTCTATGTAGCCTCTCTCCAAAGTATTCATGACCCTACTAGCAAAATAGATGGGTCGCATCCTTGTATTGTGGGGATCTTGTTGTAGCAAAACAACACCAATCGTTTCTTTCATAACACTAGAGCTAACAAAGAATGTGTACTCCCAACAAGGAGGCATAAGTGTTGGTAGTTTTGACATAATGACCTTGATGTTACAAAAGTATTCTTCAAGCTCAGCAGGCCAAACAAACTCAAGTTGTTGTGTCAATTTCTGCAAGGGGTCAAGTAACTCCGAGTCTAAGTGAATGAAGCGTGACATATACTTCACCTTTTGAATGAGTGAGATGACCTCCTTAAGACTCTTGGGTGATGGTAACTCAATAAGAGCCTTTTCCTTTGAAGGATCCACTTCGATGCCTTTGTAAGAAACTTTGTGACTAAGCAAGATCACTTCATCCTCACCTATGTGGCACTTTTCGGGGTTGAGTTGACCTCCATGTCGTAGAGTTTCTTGAAACCCTCTTCTACCTTTTGTGGATGCAATGATTTTGAGCTATAAATTCAAAAATCATCAATAAAAACCCTAATAAAATTTCTAAAGAATGCTTGAAACACCATGTTCATGAAGTGTTGGAAAGTTGCAGGAGCATTTTTTAGGACAAATGGCATGATTCTGAAAGCATAACAACCCCAAGGAGAGATTAAGGTTGTTTTTAGCTGATCCTCCAATGCGATACCTATTCGAAAGTAACCTGAGTAGCCATCGCACACAGTGTACTTCTCGTGACCAGCTATCTCATTTAGTATCTCATCCTGAAATGGGAGGGGAAAGTGATCTCTTTTGTTGCCTCATTTAGTTGGACGATAATCCACACACGCCCTCCACTTGCCATTCTTCTTGGGACTGACAAAAACGGGAGAGGCCCACTCTGAATTCTCCACTGGATAAATGAAACCTACTACTAGAAGCTTTCTTACCTCCTTGAGTAAAGCCTACTCCTTGATGACTCCTAGCCTTTGTAGCTTTTGAGCCTTAGGTGTGGCCTCTGGCTTTAACTCGATCTTTTGTTTAACATCATCTACTCCACGCACATTAGTGTAGTCTTTAGCAAAAAACCTAGGAAATTTTCTTAACACACCTTTGAACTCCTCTCTTTCATCCTTTGTAAGTGTTGTAGACAACATTCCTTCATCTTCCACATTTTGGTTCTCTTGGGAACCTACCTCCTCCAAACCTTGACAAGCGGTCTTTTGGTTGTTTGGATTAAACCTCACCCCCATGACTACAATGGAAGACTCCCCTTTTGTAGTGCTACCGCTATCTTCTTCTTCTGAAGTGCTATCAGTCCACTCTTCCTCTATCTCACTTTGAGATGATTCTTCATGGATCTCCTCTTGACGTTGATCCTTCATGTGAAAGACAACCTTCTTATGATTGTCATTCTTGTAAATGGACTTTCCACTTTCCCAATCCTACAAAGCTTGCATTTTCATTAGCCATGGTCTTCCTAGGATAAATGGATAGCCACTTTCCTTGGTCGACATAACATAAAAATCCACCGCCTTCTTAATGCCAAAGGCCTCCACAAAGACATTTTTACAAATGCCTATGCCGCTAGCCTTGCTATTGTTTTCCATTTTCACTTTGATTTCAGGTGTCGCATGGATGTGCATGCCTAGTCTTTGCATAAGTCCTTCTGTCATGATGAAAATTTGTGCACCCCCATCCACTAGACATTTCCTAAGCAACCTTCCTTTGATGTAAACACCTAGCATAGGTGTAATATCCTCATTCATTTCAGTTTGTGCAATTTTTACAACATGCACACTCTCTTTTACATTTCTCCTAGTGCTAACCACCTTTATTATATCCCTCCTAACTTGTGGGCATTATGTAAGAAACTGAGGCCATGAGATATCAGGACTCTTACCTCTCGTGTCTTCCAAGAGGTTGTATGGAGCCATACCATGTCCAAGAGGAAAGTCTTGGAGGTTGATACAACGTCAAGTCCTTTTGGCTTCCTTGGTGTCTTTCGCCTTCTTCTCTCGTCCATGGTCACTTTGTGACGTGACTCCTTCTTTCTCCTTACCTTTTCCACGGCCACACTAGATACCATTTTCTTCCATGTCAATCTCATTTGAATTTGTCACCTCTACCACATCCACATTTGGATCTGGCAAAGGTGGAACTCCTTGCACTCCTCGTGGAGTTGGTCTTGCTCCATTTGGCCTTTGTAGAAGCCATGGTTGTTGACTAGTTTCTTCACCTGCATTCATCACTGGGTAATTCAAGTTAAGTCTCCTTGGCTCTCCATAGGGCCAAGGATAATTATACATCCCATGTCGAGACTCTCTCCAATTCCAACATTGCAAAAGTCTCCTACGTCATGGCTCTCGCTCATCGGCTTTCTTTGCTTGTCCCTTGGGACCTACAGCTTGTGCAAGGTGGATTGACAAGTTGCTTAAGGATTCATTTAACTTTTCAATTACCTCCACTGTTACCTCAAGAATCTCTCTAGATGTTGATGCTTGCAATTTTTCCTTAGGTCTAGGACCCTCTATTGCAACCTCTCCTCTTAGACACTTGAGTTTCCTATACTTTTTAATAGCCCTAGTTTCAGTTGCATCAAAGGTAGCAGGTGCTCCCGCCTCAACTTTTATCTTGAGTGTGGGAAGGAGACCGGCTATGAACCTTTCCTTCTTTAATAAATTTTCACCATCACCAGGGTTCGCAACATTTCTCATCCATACAACCCAAAGAAGTAGAAACTCTTGTTTATACATGTAGTAGTCGTCTAAGTCTTTTTGTTTGTGAGAAATGATGTCTTGCCATAGCTTTTGAGTGTTTTGGGGGTCAATAAAATATCTCTTGAAATGATCAAAAACTTCCTTATAGTTTTCATAACATCCTGAGATAGAGAGTCAAACCAAGTGGTAGCATCTTTTCTAAGAACTACTTCAAACATTTCTAAGCATTCAATGTCTCCTATCACTCTCTTTATACGGCACGTCATTTTGAAATTAGCTAGAAAAAGCTCGACATCCTCGCCAGGCTCTCCAAAAAAGAGAGGATATCCTGACATTTGGCGTTGGGCCTCCATTGAATCAATTTTAAAGTGACAACACATTTTTGTTTTTATTTCTTAAAAGGACTTACACAATAATGTTTTTTAAATTGCAATCTATTCTACAAGATAATAAAAATATGCACATCATATGATCTATGATAATCAACAAGAGGCAGGATGACAGGGTTTGGTGACACAAGAATTTCTCCTACTCTTTGGGCACCAAACATGAACCCCATACGTTGTTGAAAATTAATTTTCTTACTAATTGCAATGTTTATTCAAATTTGTGGAGTGAAATGAAAGGGAAAAACCTCTATTTCTAGGCCTAGTATCAATGGCCTATGCATGTTCTAATGCTTAAAGTAACACAAAAATATAGACGTTTAAGCTAATATCATACCTAATGAGAGACAAAATAAAAGGATTTACCGAAGTGTTTATCTCCGCCAACCTAAGAGGACCTAAAATCTTACGAATAAGATGTTAAAATTATAGTTTATTACTAATAATTATGTGTATCTTTTGCCTTGCAATGGGAATGAAATGATCATACAAACTCTCCTGATTCATGCAAGCTACTTGATTACTCTAAAGGCTAAGTATTCACAACAACATACACAAGCCCTCCTTAGTGGGGACACCAAAATTGAGGCATTCCGGGGCGGGTAACAAGAGAGGTAACCTCTAAAAACCCCTCAAGGCTCCCGTGCTACTCAATTGGGGTTGGGGCAACCACAAACAAGAGAAACCACGACCAACCCACAGCCAACAACAAGTGAAGGGGCACCACCTAGTTAGAGAGCGAACTAGGATGCCGAAAAGGAGAATCACAGAGCAATACAAGCAAGAACGAAGGATACACTAACACTAATATCAATGCTACAAATACACACACCAAACACACACACACAGAGAGAGAGAGAGAGAGAGAGAGAGAGAGATTTTTGCAAGAATTAAGATTCACTTTAAATGATTGATGTGGGTGTACAAACAGCTTGGAAAAGAGTCAAGAGACACAATTAAGTTTGATGATGTTGCGATCTTCACTTTATCTTAGGGTTATGGGAACCCTCTCACCATACAACCCTCTTATAATGTTTTCCCAAAAAACAAAAAACAAACACAAGAGCTCTTGAGTCACATACAAGCAAATACTACAAATGAATCTCAAAATGAAAATGCATCACCTTAAACCAAAGGAGATGAGGTTGCCAAGCGTGAATTGGAGAGAGTCAAGAGAGTTTTGAACCGTGGTAGCACCCAACTTATTATTCCAATTGATGTGCAAGAGTAGGTACGACTTTGATTGGAAGTTATGAATCACTCACTCCCTTGCAATGCTACAACTAGCTCAAAGAAACTTTCCTATAAACCACAGTAATGGTGTATAAAGAGCTCACTCTCTCTCCATAAAACTAAGATGGCGAATGGTAGGCTCAAAGTAGTGAGAAATATTGTAGAGATCATGCCATTTACAAAGGGAAAAGGGCTTTATTTATAGGTGAAGAGATCCCTTATTAGGATTATCTCTTGATCAACATTTACATAGAAAACCATGTTTATGAAATTTTTTATATGTTCTTATGAGAGTGGGGCTCTCTTGTCTCTTGAGTCAAATGGATGTGGACTCAAAAGGAGAGAATTATTGAGGTGAAATATAGAAGATTCTAGAGAGATGAGTGATTTTTGTGTGAGGTTGCCTACTCCAAGGTAGAGTAGAGTGGGTGCAATTTACAGTAAAGGGTTAGCAATTAATATCAGTAACCACTAAAAAAAGTTAGTAATATAGTTACAATGGGTAGAATGACTTGAAGGACAAGAAAAGAGGGGTGAATGAGATAGATGTACCCTTGAGATGGTGAATCCTTGAGGAATCTTGGACTCACCCTTGTGTAGATTGTCAAAGTGATCGCCCTTCTCCTTCTTCTTCTTTTCACGCCACCGCAATAGTCAAATCACCACAAAGAGAATGAGGTTTTTGTTGATAAAAAAACCCCATTTTTCAGAGATTAAGTATGGTTAGGTTGTTGATATTTTATGCATTCTTGAAAGGGTAGAATAACACACACCTAGGTAGAAATATTTAAATAAATGCCAAAATAATTATAAAAAATCCCTATATTTAGGCCCTATATACAATGAAATACTTACACACAAATGAGCCACAATATTTTTTATTTTATTTTTTTATTATTATTTTGGTTCAACTAGCCCAATTACTAGCTAGCTGAGGTTTTTAAGGAGATATGAGGAAAGTCCCCTAACTTAGCAAGTTTCTCTAAGCTAGATGTGGTCAAAACGGTCATGATCAACCCATTGTCAGCATCTGATCGACTTTCACAAGGGTAATAAGTAATGGTTACATGCAAACAAGTATTGGGCAACCTAGGTACACTTGTTTGTGCAATTACTTAGGTATTTTTATGTTTTGAATACCGTATCTAGGCTGAGGATTGGCGAGGTCAAATCACTTTTAACTTTGTCTAGTATGACAATGCCATAAAATTGGCCACAGTGCATCGATCATGTTTTTACTAAGGAACATGGCCCTATACAAGGCTAATCATGAGCACGGCATGTGCAGCCAAACTAAAGTCGTACAAATTGCATAACCTTTAGTGTTTATATCATCAAGAAGTTAAGAAGAATGGGCAAGCCATAAAACCTATTGGAAAACAAAGCTACAAGATGAATTCAACACAGATAACCACACCATGAGGTGATTTATGCCAATTGGTAAGCAAGTTCAATTTACAATTTAAATTTTGAACTTGTCAAATTTTGCAAACTTTTCTCCAAAACCAACTTCACAAGAAAAAGTTGCTTCAGTCGAGAAGAGTTTGTAGTCAGAGGAAATTTCATCGCTATGTTTCCTGAGCTATCTCCTTTCAATATTAGGTAATATATGCTACTTTTATGATTCTCAATAAGACAATTGATTTGACATGGTCAACTCTCTGTGAAAGTTTGACAAGGTTGATTTTCTTTTGCATTGACATTTGTTGTCAGTAGGAGTGTCCGCCATTACCTATGAGCATAGTCTCCATCCTATCTTATCTTTTTTATGTATTTATGTGAAGCAAGGTTTTACATTTAGGCATATTTCTTAAAAGCTCCCAAAGTTTGGGTTATGCTCTTGGCATATGAACTTGGGAGGACTTTACAATATATCTAACCGCTTTTTCATTAGAGGTCGGTATGAACCAAGCCAAGAGGGCATGCATGGTTCGTTCGATAGCTCTCAATTCCTTAGCATACTTAGTTATGAGCCACATTCAAGCAAAGACAACTAGGCCTAGAGGGGCAACAACGCTAGACAATTTCAATTTCTTCTTGTTTTTTGGTGGTCTAGCCTTTACTTTGGACAAGTTCTTTTTTGAAAAGCATGTTGCTTTGAAGGTCCTAATGGGAAGCAAGCTTCTACCCCATACAAGGTACTGCTTATTGACATGGAATCAAACACAATGGCAGATAGGTTTGGGGCATTGGCAACAATAAGGGAATATAAACTCACATTTTACATTTGACAACATCAAATTGTAATGTATCCATGCCAGTATAGATTTTGCAAGGCACGCATGGTATTGGCTCACACTATTGAGGCCATCATTGAAGCAAAGGTTTATCACTCTATTTTTTTGGTATGCATGCCGGGTATACATGCATGGCTTGCTAGTATGGTGGAATTAATTCCACTGATCATTTTTTATGCTTTCATTATAACATTAGCGACTCTGTCACTTAGTTGAGGCTAGCTTATTTACTTGTGTTTGTTGCATATGATTGCAGCAACAAGCACAATATATCATTGGTCATATGCAAATGGTGCATATACTACAAATGATGTTTTTTCTTTGTAGCAGGAAGGCATGTCCTTGTTATCAAGCAATAAACTCATGGGATGACATGAATCTTCTAAGAGAGTCTCAAGGCAGGTAATCTCTTTCTTTAAACACCAAAGGGCATACCATATTTTGGGTGTCATAACTCTTTCTCTTCTTTTCATGGGGGAGATATGATTATTTCAAGGTCCAATTGTAAATAAGATTCCAACATGAGAGGATCTACATCTTAATTTATAGCACTAATTGTGTCTATAGGAGAGGTATTTACAAGGGTATTATCCATATGGTTGAGGGTCATAGATTGGCCTCTTCCCACTTTCACTTTCATGGAAAAAGGTCCTCAATCTACCAAGGGGAAAGGATAAGCCCACTTCCCAAGTGCTTACCTCAAGGGGGTTCACCTCTTAGACATGTAAGTTACCACATTTCTACAACCAAAGATAGTCCGAGCTATAAATCATGCTATACAAGGCTATGGCTACCTATGGGTGCAGGACCAAGTGCTTAAGCAGGTATGAGAACCCTTGGCAGGCATGGTGCAGCTAAGATATATGTGTAATGTAGTTTCTTTGGCCAAAAGGGCTCCAAAAAGAGCCAATTGGGAAGGTAGTTCCAAGTGTCCAAAGAGCCAAATTTATTATGGAGATGTAGTGTTCAAGGTACTCTAGCAGCCGACCTAGACGGCTCCTCAAACGGAGCCTCGATGTGGAAGATATGCTAGTCTAAAATTAGAAATCTTTGCAGATCCCAAATGGACAAGGTAGACAGGGACAGGTAGCCAAGGCTAGTTTGTAGGGCGGATAATGTGTCGTGCTCTCTACAGTGGGTAGTCCTCTGTGCAATGTGCGTGACAATCTCACTCAGTGCAACGTGCGTGACAATCTCACTCAAACAGACTGAATCTCCCTCAAACATACTGAACAGAAAGGAACAATAGACGCCAACAGAGCTTGCAAAGACACAACAACAGACCAGAACATATGACTCGAATATCTCAAAGACTGATACAGACTCTCACGTGGCAGCGCACTCAACTCCAGCCCAAGACTCACAAGTACAATGGGGTTGTCGCAACTCAGATGTGCCGGGATGATGAAGACGTGCTCTGTGTAAAGACCCACTCTAGAAGACTACGTACAAGATCAGGCCACTGGCCCCAAAACGACTACTCATATGTACCATCATCAAGAGCCACCAACGGCTCATAAAGAACATCATCTAAGTCTATCCCTACTGGGTGGCGGTGGTGACCTGGCCACGATGTCCACTAGACCACCCTGCCACGTGTCTCTGTCCAAGTGTGAACCGACCAAACCAAAGACCAACTGACCAAAGCCCAATTGTAAACTATTGTCGTGTGAAAGTGAAAGTGACACTATAGCAGGCTACAGGTTGCCCGCCACAAGACCGCTGCCCTTCCCGGAGAGCAGAACCGAAGAATTGAAATATCGGCGATCTAATGTTGGTGGTCAGATGATGGAGGAGGAGGAGGCTGATAGTAAGGTGGGTAAGGAGATGGAGGCCAAGTGTATGGTGAGGGGTAGTGGCCATGAGGAGGGTACATCGGGTATGGAGTAGCCACCCCATGAGCAGCACGCTGCGTCATGTGAGACGGTTGAGGGTGAATAGGTGGAGCTGGTGGAAACCCGGGAAAAGACTGGGCAGGCTGCGAGGGTGGAACAGGTTGTTGGAATCCCAGGAAGCCGTAGAAGTGCTGAGGAAAGGATGGGGACTAGGAGGGGGAGTCCATAGAGGGACCATGAAATTGTGATGAGACCGATCTTGTTGGCTTAGACTCCGTATTGGTAGGATTTGCTTTCTCTACTGTTTGAGAATCCCCTGAATGTGCTTTGGAAACATCCGTCTGTGTCGGTATCTGTGTTGCCATAGCAGGAACTTGTGGAGAAACCGGGGTTGTAGTTGTAGTTGTAGCTGTAGCTGGAACTGCCTGTGAAATGGCTACAGCTTGGTATTTTGCACAAGAAGGACATAGTGTATGTACCACCGGAGAGAGGTCTTGAACTGCTGCGGTCATATCATTTGCCTCTTTTAACTGTTTTTTCTGAGTGTGGACAATATGTTTGAGGTCCACTACCTGTTGAGTTAAGATTCTTATGCGATCTTGAGTTGTAGCAATGAAATTGTCCCTATTCATCGCTCGTTGAAGACGAGCCTGCACTTCCCTTGTCATACCGTCATAGCAAGTGCGATGCAGACCGTTGGTACCTTGCAATGAGAGGGCTGCATTGATAATCGTCGAAATGGCTCTTCTGTCTACCTCTAAAAGTCTGTCGGCCTGAGGCGCAAAAGTATCATATATGTCATGCTTGTCAGATGTAGGCATCCCAGAGCTAGATGCCCCTGCAGTATCCTTCGGTGCCCCAGCATTATCCCTAGGTGCCCCTGCACTAAGAGTAGTAAGTGGTGCTGGCAACACAACTGGAGGTTGTGTTTTAGTGACTGCAACACTACTCACAAGAGGTGGTGTGAAAGTTGAGGTGGCCACAGAAGTAGACATACGCACTGCTGGTGTTGTAGTATGGACGTCAGAGATTTTGACATGTGATTCTGAGAAAGGTAGTGTTGCCAGCTGCTCAAATGAATCTTTTTGTACCTTTGCCCTCTTGCGCAAGATGCCTTTCCCTTTGGCCATTTTGGAACGGTCTTGCTCTTTTGGATCATCTTGAAGGGTGAGAACTGCTTTTGCATCTGTCTTTTGCTGCATAATCTGCACTACCCAATACATAATAGGCGCTGCATAGCAATTGAACCTTTCCACTTTGCCTTTACGCTGAGTCCAAAAACGCTTTGCCCTGTCCTGTAGCGCTTTAAACAACAAATTGTGAAATGGGTATGGCAGGCAGTGGTAGAGACAAAAAAGAGCATCGCATATTGTTGGAGAACCTGGAGAAGATGGAACCCCTGTTCTTTCCGGTGCTTGCAGTAAAAAATAATACTGTAACACTGAATACAGTTGCCGACTCCTGTGATAGTCTGGATGTGAGTCCAGCAAAAGTTCCTGACAAGCATTTGCAGTTTCTTCTGGTGAGATATTCGAGAAGGTTTTGGTTGCGGGCAGAGGTGCCAGCACAGTCAATATTCCCATAGCCTGTCCGATATCCTCCGTTGCAAGTGCAATATCATTCAGCTTTGGAAAAGTTAGCAAGAGGGAACATAGCTTGGCAGTAGAGATATTGGCAGACAAATCGGTCTGAGCCAAATTTTGAAGACCCAAGTGTATCAGTTGCTGCTGAGAGGACACATCCTTGAGTGCTGGATTCGGAGTCTGTAAATGATATATCATTATTAAAGGTACCTTGGAGAGGGCACCAGACGAGCGAGGCACCTGGAGAGTGGTGACTCTGTTAGCAGTAACTGACTGTGGTGAATCTTCCTTTGAAGATTCCTTTGAAATCTGCTCTGAACTAGGAGTATACTCTGATTTACTGTCAGAGCTATCCCCAGAGGCAGAGGACTCTTCCTCTGATTGCAGATGCTTTTCTCTATTCCGAGTACGAACCATCTTACTAAACTGTGCAGGGACTTCCAGTGAGAAATTGGAGTAGCAGGGCGCAGAAGCTTCGGAGGCACCTGGCGATGGGAAGACTGTGGAGTCCAGAATACTCTTGGCGCTTCTGATATGAAGAGTTGAGGCTGATTTACTTTCAAGTTGAAGCTAAAGTAGCTTTCCAGTTTTTTAAAAGGTGCCTTTTAGGTTTTTGTTTTTGTTTGGGCTTTGATTGCTTTTGCGCAAGCCAGGAGGCTAGGTTGGGGGCGGGCGATTAGGTGTTGAAGGGCGAGGACCAAGGTGAGAGGGAAGTAACAAGGCGAGGGCGAGAGAGTGAGGGGGCTACGGCGAGGGGCTAGGGGCGAGGGACAGGCAAGGGCAAGGGACGAGGGGATGCCAGGGCAGGGGCGAGGGACGAGGGGATGGGAAAGGGGCGAGGGCGCTAGGGGATGGGAAGGGGCGAGGGGGAAAGGGCGAGGGGGTGGGAGGGCTAGGGCGAGGGCAAGAGGGTGAGGGGGGCTAGGGCGAGGGGATGGGAAAGGGCGAGGGCGAAGGGGAAAGGGCGAGGGGATGGGAGAGGGAGAGGGCGAGGGTGAGAGGGTGAGGGGGGCTAGGGCGAGGGGTGAGGGGATGGGCGAGGGGGAAAGGGCGAGGGCGAGAGGGTGAGGGGGGCTAGGGCGAGGAGACCTTAAAGATTTAGCTAGACCAAAATAATAGAAAGCATTGATAAAACTGAGGTACTCAGAAAGAATCAACAATTCCAGATAAAACGCGAAGTATCATCCTACATAAATACCCCACTGAAAGCATTTATGCATCTCCAAGAACTGAGTTTAACTTGAGAGAAAAAGCTAAGAAAAGGACCTGAGTCAGATTGAGGAGATTAGGTTATGCCCAAGAAAGACAGAGATTGAAGAATAGAGTTGATCCAATTCCAAAATCAAACCCATTGAGCCTAGCAGAGTCTACAGAAGGGGAGCTGTCTAATGAGAGGGTGTAAGCATAGGGTGTATGAGATAAGATGAAGAGGAACAACAAGATGCCGATGATAGTGATTCCGAAGTTATTTACAGGTTCAGGAATCGGCGAAGCTCAACACTTGAATGTAGCTCGGTTAGACCATTGAGCGGTAGCTTAAGCATGATAGCATTTTATCCGAGATCCATTGACTAAAGGTAGTGGAACTCCTTCCAGAGTGGCTAATTGTACAGCTTCGTGGGGTAGAATCTCCATAACCTCATATGGTCCTTGCCATGCTGGGACCAACTTCTTTGCTTTTTTCAGAAACTTGGCCTAATAAAGTAGCACTAGTGCTCCTTGCGTTATTTGCGGCTTTCTGAGATGGCGATCATGTCAGGCTTTACGAGGAAGCTTCTCTGCTTCTAGAGCCAGTGAAGCCAAACCTCGGCTTTCCTCCAAGAGAAAACAAGAGAAGAAAAAGGCGAGAAAGAGGTCACCCTCTTCTCCATCTTCTTCATCCTCTTCCTCTTTTGAAGAAATTGATGGTGCAGACAAGGAGGAACAAGGGAAGAAAAAGGCAAGAAAGAGGTCACCCTTTTCTCCATCCTCCTCATACTCTTCCTCTTCTGAAGAAAGTGATGGTGCAGCTCTTGAACCACCTAAAAGAAGAGGCCATAGGAAATCCTATGCCACCTAGAAGAGGTCGTCCAAGTTGAAAAAGTTCAAAGAGGGAGGAAAGAACATCTCTTTCCTTACCTACGATGGCACTTTTGGTGCTACGGACAAAGTCTTGGCCTTTATCCAACAATTCGATGCGATGTTTGGAGATGAGGGCTTCATAGAGTCCTCTAAGCTACATCATGTAGCTATGCATTTTCAAAAGTTCGCCAGGAAATGGTGGTCTAGCCTACGAGAAAACGGTGAAGCTCCACAAACGTGGAAAGCTTTAAGAGCTTCCATCATGAAGCAGTTTTTGGCTACCGATGCCAAAGACAAAGTACTCACTAAATGGCGAAGCTTGAAGCTCTCTCCCTACGAATCTATTCACAAATATGTAGACAAGTTTTGGGATTTACATCTCAAAGCCGCTGTCTTCAAAAAGATGGATTTTGGAGAGCAAAAACAACAATTTTGTGTGGGTTTAACTGAGGATATGGAAGAATATGTTAACTCCCAAAGGCCACACACCATATTTGCGGTCATACACCATACCATGGTGGCTTCACGAATCAATTTCCAACAAGGGGCTAAGAGAAATCTTAAGCCCATGGAAAATAAGGACCGTAACAAGACTAAGGGGATGGAAAATGTCCAAAAGTCTCCCAAAGGCAACGCCAACAACAACAAAGCTAAGGAGAAGGGAGGTTACAAAGGCAAAAAAATACTCTCTCCTGAACAGCTAGAGCATTATCGAAAAGATAACCGTTGTTTCAAGTGTGGGGAGCAAGGGCATGCCTATCATGCTTGCCCCCACAAGAATACACGTAATGAACCTCCTAGAGCTACCTTGGTCGAAATTCAAGAAGAGGATGCTCATCACAAAGGATCTCCTCTATGCCGAAAAGGTAAGAGAACATGATGCTTTTATTCTCTTTGACCCTGGTTCTACTCACAAGTTCATATCCACAGAGTTGGCCACCAAGCTAGGCATCCAAGCCTATGAGATGGGAGATGTCCTACCTGCCGATGGTGCTTTCAAGGGGCAAGAAGCCTCAATCACTCCCTTAATTGGTAAATCGAGGCTCCATGTCCAAAGCTATGTGGACAAGGAGGATTTCTTTGTCTCTCCTCTCAAGCACGAGGATGTAATCCTAGGGGCACCATGGTTTGATCGTGTGGCTGCCAATGTTAAAATCCCTAAAAGGCAAATCTACTTTAGGTTCAGGGAAAAAGATATGTACATCGATGCTAAGGAGTTGGGTAGTACCATACCTCTTGTACATAAGCAAGCTTTCAGTAAGTCAATAAAGAGCTCTATTTTCGTGTACATGATTTTTGTTAAAGATTCTCAAAATGAACCTAATGCTTTAGCAAAAGAAAATATAAATAATCAAAAGGAATTAGAGTTATCCAATTTTCTCAAGGGGTTTCAAGATGTTTTTATTGACGATATTCCTTGTGGACTACTTCCCAAACAAGGCAACGACGACCATGCAATTGAACTTCTTCCAGAAAGTTCACCACCTAATAAACCTCCTTATGGAGTTTCCCAAGCTCAACAAGAGGAGATTATGTGGCAAGTGCATGAGTTAGTTGAGAAAGGCATGGTTAGGCCTAGCTCATCTCCATTTTGTTCACCCCCATTATTAGTGCAAATGAAACATGGCACATATCGTATGTGTGTCCACTATAAAGCACTGAATAGGATCACTATCAAGAATAGGTTTCCCGTTCCACGAGTAGAAGACGTATTTGATAAGCTACAAGGGTCGGCCTACTTCAGTAGGATTGACCAAAAAAGTGGCTACCATCAAATAAGGATAGTTGATCAAGACATTGTAAAGACCGAATTTCACACTATGTTTGGTCTTTACGAGTACATTGTCACGCCTTTTGGCTTGACCAATGCACCAGCCACATTTAACCGCTTGATGGAGAAGCTATTTAGGCCTCACCAAACCTTTAGTGGAGTGTTCTTTAGTGGCTGGTGTGGTGGATGGTTTTGGCGTGCGATGGGGAAAGAAGTCTGCGGTCTTTCCAATAAAGCGCCAGGCTTCTTGATGTGAGAATTTGTAAGGTAACTCCAAAAACTATATGAAGGAGTTATGCTATAGATGCCATGAAGTCTAGAGTTTGGTAGGGAGTGCAATCAAAGAAGCCCCGTTCTCTCTCTCTCTCTCTCTCTCTCTCTCTCTCTCTCTCTCTCTCTCTCTCTTGCACTCAAACACACAAAGAAAGAACACAAAAACAACACAAATACAAAAACTTCAAGTCTTTGGTCATATCTTATCATGGGTACGATGAAAGGGTTAATAGATGAGTTAATGGCATTCAACTTTTGTCTACCAAGCAAACTACAAATCGTTCTTTGAAATTTTAGTTTTGTGTTTACTATGATATATATGTTTTGTCTAGTGATTGGGATTAATTGTGTGTACAAATCCTCTTGGTTCATAGAAGAATAACTACACTTATACCAAAAGAAAATTTATAGTTTAGAAGGGGTAGTATGATGGGATCCAATAAAAGAAGTATTTCATTGAGCCTTTTTGGGCCAGAGAGAAACATTATACATTGTTAAGTGTGTATTTTACGGCTAATCCATAATAGATTTCACAGAGTGGAAGCGATAGAAATTCACATCATGTGGATTTTTCATTTAGGATATTTCTAGTATGTGCATGAAAGGGCAGTGGTAATGCGTGTGCTAGTCTCCACCCAATTGTGCTATCTTATAGCCTCCCCCTAGCGCACACACTGCCCGGACGTGCCGGTGGCCTTGCCCGTAGGACCCATGTCCTTACATTACCCCCCCTCCCCCCCCTTGGAGAATCGTTTTCGTCCTCGAAAATGAACGTAGGAAAACGTTTCTTAAGTGTGGAGACATTCTCCCATGTAGAACCTTCTTCAAGTCTATCCAACCATTTTACTAACACCTGCCGTCTGACATGATGTCTGGTGCGAAGCTCATGAGAATCCAAATCTTTCCGGGCTCATGAGGGATGCTTGGCGGTTTGATAAGTTCAACTAGCAAACCTGTGTCAATGACATTATCATTCTGTCCTAGCTGTTTTCATAAACACCTAACATGAAAAACAGGATGAACTCGTGAGTGCTCTGGAAGAGCTAACTTATAGGCCACTTGACCTATACGTTTGAGAATGGTAAACGGTCCATAATAGCGTGGTGAAAGATTAGAAAATTTTTTCGTCTTCAGAATTTTTGAATGCTCCGAAACTTTTGAGGAAAACCTTGTCTCCTTCTTCGAAAGTAGCAAGCCGACGATGCTAATCTGTGTACTTATTATATATTGAGCTTGCTTAACATTCTGTCGAGCAACTCAAAGCATGTCAAAATGGTCTTGGAGAAAATCCTTCGCATGTTGTATCTTATCCTTAGCCAACCCCACCGTAACGGGTGATCTAGGTTGAAATCCATATAAAAGCATAAATGGACTAAACCCTGTAATCACATGCTTTGAACTACTATAAGCAAATTCCAATATAGGTAAGTAGTCTTTCCAATTGGTTTGCTTCTTGCTAACGTACGCTCATAGCATATCCTCTAGCACTTTATTAACTCTTTCGGTTTGACCATTTGTTTCGAGATGATCGGTCGTACTTAGATTACGTTCAGTTTCCAACTTTTGAAACACAGCTCTCCAAAAGTGATTATTGAACTTTTGATCTCTATCACTAATGATACTAGCTGGAAGACCGTAGAGTCTATATATATGCTCTACAAATAGCCATGCTAATTTTGGTGTCTTAACCATAGTATTAATGGGAATGACTCGACCCATCTTTGTGAGACGGTCTACAATTACCATATGGCATCATGGCCACGATTTGTAGTAGGTAGTCCTACTACAAAATCCATACACATGCTCTCCCACTTACCTTGTGGAATCTCTAAAGGATGTAAAAGGCCACCTACCTTGAGGCGCTCTGCCTTATTAACTTGGCATTGTTGGCAGTTTAGTACGTACTCTTGAACATCATGATGTAAGCTTGGCCAATAAAATTACCGCCGAACTAAGGCATACGTATTACGAATACTTGGATGACCAGCACTTGGACTATCGTGACACTCAAAGAAGATTTGGTGCCTAGTGTCTAAGTCCTTTGGCACACATACTCTACCCTTGGGGAGTAAGTGGCCATCATCAATGAAAGAATTCTTCCATCGCTTAAGCTCTTCCTGAGTAGGGGTGGAGCTCTATGTGTTGGAGTTTTTATCTGCACGTGCAAAGACATGTTGATTTGGCTAAGATATGTGAGTGTGAGGGATCCCTTTTTAAAATTGCACTCCACACTTTAACATATGATTGATCTTGTGCACACGCTTTATTTCCGTGAAAGCAAGTGAATTAATCTGAGGCATCCGACTTAGTGCATCCACTACTACATTATATCTCCCCTTGCGATATCGTAGCTTACAATCATAATCTTGAAGGATTTCTGACCATCTAGCTATACGGCCCTTCAAGTCTGTTTGAGTAGTAATTATTTGATACTCTCATGGTCAAAAACTACTTCAAACTTGGCACCATATAAATAGTGTCACCACTTTCGTAAAGCGTGAATTATGGCATAGAGCTCTCTCTCATAGACATAATAATTCTATTGAGCTCTATCTAACTTTTTACTTTCAAAGACTATAGTCTTCCCGCTTGGAGAAGTACCTCACCAATTGCTTTATCACTAGCATCAATCTCTACCACAAACGGCTTAAGTGGGTCAACAATTGCTAGGATGGGAGCAGTGGCTATAGCTACCTTGAGCTGTTCAAAACTGTGTTTTTGGGCTTCGTCCCAAGAAAAGGTCTTACCTTTTGCTTTAAGTTGATCTGTCATAGGAACAACGATTTTGGTATAAACACAGATATAATGTCAATAAAATCCGGCCATGCCTAAGAATATTTGAAGCTCCTCAACCGTGTTGGGATTTGGCCATTGAAGAATGGTAGCAACCTTGTCAGTGTCCATCTTGATGCCAGAATAAGAGATCACATGACCGAGGTAATGTATCTCTGTTTTAAAGAAATCGCACTTGCTTTGCTTAGCATACAGAGCGTGAGCTCGTAGCTGTTTGAACACTAATTGTAAGTGTTCTATGTGTTCATCTTCAATCTTAGTGTAAATGAGAATGTCATCAAAGAAAAACACAAGAAATTTTCCAAGATAGGGACGTAAGACACTATCCATGAGTGTCATAAATATAGCTGAAGCATTGGTTAAACCAAAAGGCATAACCAAAAATTCAAAATGCCCGAATTGTGTTCTAAAGGCAATTTTGGAGATATCTTGCAAAAGGATACGCACCTGGTGGTATCCTAAACGAAGATCTATCTTTGTATAGTATCTTGCCCCATGGAGTTGATCAAACAACTCATCCACTCAAGATAGAGGATACTTGTTCTTGATGGTTATGGCGTTTAATCCGCGATAATCTATGCACATGCGCATAGTACCATCTTTCTTTTTTACCAATAGAATTGGTGATGCCCAAGGCGAAGTGCTAGGTCTAATGAAACCACGAGCGAGGTAGTCAACCAACTGACAATCAACCTCCTTGGCTTCTTTAGCACTCATAAGATAAGGTGGTTTACTCACCGGTTTAGTGTCTGGCAAGACATCTATGCCATGATGCACATTGCATGTAGGGGGTAAACTCGGTGGTAAATCACTTGAGAATACATCACTATAATTTGTGAGTAAGTGAGTCAGCTTTTTCCGTGCAAAAGGAGAAAGTAAACTAGACTTATGCTGGAATGGAGAATCTTGTAATTTCTGTAGTGTTTGTTTTACAACAGTTGCACGCTGCTCAATAGAATTCAAATTGAGAGCACTTTGATCGTTAGATTTGTTAACACTTTGCTTATCCTTAGAATTCAATGCACTTTGCATACCATTACTAGAATTCACAGCACTTTGCTCTTGAGAATTCACAAGACTTGGAGACAAGCAATAACACAAAAGACTTCATCTATTAAATCTGCTTTCTTCAAAATAGAAAGCTCGGCTGTACATATAAGAGGTGCAGATGGTATATTTTATTCACCAAGAAAAAGCACATGTTTACTATTGGCCATAAAGGATAAGCAGTTGTGTTCATAACTAGTGTGCAATGTGTTTCCTAAACCATGCAGCCACTCCTGTCCTAAAACTACATCAGCACGGTCCATGTTCATAACTTGAAAGTCAAGGGTCATCATATGATCTTGAACAATAAGCGCAACCCCTTGAACTATCGTGTCCCATACTTCTTTATCATTGCCAGACATCTGTTCGACCACATACTTGTGAGAGCAGGGAGTCTGTGTAAGCTTCAATTTCTTGACTAGCTTATAGTTCAGGAAGTTATGAGTTGTACCATCATCCACTAAAATACGAACATGTTGTCCGTTAATAGTTCCATGCATGCGAATCAAATTATGGGGGCCAAAGGTGGGCTGCCACATTGAAGCAGGCACACAACACTTGTGCTTTTCTTCCATATGAAGAACCTCTACATCGCACAATATTTAGGAGATGGATCTAATGTGAGGCGTTGCACCGTGTGCATGGCCTTTTCTTTGCGTTGCAAAAGAGGACAATCTTTCTTGTTATGTTGGTCCAAAAGACATCTAAAACACAAATTGTGTTTCTTTGCACACTCAAAATTAGCAGTGCCAAGAGACCCACATGGAGTATCTTGTGATTGCTTAGTCTTCTTAGACTCTTGTGGGCGTGGAGAGGTAGATTGTCTCTTATTCCTCTTGGAACATGTGGAAGATCTAATTCGCCATCGGCTCTTAGCCACATTGCTCTTAGCAAAATTATTCTTATAGAAGGGAACATTTCCTTTCCTCTCTTGGTTGTCATCATATCTTTGGGCATGACTGATGGCTTCTTCCAAAGTTTTTGGATGTTGGGTCTTGACATGAATACGATAGTCTTTGTCAAGACCCCTATTAAAACCCCGTATCTTTTGGAATTCATCTAGGCCTTCTAGTTTTAATATGATTTCCCGATACTTCAAAAGGTATTGTGTGAGAGAGAGGCCAGACATGTGGCATGCTTCCCATGCTAACCAATCCTTAGCTTCTTCATTGGAGTCCAAAAACTCTTTGGAGAAAGAAGCTTGAAATGCAGCCCAAGACGGAGCACGAGCATCTATTGGCAGTGTCATCCACCACTTATAGGCCTTGCCTTTAAGAGATATACTTGTTTCCACAACCGTCTTTATATCCAGGGTGTGTCTCAATCTATGAATATCACTCCATTTGTGTAAGAACGTATTGACCACATCCTTATTGCGATCACGCTCTTCCTCGTGAAACTCAGGAATAGTGATATTCTTAAGCAATGCATTGCTACCTTTTGTATCTTCTGAAGCACTTGTTTCTTGGACTACTTGAGTCGTGCGAGCTTGGTTTCCATGAACCATGTCACTTGTGGCTCCTTGAGCAGTCTGTGAATTCATAAATTTCACAAGTAGCTCAGTAAGATTTGTAACATTTGCATTGAGTGCAGAAAGGTTGCATTCAAGTACGCTTTGGTGATTTTCCAAAGTCTTGAAAGCAGCCATATCTACAAGATCATGATCTCCTAGATCATCATCGTCATGTATATTAGTGTCAGCAGCACCCGTGGTGCCCTGATTTTGATCTATGTGCTCAAATCAAAAGTGTGCATAGGTGGGATATCCTCACTGGCCATGGTAAACACACACTAATGTAAAGAGAGAAAAAAAATGTCAACTTGTATCTTGTAAAGTTTGAAGTCTTTGTGTTTTTTATGCTCGGCGATTTGCGTCGCATGCGAACCTCGCCTTGCAAAAATTGTAGCGCTTCACGTGTCGTTCGTTGTAAGAACACCTTCATGGATTCTTCACAAAAACTCGTCGTTTTTGTGAAGGCTTTTGTTCCCTTTGAAGCTACCTCCTTGAGGAAAAAAGAATTTCTAGAGGAAAACTTGCCCTCCTCCAAGAAGTGAAAAGGAAGGGTGAAACTACTTCCTTGAAGTTTGAAGCTTTCCCTTTCCTTCTAGCTTTCTTGTCAACAAAGGTATGCTATCTTTCCTTGTTATACACAACAAAGTTTGATAGCTTGATGGTAAAGTGTTGGCCTCTTACCCTCATGGGGTGGGTTCAATCCTCCTTCATGTAAGGGTTAAGCGGGCCTTCCTAGCATGTAGCCAACGAAGCCTTCGTAGCCTCGATGCCGTAGAGTTTCCAGTCGAGTTTTCCTTGGTCGTGCGTAGGTGGGGTGGTTGTGACCGGCTTCGCGCGCTGTGCACAAAAAACTTTGTCTGCCTTCTTTTGTTGCACAACGAAGACGTCGTTGTCTGCGGATCGTGGGAGAGAAGCAGCGCGTCGCATGCACATGCAACCCGCTTTTTTCCTTCCCCAAAAATAGCTCGGATACCAGTGAAAGGGCGGTGGTAGTGCGTGTACTAGTCTCCACCAAACCGTGCTATGTTATAGCCTCCCCCTAGCGTACACACACTGTCCGGTCGTGCCGGTGGCCTTGCCCGTAGGACCCATGTCCTTACATTGAAAAATGTAGATATGAGAGAAGTGAAGAGAAAAGAATGTTCCCTCCCAAGCCCTATTCTTGCTCGTAGGTAATAAGGATACTACGTGGAGAGATGTACCTGTAGCAAGGTAAACTTAGAGTTTGTAGAGAGAATGAACTTCTACGAGTGAGAGATATTTGTGAGAGTGTAAAGATATGGTTACTCACCTTGTGCATTAGGATAACTCTCCAAGAAGGTTGATCATAAAGTTTGGTGGAGTGTTGTAGCTTTAATGCCTTCAGTAATTAGGACACAAGAGAGATGGAGATAAAGATAGAGATAAAAGTAGATGTAGAGATAGAGGTAAGGGTGGGTGTAGAATTAGAAGTGGATAATAGCTAGGTTAGGGAATAGATTTGGAAATAGAGATAGTAGTAAGGGTTGGGCTAGAGATGAAAAGCAAAACATCAAGAAATCAACAAAAACACAAATCAAAACACACCTTGTTTGATAAACCCTTCGAGATTTATTCACCAATTTGATGGAGAGAGAAGGAGAGGGAATACTTCCAACGTTGAATGATTCACCAAATCCAAGTCCTTCTTCGATTAGAGTTGATCTTACAAGGATTGCTTACAAGATTGGTTAGTGTTCCTCAAGGAGCAAGTGTAGGCTTAGGCTTATGTTTATGGCTAAGTACAATTAGGAATTAATTTCTTCACTTTCTAATGAATGGTTTTCAAGAAAGAAAGAGGTCCCCTTTTATAGGCGAAGGGAACCAACCCCCAAGGGTTACACAAGAAAAAGAGGAGCCAGTGTGAACATGAAATGGCAAAGTTTGAAATGGGCTATCTCTGCATGATGTAGGCATACTGGAGTCCACAATCTTGAGCATATCTCCTCAATCTGGCTACAAATAAAATAAACAGGGGCAAAAAATTAAGTTCATAAGCTATGACCCCCAATTTATATACTTTTTCCAATTTGGATTGTAACCATGTGTAAAAAAATCATCAAAATAGGGTATTTTTTTGGCAACAAAAGTCTTATTGTGGTCCCCTTAGTCTAGACTTTCCCCCTTGTGGACACCTCATGAAATATGAAACCATGGCATTGCTCCTTGACAAAGTTTTGTAAGCATCATTGCAATAATGCATTAAAATAGGTGTATCTTTGAAAATCATGCAAGTTAGTGTCCCACTAGGATTTGATTCCTTCCTAGGAAACTTCATAGTTCGCACGCTCTCTCTCTCATTCTCTTTCTTTCTCTACATTCGCACTCAGTGCCTGAGCTTGGATAGTCACTAGCCAAAAAGAGCTCTCATTCTCTGTGAGAATTTCTCTCTCCCCGTTCGCACGCCTTGCTATTGTAGGGTCCACTGGCTTGGACTAGTCCCCATTCATTTCCAGCTCACGACGATCCGGCTCCTCTCCC